>NC_045967.1:8953432-9318376 GCF_010909765.2 Amblyraja radiata | reverse complement strand
AGCCAATGGTGAACGTTCCATCGTGTGATGTCACAATGCCCAATGCTCAAAGACATCGTTGCCATAGAGAGGGAGTACAGAGAAGGTTCACCAGGCTGATTCCTGTTATGTCAGAACTTTCATATGAAGAAAGACTGGATAGACTCGCCTTGTAATCGCTAGATTTTAGAAGATTGAGGGGGTATCTTATAGAGACGTTTAAAATTCTTAAGGGGTTGGACAGGCTAGATGCAGGAAGATTGTTCCGGATGTTGGGGAAGACCAGAACAAGGGGTCAAAGTTTAAGGATAAGGGGGAACGCTGAATCGCCGACATCTTTTCCATTTTGGTAGAGATTTCTCTTTTCTTTCTAAGTATCCGTTCCTCATTACATTTCGACGTGTTTAAGTGTACGTTTTTAATCAAATCCTAACCCCCCCCCCCCCCCAATATTTCAAAACTAAACTGGCTTCACACCCACAGAACCTTCACCAGCACCAGCCCCTGCTGAACGTTCCATCGTGTGATGTCACAATGCCCAATCTTCACATATGTCCAATCGGAATGGATTCATTTACATATGCCTATGCAGGAGCCCCAGCCAATGGTGAACGTTCCATCGTGTGATGTCACAATGCCCAGTGCTCATAGACATCGTTGCCATAGTGACAGTACAGAGAGTCAGATGTGGGCCGAGGAGCCTTCAAGACAACATGAGATGTTCCCATATTGTGTGAAAATATTTACGTCATTCACCCCTGAACCTCGATAAGAACACCACCTGCACATCTTAATTAAATTAGAGAAAAACGGAAAAGAGGTCGGGCATTTACACGTTTAAGGCTCTGTGTGTGTCGAAGCTTCGTGTGTGTGATGCCGCACCGCTAACCCCCCCACCACCCCCCCCACGCGTTGCCGAGACGGACCCGACTTCGACGACTTCAAGATACGATATTTTAAGACGGCAGGGACCCGACTTCGACGACCAAATCTCCCCTGGGGGCTACAGGTAGGGAACGGTCTTTATGCACTTTTCCAACTCTGTGTGTGGGGGTGGTTAGTGTGTGTGAGGCGCCCGCCCCCCACCCCCCCCCCCAGTGGGGGCTACGGGTTGGGAACGGCTGCGTTGGGGGATCAGACCCAACGGGTTTGCCATTGGTCGTCGTGTTTAAGTGCACGTTTTTAATCAAATCCTACCCCCCCCCCCCCCCCCCCAATATTTCACAACTAAACTGGCTTCTCACCCATAGAAGCAGCACCAGCCCCAGCCCCTGGTGAACGTTCCATCGTGTGATGTCACAATGCCCAATGTTCAAATACATCGTTGCCATAGAGGGAGTACAGAGAAGGTTCACCAGACTGATTCCTGGGATGTCAGGACTTTCATATGACGAAAGACTGGATAGACTCGGCTTGTACATGCTAGAATTTAAAAGATTGAGGGGGTATCTTATAGAAACTTACAAAATTCTTAAGGGGTTGGACAGGCTAGATGCAGGAAGATTGTTCCAGATGTTGGGGAAGTCCAGAACAAGGGGTCACAGTTTAAGGATAAGGGGTAAATCTTTTAGGACCGAGATGAGAAAAACATTTTTAACACAGAGAGTGGTGAATCTCTGGAATTCACTGGCACAGAAGGTAGTTGAGGCCTGTTCATTGGCTGTATTTAAGAGGGAGTTAGATGTGGTCCTTGTGGCTAAAGGGATCAGGGGGTATGGAGAGAAGGCAGGTACAGGATACTGAGTTGGATGATCAGCCACGATCATATTGAATGGTGGTGCAGGCTCGAAGGGCCGAATGGCCTACTCCTGCACTTAATTTCAATGGTTCTATGTTTCCCTCTCCGAAACCCCTCTCCCACCCATCCCTCTCTCCCCCACCCCCCTTCCCTCTCTACGCCACCCCCTTCCTCCTACCCCTCTGTCCCTCTTCCATCACTCCCCCTACCCCTCTCCACCTCCCTCTCCACTCTTTCCCCTCTCTCCCCCACCCCTCTCCCCCTCCCTCCCTCCTTCCCTACCTCCCCATCCTCCCCCTCCACCACATCTATCTCCCCATCCCCCTCTCTCACCCCCTACCCCGCTCTCCTTTCCCTCCCAAATCTGTCCCATTTCCTCCACCTCCTCTCCCCTCCCTCCCCTCTTCACATCCCCCCTCCCTCCACCCACCTGTGTGTTTGGGGGTTGGTTAATATGAGTTTGATGCCGCAGCCCCCCCTCCCCCCCCCCCCCCCTGCAAAACGCCGTTGGGGAAACAGACCCAACGGGTCTGCACTTGGTCTAGTTAATATATAAAACTCTCGCCCAAAATTCCGAAACGGAACTCCGTCCGGCTGTCACATTTCTTCCATTGATTCCCTGCAACTCCGAAACTGGACGCAGAATCGCCGACATCTTTTCCATTTCGGTAGAGATTTCACTTTTCTTTCTAAGTATCCGCTCCTCATTACATTCCGTCGTGTTTAAGTACACGTTTTTAATCAAATCCTTCCCCCCCCCCCCCCAATATTTCAAAACTAAACTGGCTTCACACCCACAGAACCTTCACCAGCCCCAGCCCCTGCTGAACGTTCCATCGTGTGATGTCACAATGCCCAATCTTCACAGATGTCCAATCGGAATGGATTCATTTACATATGCCTATGCAGGAGCCCAAGCCAATGGTGAACGTTCCATCGTGTGATGTCACAATGCCCAATGCTCAAAGACATTGTTGCCATAGAGGGAGTACCGAGAAGGTTCACCAGGCTGATTCCTGGAATGTCAGAACTTTCATATGAAGAAAGACTGGATAGACTCGCCTTGTAATCGCTAGATTTTAGAAGATTGAGGGGGTATCTTATAGAGACGTTTAAAATTCTTAAGGGGTTGGACAGGCTAGATGCAGGAAGATTGTTCCGGATGTTGGGGAAGACCAGAACAAGGGGTCAAAGTTTAAGGATAAGGGGGAACGCTGAATCGCCGACATCTTTTCCATTTTGGTAGAGATTTCTCTTTTCTTTCTAAGTATCCGTTCCTCATTACATTTCGACGTGTTTAAGTGTACGTTTTTAAACAAATCCTAACCCCCCCCCCCCCCCCAATATTTCAAAACTAAACTGGCTTCACACCCACAGAACCTTCACCAGCACCAGCCCCTGCTGAGCGTTCCATCGTGTGATGTCACAATGCCCAATCTTCACATATGTCCAATCGGAATGGATCCATTTACATATGCCTATGCAGGAGCCCCAGCCAATGGTGAACGTTCCATCGTGTGATGTCACAATGCCCAGTGCTCATAGACATCGTTGCCATAGTGACAGTACAGAGAGTCAGATGTGGGCCGAGGAGCCTTCAAGACAACATGAGATGTTCCCATATTGTGTGAAAATATTTACGTCATTCACCCCTGAACCTCGATAAGAACACCACCTGCACATCTTAATTAAATTAGAGAAAAACGGAAAAGAGGTCGGGCATTTACACTTTTAAGGCTCTGTGTGTGTCGAAGCTTCGTGTGTGTGTGATGCCGCACCGCTAACCCCCCCACCACCCCCCCCACGCGTTGCCGAGACGGACCCGACTTCGACGACTTCAAGATACGATATTTTAAGACGGCAGGGACCCGACTTCGACGACCAAATCTCCCCTGGGGGCTACAGGTAGGGAACGGTCTTTATGCACTTTTCCAACTCTGTGTGTGGGGGTGGTTAGTGTGTGTGAGGCGCCCGCCCCCCACCCCCCCCCCCCAGTGGGGGCTACGGGTAGGGAACGGCTGCGTTGGGGGATCAGACCCAACGGGTTTGCCATTGGTCGTCGTGTTTAAGTGCACGTTTTTAATCAAATCCTAACCCACCCCCCCCCCCCCAATATTTCACAACTAAACTGGCTTCTCACCCATAGAAGCAGCACCAGCCCCAGCCCCTGGTGAACGTTCCATCGTGTGATGTCACAATGCCCAATGTTCAAATACATCGTTGCCATAGAGGGAGTACAGAGAAGGTTCACCAGACTGATTCCTGGGATGTCAGGACTTTCATATGACGAAAGACTGGATAGACTCGGCTTGTACATGCTAGAATTTAAAAGATTGAGGGGGTATCTTATAGAAACTTACAAAATTCTTAAGGGGTTGGACAGGCTAGATGCAGGAAGATTGTTCCAGATGTTGGGGAAGTCCAGAACAAGGGGTCACAGTTTAAGGATAAGGGTAAATCTTTTAGGACCGAGATGAGAAAAACATTTTTCACACAGAGAGTGGTGAATCTCTGGAATTCACTGGCACAGAAGGTAGTTGAGGCCTGTTCATTGGCTGTATTTAAGAGGGAGTTAGATGTGGTCCTTGTGGCTAAAGGGATCAGGGGGTATGGAGAGAAGGCAGGTACAGGATACTGAGTTGGATGATCAGCCACGATCATATTGAATGGTGGTGCAGGCTCGAAGGGCCGAATGGCCTACTCCTGCACTTAATTTCAATGGTTCTATGTTTCCCTCTCCGAAACCCCTCTCCCACCCATCCCTCTCTCCCCCACCCCCCTTCCCTCTCTACGCCACCCCCTTCCTCCTACCCCTCTGTCCCTCTTCCATCACTCCCCCTACCCCTCTCCACCTCCCTCTCCACTCTTTCCCCTCTCTCCCCCACCCCTCTCCCCCTCCCTCCCTCCTTCCCTACCTCCCCATCCTCCCCCTCCACCACATCTATCTCCCCATCCCCCTCTCTCACCCCCTACCCCGCTCTCCTTTCCCTCCCAAATCTGTCCCATTTCCTCCACCTCCTCTCCCCTCCCTCCCCTCTTCACATCCCCCCTCCCTCCCCCCACCTGTGTGTTTGGGGGTTGGTTAATATGAGTTTGATGCCGCAGCCCCCCCCCCCCCCCCCCCCCTGCAAAACGCCGTTGGGGAAACAGACCCAACGGGTCTGCACTTGGTCTAGTATGACAATAAAACTCTCTTGACTCTTGAGGGTGAGAACTCAAGTGCAAATGAAGAGACAGACTAAAACTCTCATGCTTCAAAGCTGTGTTCTTACTGGCTAGTGGGACAGGTTTAACAGCCCACTGCCTGAGTGCCTACTGCATTCATAAGGCCCTGTCTCACGGTGTGAATCCACCCACGAGTGATCCCGAGTAAAAGAAAAAATCAAACTCGTGGTTGTCTACGAGATTCCAAGTTTATGTTCACGAGTTTAAAGAGTTCCCACGTGTATGTCTAAGTTTGCCGTTTTCTTCTCATTTCTGCGATGTACCAAGTTCCTGTCCCGAGTTACCAAGTTCCTCTCCCGAGTTACTCTTGAGCCAACAACGACTACCGACGTGTGGAAAAAATTGAGAAAATTGATTTGAGAATTAAGGGACAGAAGTTTAGGGGTAACATGAGGGGGAACTTCTTTACTCAGAGAGTGGTAGCTGTGTGGAATGAGCTTCCAGTGGAAGTGGCGGAGGCAGGTTCGATTTTATCATTTAAAAATAAATTGGATAGGTATATGGATGGGAAAGGAATGGAGGGTTATGGTCTGAGTGCAGGTAGATGGGACTAGGTGAGAGTAAGTGTTCGGCACGAACTAGAAGGGCTGAGATGGCCTGTTTCCGTGCTGTAATTGTTATATGGTTATATGGTTATAAATCAGCACATGGTAAAAATGATGTAATGCAGTTTTTTTTTACACTATAAAAAGACCCAGCCTGAAGAACAATCTCGACCCGAAACATCACCTATTTCTTTTCTCCAGAGATGCTGCCTGACCAGCTGAGTTAGTCCATCATTTTGTGTCTATCTTTGGTTTAAACTAGTATCTGCAATTCCTTCCTTCAAATTTTTAGAGCAGTTTGTTTCAAGAAACAATCCTTCCAAAATTGCATTCAAAAGTCCATTTGAACTGCATTTGTTGAAGGTTAACAAGTTTCCCGAGTAGCTGATGTTAGCGTTACGAGTCACTAAGTTACATCCACGAGTTCCTACGTTCCCGCTACGTTAATTCTACGTGATTACCACGAGTTTGATTTGTTTTTAACTTGGGATCACTCGTGGGTGGACTCGCACCGTGAGACAGGGGTTTTAAGGGTTTACCATGTCACAAAACAAAAGGATTGAGGCTTTGTTTGCCTGGATTATGGACAAGAGGCAAAAGGACCAATTGTTGCAACAGCTGCTGAAGGTGAGAGGCAGGTATACCTGCATGTTAGAACATGCAGCATAGTACTGTACAGCACATGAACTGGCTCTCCAGCCCATAATACCAACCAGGGTCTGAAGAAGGGTCCCAACCTGAAACGTCACCCATCCTTTATCTCCAGAGCCTGACCCGCAGATTATTCTCAGTTATCTTCGGTCTATACCAGCATCTGCCTTTTATTTCTACACGTACCAAACAACATGCCAAGTTAAACTAATCTCCTCCTTTGCATGCAGGCGATCTCTATCCTTCTTCTCCCTGCCTATCCTGTGTCTATCTAGAGGTCCATGTGCCTATCTAGAAATGTTACGCTGACTGTCAAAGACTGAGTTTACAGAGAACATCAGGGGACTGTTGGGACAGAAGGTAACAGATATCTACCAAAAGAAGATACATGCTCCATGGGAGTTCATTATAAGCCATGCGTTAAAGTAGCTGTTGCTACCACTGCTCGAGATTTTGTTTGCCTCCGTTTTCATCCAAGTTTCTGCTAGAAACATATTCAAACTCTCACAGACGGCTGCCCTCAGGCTGATAATGGTTCAATGAGGCTTTGTTGGCACACATGCACTGCACAGTAAAATTCTTATGCAACAGCTTACACATGTAGGCACAGTTGCGCAGCAGTAGAGCTGCTGCCCCACAGCGCCAGAGACCCACGTCCAATCCTCTCTACTGACGCTTGTTTGCCTGAGCAGGCAAATATCTCAGGGCAGTTGGAATGAGCGAGAGTTCAGGTTTGCTCTCCCGTTTGTTCTATCAAAGGTGAAGAATGCCTTCAATTGTATACATATGGAAATCTATGCAACCCCCCCGCCCCTCAAATCAACCCATGCAGTTCAGGAAATGCAACAGTTTCCACTCCAGGAATAAGCAGCTGCAAGGAAGCATAAAAAAGTCTTCCTTAATGGTGTGCACCAGATTCTAATCAACCTTCCCTCCTGCAGCAACCTGGCAGAGGTCAATGAAGGCCAATCGGCCCAAATAGATCAATAGACAATAGACAATAGGTGCAGGAGTAGGCCATTCGGATCTTCGAGCCAGCACCGCCATTCAATGTGATCATGGCTGATCACCCCCAATCAGTACCCCGTTCCTGCCTTCTCCCCATATCCCCTGACTCCGCTATTTTTAAGATCGAGAGGGGACTTTCCATAAACACTATTCAGGGGTCTACATGGTCTGTGCAGTATGGCACTCTGCACTGGCGGTATTCCAGTAGCTTTAGATCTGTCTGGAAGATGAGTCATGTCACTAATCATCTGCGATGGGGAAAGAGGATGAGGTTGATGCAGAGGAGGATGAAGAGAAGAGTGTAGACAATGAGGGCAGTGAACATCTGCTGCTCACACTGCGCTCTGGGCCAAATTGCCTTGGCTTGCACTAGTAGACTACACAAAAATATGTACAATGACAACGTCTTTTCACACTCGGTCTTTTTCACTGGTGCTGCCAGCACCAAGCGGTTCAGCAAACAACATGTGATGAACGGGTGTCAGAGGTTATGGGGAGAAGGCAGGAGAATGTGGATAGTAGGGAGAGATAGATCAACCACGATTGAATGTTGGAGTAGACTTGATGGGCCGAATGGCCTATTTCTACTATCACCAATGACGTTATGATCTTATGATCCACTGAACTGCAGCCCATGGATCCTGCCAATCCCTTCCTCCCTCTTCATTAGCAACCAAGAATAAACTGGAGGACAGGAGTATCACAGCAGAACAATTTTCCATGCAGCCATCAGCAAGCCCTTGGGAAATGTTCCAAATTCGTTCACTCATTTACTGAATGTACAAGGCTCCACTGATTGCCCATTCTTAATTATCCTTACAAAGATGGTGCTGAGCAACATCTTGAACTACTGCAATGCACAATATGTTGATGTTGAGTTCCAAAGTTTAGAAGCAGCCATAATGATGGTCCTGGGAAGTGCTTCCACTGAGAGACAATGTGTTACTTGGCAATGCCAGCCATTGCTCTTGTTCATCCAGTTGGCAGAGTCACGGCTCTGAGAGCTGCTGTCCAGGAAAGCAGGTGCTGCAATTGCCTGCAGTGTTAGCAGAGGTGGGAGCAGGTTGCTGAGCTGCCTGTTCTAACTTTTGAGATGTTCTTGGTTCTCCCCCCCCCCTCCCCCCCCCCCCCCCCCGCATCCCACGCCGGGTCTCCTCAGTCTCCGTAACGAGGCACGTCCACCTCGGCCGCCAGGGACTCCAACCTCGATGTTCCACCTTCCTCCTCGCTCTTGAGGGCGAGGTTCTTGTCAACACCTGGTAGATAGTTGGGGACTGACCAAAGTGATGGAGAGTACAGGAGAGCCATCAGGAATAGAAATCCTTAAACCCCTGTCCCACGGTACGAGTTCATTCCAAGAGTTCTCCCGAGTTTGCCTGATGCGAACTCGGAGATTTACGGTAATGGCCACTCGTCGGTACTCGGGGCTCTCGTGGACATTTTTCATCATGTTGAAAAATCTTCACGAATCCTCCTGTGCTTACCTGCCGTTAGCGATTCTTCCCGAGTACCTGCCATTAGCGCTAAGAGACGTCCCCGAGCTCCGACGTACCCGCTACGTTCATTCTCCATGCTTTCCACGAGTTTGATTTTTTTAAAACTCGGGAGAGCTCTTGGAATGAACTCATACCGTGGGACAGGGCTATAAGTGTGAATTCCCACCACTTAATGATGTTGTACCCCTCTCTGGAAAAGCACACCTCACTGCCCCCATTCTAGTGGAGAACATGAGGCAATGTTGAACAGTCCGACACTTCACTTAAGCTGCCAGACTGTGTGTCTGTGTGCACAATGTGATGGCTATGGCAAGGAGTGCATGGGTTTATTTAACTGCGGAGCACGCTCCACGAAACTGACCACACTGTCACACTCTCTGTGGAAAAAGCCAATGTCACAATAACCTGCAACATCACCCCACTTCCACCTGAAGGTTGACAGCTCTCTTCTCTTTGCATCGCCAATGTGCTTGAAAGGCCTGTCAGAATATTGCAAATTCTCTTAACGCGCAATAATTATCCTTCCCATTGACAGCTCCCCATGGTCAGCACCTGTGACCAATTGACCAACTCATACACAGGGCAAGCAAGCATGCCCTCTATACTGAAGCAGTTCACAAAGACTCATCATCATTGAGGATCTTTCATCAGCTGACATCCAAGGTGGGTGCAAAGAACCACTGTCAGAGATCAATGATATGTACCAGTAACTTCATGATGATCTTTCAAGTCTGCATTTTTTGTACTGTATATTTGAATTATACATGATTTAGTTCTAAGACAGCTGAAGTACTTCCTGTGATGCAAATGACCCCCTGCACCTACTCTCCAGCTGTTATTAAGAGGCAGACACAAGGAATTGCAATGCTAACATTTTGAACAAAACGCAAAGTGCTGGAGTGACTCAACGGGTCAGGCAGCATCTGTGGGTGAAATGTCACCTATCAATTCCCTCCACAAATGCTGCTGAACCTACTCTCAAATGTTGTGTTTTGCCTCTGTTGTTATTTGTTGTATGATCTCACGGAGAAAAGCTCTGGTTTGTCCCCTCTTCCATTTGTGTTGCACTTTTATAGCGAGACACGTGTTGTGAAACAAAGTGACCTTTATTGAGTTGAACAAAGAACAGCTCACACGCGACTGGGGAGAGTTCTCCCAAAGTTCTATATATATATATCAGGGCACACCCCTAAGCCACGTGACGACTTCTTCCTGCCAAACCTAGTCACGTGACCCTGCCAGTCCTAGGGCTGAGGGTTTGCCCATTAAGTGGCCTAACCACCAAGAGGCGCCATACTTTACTCTTTACTGGTGCAGTGGTAGAAGCATAGAAACATAAAAACATAGAAAATAGGTGCAGGAGTAGGCCATTTGGCCCTTCGAGCCTGCACCGCCATTCAATATGATCATGGCCGATCATCCAAAATCAGTACCCCGTTCCTGCTTTTTCCCCATATTCCTTGATTCCATTAGCCCTGAGCTAAATCTAACTCTCTCCTGAACACATCCAGTGAATTGGCCTCCACTGCGTTCTGTGGCAGAGAATTCCACAGATTCACAACTCTCTGGGTGAAAACGTTTTTCCTCATCTCAGTCCTAAATGGCCTATCCCTTATTCTTAAACTGTGACCCTGGTTCTGGACTCCCCTAACATTGGGAAAACTTTTCCTGCATCTAGCCTGTCCAATCCCTCAAGAATTTTATATGTTTCTATAAGATATCCTCTCATCCTTCTAAATTCCAGTGAATACAAACACAGTCGACCCATTCTTTCATCATATGTCAGAATTAAGCTGGTGAACCTACGCTGCACTCCCTCAATAGTAAGAATGTCCTTCCTCAAATTAGGAGACCAAAACTACACACAATACACCATGTGTGATCTCACCAGGGCACTGTACAACTGCAGTAGGGCCTCCTTGCTCCAATACTCAAATCCTCTTGCTATGAAGTCCAACATGTCTGTTGCTTTCTTCATTGCCTGCTGTACCTGTATGCTTACTTTCAGTGACTGATGTACAAGCACACCCAAGTCTCGTTGCACCTCCACTTTTCCAAATCTGACAACATGCAGTTAATAATCTGCCTTCATATTCTTGCCACCTAAGTGGATAACCTCATATTTATCCACATTTTCTGCATCTGCCATGCATCTGCCCACTCACCCAACCTATCCATCATCCTGCAGCCTCAGCATCCTCCTCGCAGCTCACCATGCCACCCAGCTTTGTGTCAGCTGCAAATTTGCTAATGTTACTTTTAATCCCTTCGTCTAAATTATTAATTGTAAATAGCTGCCTTCCCAGCACCCCACTAGTCACTGCCTGCCATTCTGAAAAGGACCTGTTAATTCCTACTCTTTGCTTCCTGCCAGCCAACCAGTTCTCGATCCATGTCAATACCCTACCCTAATACCATGTGCTCCAACTTTGCACACTAATCTCTTGTGTGGGACCTTGTCAAAGGTCCAGATACACCACATCCACTGGCTCTCCCTTATCCAATCTACTTGTTACATCCTCAAAAAATTCCAGATGATTAGTCAAGCATGATTTCCCCTTCCTAAATCCATGCTGACTCTGACCGATCCTGGCACTGCTTTCCAAATGTGCTGCTTTAATAATCAACACAAACATCTCCCCCAAAGAAGGCTGTGGTACGGACAATTTAGTTCTTGGTAGCTCAAAGGAAGAGTGAAGGTGACAAAAGTGTAGAACTATTCTAGGGAGAAGAATAGAACCCAAAACCCAACCCAATGTTCTCTAAATCACTAGTACGCAGTGAATGGATTTTGGTTCACTCGATGCAGATGTATGAAAATCTCTTAAGATTACCATGGAGAACTGGTTCAGGATTGGAAATTTCCCATTCTGTTCAAATTGATTTGAGATAAAAAGACAAAAACATTACTAAAATCCTACCCAAGGCCTGGATAGAGTGGATGTGGAGAGGGTGTTTCCACTCATTGGAGAGTGTATGGCCAGAGGCCATAGCCTCAGAATAAAGGACATACCTCGAGAAAGGAGATAAAGAGGGAATTTCTGTAGTCAGAGGGTCGTGAATCTGTGGAACTCATTGCCACAGAAGGCTCTGAAGGCCAAGTCAGTGGATATTTTTAATGTGGAGATTGACAGATTCTTGATCAGTGCGGATGAAAGGGGTTATGGGGAGAAGGCAGGAGAATGGGGTTAGGAGGGAGAGATAGATCAGCCATGATTGAATGGTGGAAAAGACTTGATGGACTGAATGGCTTAATTCTGCTCCTATCACTTACGAACCTAATAATTTATGAATTAGGAAATGTCAAAAATAGTAATTGGCTGATAAACATTTTGTTAATTTTAGTAGTATACTTAAATGGATCTGGTGGAAAAGATTATAGGAGCCCTGGTATTTATAGAGATGTAGAAAGAATGAGTTAGTACAAGCAATGTACTATGCAATGCACCTTGATTTCAATGCAAGGAAAAGAGCATTTATGATATTTAGTTTAGTTTAGTTTAGTTTAGAGATACAGTGCGGAAACAATTCCTTCAACCCACCGTGTCCCCGCCGACCAGCTATCCTACACACACTAGGAGCAATTTACCCATGCATCAAGCCAATTAACCTACAAACCTGCATGTCTTTGGAGTGAGGGAAGAAACCGATGATCTCGCAGAAAACCCACGCAGGTCACGGGGAGAAAGTAGAAACTCAGTAAAGGCAACACCCCTAGTTGGGATTGAACCCAGGTCTCTGGTGATGTAAGGCAGCCACTCTATCGCAGTGCCACTGTGCCGCCCATTTTCAAGCTTAATTACATTTCAAGAATATAGTTCAATTTCAAGTATAATTATATTCAAGCTTTGGATAGCCAAATGAGCTGAGAAATACTGATGAAATAAAGAAAGGAAAACTAAAATCAGATCGAGATTGGAAATGGATAGAAGCAACCAGACCACAAGCAACATACAAGACAAGACATTGCAGTGGCATGTTGCCATCCTTATTAGATACAGTAGCAGTTTAAATCAGGGTACTGAATTAAAATACACTATTCAACCAACTATTTAACCTTATTTTGCACAGCATAGAAACATAGAAACATCGAAAATAGGTGAAGGTGGAGGCCATTCGGCCCTTCGAGCCAGCACCGTCATTCATTGTGATCATGGCAGATTGTCCCCAATCAATAACCCGTGCCTGCCTTCTCCCCGTATCCCTTGATTCCACTAGCCCCTAGAGCTCGATCTAACTCTCTCTTAAATCCATCCAGTGATTTGGCCTCCACAGCCCTCTGTGGCAGGGAATTCCACAAATTCACAACTCTCTGGGTGAAAAAGTTTTTCCTCATTTATATGTATTTTATATGTTTCTATAAGATCCCCCCTATTAGCTTATTAACAAATCTTGCCTTTACTAATTGCAATCCATGCTTTGCACTGACTGCTGAACAATTAAAATAAAATGCCTACAAGCCAACATTCTTTTGGGTGTTAATGGATGTTAAAAAGTTGGTGATGACAGTGAAACATCTGCAGGTATCAGAGTGATACGCTCATTATGCTGATGATGAACTCCAGTATTTTTATCTCATATTTTTATGCCTGAAAATAATGCTGAGTATGCAATACAAGGAAAAACAAGATAAGGGCTGCTTAGTGCAAAGTGGTGCCGAGATGTATTTCATGGGTTAGTGATATATTACCACCTTAAGCTATGTATGTAGGGATATTCTATGAATGACTGTCACACTGGAGGGATTAATAACATTTGCTATCAATTAATTGGGCAGGTCTTCATGAACAGCTGGGTGGGAGAATGACTGATGAGTAAGAAATGTATCCATGTAAACCTTCCTGACAATAATCAATCCATGCTTGGAGTTTTAGCTCACTTTCTTCACTGCCTGCTGCACCTGCATGCCTACCAGTCATTGAAAGTAGACATGCAGGTGCAGCAGGCAGTGAAGAAAGCCAATGGTATGTTAGCATTCATAGCAAAAGCATTTGAGTATAAGAGCAGGGAGGTTCTAATGCAGTTGTACAGGGTCTTGGTGAGACCACACCTGGAGTAGTTTGTACAGTTTTGGTCTCTTAATCTAAGGAAAGACTTTCTTGCCAATGAGGAAGTACAGATAAGGTTCACCAGACTGATTCCTGGGATGGCAGGGCTTTCATATGAAGAAAGACTGGATAGACTCGGCTTGTACTCGCTAGAATTTAGAAGATTGAGGGGGGATCTTATAGAAACTTTCAAAATTCTTAAGGGGTTGGACAGGCTAGATGCAGGAAGATTGTTCGCAATGTTGGGGAAGTCCAGAACAAGGGGTCACAGTTTAAGGATAAGGGGGAACTCTTTTAGGACCGAGATGAGAAAAACATTTTTCACACAGAGAGTGGTGAATCTGTGGAATTCTCTGCCACAGAAGGTAGTTGAGGCCAGTTCATTGGCTACATTTAAGAGGGAGTTAGATGTGGCCCTTGTGGCTAAAGGGATCAGGGGGTATGGAGAGAAGGCAGGTACAGGATACTGAATTGGATGATCAGCCATGATCATATTGAATGGCGGTGCAGGCTCGAAGGGCAGAATGGCCTACTCCTGCACCTATTTTCTATGTTTCTATGTTTCTAAACATGTGGTGGAGTGAAGAAGCTGATAGTCTAAATATGCAGTGGAGTGAATGGGTCAGTCAGCGGGTGATGCTGTTTGACCCTCTGAGTTACTGCAGCACTTAGTGTCTATTTTTTAGTAAACCAGCTTCTGGAATTCCTTGTGTCTATGTACAGTAGAGTGGTTCTGTTCAAATGCATATCAATTACTTCAGAATGTAAGCTTTCGTCAGAAAATGAACAAATATTTTGTGTGTTTTATATGAAGCAAAGAGTTATAAGTCCATCATACTTCGATATGAACTCAGGCATCAACCTTCCTGTGTCTGTGGCATGAGGAAGAGACATTCTAGGTGTGGACAGATTAGCATCTGGTCACCCAGCCACGAACGCATGCTCAGAGAACTCTGCATGGAGGTGGGTTTCTCCTCACACTGATACCACTGAGCTGTGCCTGACACATTAGACTGCCATTAGCACACTGAAGATACAGGCCTGTCTTAGACAGGCAATGACCACCTGTGAAAAGAGTCGAATAAGGATTAAACCAAGATTTAAAAAATGCAGCATTACCTGAAGGGGAAAGAGTAAGGATTTGTTCCTTGATCATCAGGGAGTAGTGAATATCAGATATGCCAGAGATAGACACAATATGCAGGAAGATGACTGAACTTTATTGCTTTCCACCACAGTGAGGAATGTTGCTTCCACTGTGGTGGATGTTTATGTTAACTTTCCAGCGCCATCACGTATCCTTCAAATTTCAAAGTTCCTAAAAATGTAGAGATTCCCCACCATCTATATTTCAGATTCAGGGACAGTTTTTTCATGTCTGTTAACAGGCAACTGAATCATCCCACCACAACCAGAGAGCAGTGCTGAACCTCTATCTGCCTCATTGGTGACCCTCGGACTCTCCTTGATTAGACTATGCTGGCTTTACCTTGCACTAATCGTTATTCCATTATCATGTGCCTGTAAACTGTAAATGGCTGGATTGTAATCATGCGTTGTCTTTCCACTGACTGGTTAGCACGCAACAAAAGCTTTTCACTGTACCTGGGTACATGTGACAATAAACTAAAGTATAACTGTATAACAATGGTACTTTATTGTTACATGTACCAAGGTACAGTGACATTCTTATTTTGCATACAATTCAATAAAATCTTAATTTTATAAGCACATTCATACCGAGGTACAAGAGTACAGGAATATGAGATCACATTGAGGCAGTACTCAAGAGTCACCATGTTTCCTTTCAATTTAAAAGTTCTTAAAAAGATAGAGAAACCCCACCATTGACTTCATCTATACTTCAAACTGCTTTGAAAACAGAAAGGGCAGCCTCGTCAACATTCTGTCTGTCTTTTTGTCTTTTTTGTTATTTTTAGAGTGTTTTAAAAGTTAGTGTTAATTTTCTCGTTTTTTTTAATGTGGGTTGAGGGAGGGGGGGGGGTGGGGCGGGGCGGGAGTCGGGGGAAACATTTCTCTCAATCTCTTACCTTGCCGGAGATGTGATTGTTTTCCGGATCGTATCTCTGGTCGCTCTGCGGCCTAACATCATGGAGCTGGAGGCCTTGCTCGAGACTGACTTTGAGCCCCACCGTGGGGCCGTGGACTTACCACCGAAGCCAATCCCTTGCCTGGGATCGACGCTCCAACTGCGTCCAGCAGATTTCATTATCGAGGAGTTCACAGTCCCGGGTAGAGACTGATGTCAGGAAGCTCCAAAATCGCAAGAGGTTCGACCAGTCCTGACCCGGGGTCTGATCACCCGGCGCGGGGAGCTGAGATCCCCCAGATGCTTGATTGCCCCGACGCAGAGGGCCCGACCGCCAGCTACGGGAGCCAATATCGGCCTGTCAACGGAAGGTTTGAGTCCCCTGACCACGGGAGGACAAAGAAGGGAAGAGATTGAACTTTTTTTTCATCTTCCATCACAGTGAGGAACGTGGAGGAGTCACTGTGGTGGATGTTTATATTAAAATAGAAAGATTAAACGAGAACTTACCGTTTGAAGTTTGATCTTTATATTATGAGACGTTGAAGTGAGGAAATACGTGAAGAGCCCGCCAGCTCGCATGCGTGGCAATCTTCAGAGCAACTGTATGAAACCACAGACCACTTGCACGAACTTAAACTATAGGAAGATTAATAACCCTTGACGAGATCTTTATGAGATTCAGGGTTGGGAGTGGAGGGCACCTAGTCCCTCACTTCAACTTCTCTTAAAATAAAGATCAAAATTCAAATGGTAAGTTCTCGTTTAATCTTCCTATTTTATATCAAAGTCACGTGAGTGACTGCGTGAAGCCTTTGAAGCTCTGTGGTTTCATGCAGTAAACCAATCTGTGTGTGAAACACTTAAACAGATACACCATAAATGGTAGAAATTACATCGGTTATTAACAACATGATGCTAACTTACATACATGTCCCTTGCCCTTAATTGGACCACAGTCCCAATTGGCTTTGAGTTAGACAATAACTTATGCAACACTGTTCAGAATTCTATCTGCAATCATCCAGACATATTCAACCAAATTTATAACTTCTGAAAGTGAGGAGATCAAATGGAAATATCCATCCTATTGGCTGCTAATAAGCCAGCCTCCTTGGAAGACTGAGACTTGAAATTACTTGAATTCACACCCGCTATTAGCTGCTTGCACTCCATTCATGTTGAGATGGTCTGCACCAGCAATCTCTTGAGAAAACTATTAAATAACAATGAAGAAACTATCCTTCATCTCATAGGTACTAGTAAGCACAGTGTACCTGTATACATAATAACACCCCCAATCTCCGATCTGGTAGGTATGCTGTCAAATCCAAATTTTACTTCGGAGTCACGTGAGTGACTACATGAAGACGCCGCCAGCATGCATGCGTGACATAGCGTCTCACGCAGTGCAACAGCGACGGACGGGAGCACGAGCTCTCCCGCAACAAGTTTAAAAACGGGACCTCCAGGTACGTAAACTTACTCTGAGGTCGTGTTTTTGGAACCGATGTTCTGCTTTGCTTCAACAGGAACATGAACAAGGGAAAACAACCAAGGAAGGTCGTATCCCGTCCGACTGCAATGGACCAGGAGGGTCCCAGCAGTGGGGGGCGACCAGCGACACGTGGACCGCACACCTTGCGGTCCACAGTCACCGACACCATTTCCAAGCCAAGCCCAACGCCGCTAGCACAGCTCAAACAACCGCAGTGGGCTGGAGGCAAGGCTAAATGGAAGTCAGACCAGCCGGTTTACTCGGATGAGTCCGGTGCGGAAGACTCACCGCCTGAGAGTGGCAAAGGTGGCCGTTTGAGCCATATGGAAAGGCTCATGGAGCAAATGCTCCAGCGAGACTTGCTCCGGGAGATGGGGCAAGCTCACCAAGGGAGCACAAGCACTCCTGCTCCAGTGCACTATTAAGCACTGGCCATCGCATCACCCTCAGCAGAGGGGAGCGTTGGCGACCAGGACTGGGCTGGTCAAGAACAGGGATCACTGGCTGAAGACAACGGGAGTATGCTGGGGGTACAGGATCAGGAAGAGATGCTGAGAGTGGTGAACCACCACGCGGCAACACCGCGAGCGGGACGGCCGTTACAGCCTAAACTTGCGGCCAACATTGACTACCTGTCCTTTAAACCATTCCAAGAACAGGTAGTCAATGAGGCGTTGGACCTTTACACGCCTCCCGAAAATTGCATTTCGCTCAATGTGCCTGCCGTTAATAGTCAAATCTGGGGGTACATTGGGCAGGGTATCAGAACCCAAGAACTTAAATTGCAAAAAATACTGAAGCTCCTGACGTCGGCCATCACTTCATATGCTCGTTCCGTGGACGGGGTTGACATGACAACAAACCAACAGGACACCCTGGCTCTACTGTGCAACACACAGTATGAGATCAACAACCTCCGGAAGGAGGCCATAAGACCTGCCCTCAACCCAAAATTTGCAGGACTGTGTAGAACGCCGAGCTCAGAACCACAGATCCTGCTATTTGGCAAAGACTTACCAAAGCAAGTCAAAGATCTGGATGAAGAGTCCAAGGCATTTGGTCTCATGAGGGCAGGCCCCGGAACGAGCAAAACCATGCAACCCAGACGGCAGTACCCCTACGCATCCATCAGTAGGCGTCTACTTCATGGTACTGGTGAAAGCTTGGGGCCCGCATACCATCCCCGGAAGTCTTTTTTAGGAGAGGGCCCAGAGTGGGCCCCATGGAAAATGTGCCACCCCCCAACAGCACCACCCCGACAGACAAGGAACCAGAAGTGAACACTATACCAATAACAATGGAGGTAGGTGGGTTTGGTTCCCACCAGTACATAAAAGGTGGGGGGATTGTGCTAACTGGGGGGGAGACTACACCTGTTTTTGGAAGCACGGAGGACTATCACACTTGATAATTATATACTAAAAAGTATTCAAAGATATAAAATTGAATTTATTCAAGAAAACATGCCACCAGTTCAACATGCACCCCAAAGGGGTTTTACCCTCTCACTAAAAGAAAAACGTAAGGGACAAGCAGAACTGGTGAGGTTATATACAAAGGGAATCATAGAGAAATCTAAACATGAACCTTTGGAATTCGTATCAAATATATTTACTAAAACCAAAAAAGATGGTGGATGTCGCATCATCATTGACTTAACCACATTGAATACTTTCGTTAGGTATATACACTTTAAAATGGAAACATTTGTGACTGCCAAACAATTGATTTCCAAAGGATACTTTATGGCAAGCATCGACTTAAAAGATGCATACTGTTCAGCACCCATTCATAAGGATCATCGTAGATAGCTACAATTTAACTGGATGGGGCAACCATGGCAGTACAAATAGTTGCCTAATGGCCTAACATCAGCCCCAAGACTGTTTACCAAGATATTAAAACCAGCCCTGGCAATATTAAGAAAACAAAAACATATTGTCATGGCATACCTTGATGATATTTTGACAATAGGCAAAACCATGGAATTAGCTAATTCAGCAGTATTAGCTACTAAACATTTATTTGAAACCTTGGGCTTTGTCATACATCCAGATAAATCTAAGTTGACGCCATCCACAACAATGGACTATCTGGGATTCACAATTAACTCAGTCCACATATCTGTAATGTTGTCAAAAGAAAAATCAGCAGAATTGGCACAAACCTGTAACAAATTAATGGTTAACAATCAACCAACTATTCGCCAAGTGGCAAGAGTAATTGGTAAATTAGTAGCAGCATTTCCAGCTACCCAGCTTGGACCTTTGCATTATCAAAACTTACAAAGAGCAAAGGTGCAAGCGTTAAAACAACATGCAGGTCACTTTGACCGAACCATGAAATTACCTATTGAAGCAATATCAGAGTTACAATGGTGGAAAGAGAACATTTGGCATAGTTCCAGACCCATCATTATCAATAACCCAACATTAACTATACAAACAAATGCCAGTGCTCAAGGTTCGGGAGCAACTAATACCATATCCAGTACAGGTGGTAGATGGACTAACCTAGAATCATCACTACTACAGACACTGGGCATAAACTATTTGGAAATGTTGGGTGCGTTCTATGGGTTAAAAGCATATTGTTCAAATATGCACCATTTGCATGTTCGTTTGCAGATTGACAATACCACAGTGGTGGCCTATATTAACCATATGGACGGGATAAAATCGATATCATGTGATAATTTGGTCAACACAATCTGGCAATGGTGTGTCGACAAACATATTTGGCTATCAACAACTTACCTACCAGGTAAGCTAAATACAGTGGCAGACACCAGGTCATGCAAGTTCAATGATAACACCAAATGGATGTTAAACCCCAAAGTATTTGCTGAAATTACAAAGCAATATGGAACACCAGATATCGATCTCTTTGCATCCCGACTGAATCACCAGGTACCAATGTATGTCGCTTGGGAACCAGACCCTGAGGCAGCGGCGATGGATGCATTCTCGCTAAACTGGGGGAACTATTTTTTCTGTGCTTTCCCCCCCTTCTGCTTCATCAGTCAGGTACTACGCAAAATACAGATGGACGCTGCTTCAGGCATTTTGGTAGTACCTGACTGGCTTACACAGCCATGGTTCCCACTGGTCCTTGACAGGGTCATTGAAACACCCATGACCATTCCCAGCGGATCAGATCTACTGATTCACCCTGTAGTCAGGCGAAAGTCACCCATGCCATGACAGAATTAACCTACTGGGTTGCAGATTCTAAAAAGACCTTTACTGGACCTGGGATTGTCAAACAGGACCATGGACACGATGATGGCATCTCACCAACTTTCCACCAAGAAACAATATCTCTCCAGTATCAGAAAATGGGAAACATACTGCTCAAGAACATAGAAACATAGAAACATAGAAATTAGGTGCAGGAGTAGGCCATTCGGCCCTTGGAGCCTGCACCGCCATTCAATATGATCATGGCTGATCATCCAACTCAGTATCTTGTACCTGCCTTCTCTCCATACCCCCTGATCCCTTTAGCCACAAGAGCCACATCTAACTCCCTCTTAAATATAGCCAATCGACTACCCTCTGTGGCAGAGAGTTCCAGAGATTCACCACTCTCCGTGTGAAAAAAGTTCTTCTCATCTCGGTTTTAAATGATTTCCCCCTTATCCTTAAGCTGTGACCCCTTGTCCTGGACTTCCCCAACATCAGGAGCAATCTTCCTGCATCTAGCCTGTCCAACCCCTTAAGAATTTTATAAGTTTCTATAAGATCCCCTCTCAATCTCCTAAATTCTAGAGAGTATAAACCAAGTCTATCCAGTCTTTCCTCATAAGACAGTCCTGACATCCCAGGAATCAGTCTGGTGAACCTTCTCTGCACTCCCTCTATGGCAATAATGTCCTTCCTCAGATTTGGAGACCAAAACTGTACGCAATACTCCAGGTGTGGTCTCACCAAGACCCTGTACAACTGCAGTAGAACCTCCCTGCTCCTATACTCAAATCCTTTTGCTATGAACAGGGACAACCTACAGATAAACTACCATAACAATTGTACTAGAGTTCCTGGCCAGCCTTCACCACGATGAAGGTCTGAGCTATAGCACTATCAATTGTGCTAGAAGTGCACTGTCAGCCTACCTAAGACAGGCACCAGGACAACAGGCCATAGGGTCTCATCCGCTGGTGGCCAAATTAATGAGAGGGATCTTCAATTCAAACCCCCCTAGACCTAGGTACACCAAGATCTGGGATGTCAGCCTTGTCCTGACATACCTAAGGGGATGGCCACCAGCCAGATCCCTCTCTCTGGAACAGCTAACCCTGAAAACGGCAATGCGGATGGCGTCAGTCTCAGCACAAATGGTCCAGTCCCTTTACCTACTCAGACTGGACAATATGGTCATAACATCAGACTAAATAACATTCACCATTCAGGAGCTGGTAAAACAGAGCAGACCAGGAACTTCAGGACTCATTATGGAATTCCGGGCGTACCCACCTGACCCCCGTTTATGTGTCATGACTCACCTACTACTATATATCAACACAACAAAAGATTCCCGAGGGAGAGTAAAAGCATGATGGGTCAGCCACAAAAAGCCACATGGTCGGGTGTCGAGTCAAACCATCTCTAGGTGGCTCAAACAGGTATTGGGAGCTGCTGGAGTGGATACTGATATTTATACATCTCACTCCACCAGGGCAGCATCCACGTCGGCGGCTAACAGAATGGACGTGCCATTGGACCACACCCTGGCAACAGCGGGGTGGTCCATGGAAAGAACTTTTCATACATTCTACAACAAGCCATTAGTAAAACTTGTTTCATTTGCAGAGATAATTTTAGACTCTGCAAATATATAATTTAAGCCAGGGGGAGCATTATTTTCTTTGTTATTGTTTTCAAATAAATATCATTACTGTTTTATAAACAGAGTCATGTTTGATTGCGATAACATACTTCCTCCCTTGGATGACTTTGGCAGTGAGTGAAGCATGGACTGTTACACGGTTTGAAATCACAGAGCTTTAAAATCTTTACGTAGTCACTCACGTGACTCCGAAGTAAAATAGTAAGTTTAAACGGGAACTTACCAGTTTGAAGTTTGATCTTTATTTTATGAGGAGTTACGATGAGGGATTACGTGCCCTCCGCTCCCACCCTCAATTATAGAGATCAACTGGTGTATTAGTTCTCCTTATCTTTACTATGTTTATTTCAATTATTGTGTTGTTTTTTGTGATTCCACACCGCTGCTTTGAAGTATGTCGTGCATGCGTTCTGGCGGGGTCTTCACGTAATCCCTCATCGTAACTCCTCATAAAATAAAGATCAAACTTCAAACTGGTAAGTTCTCGTTTAATCTTACTATTGTACCCAACCGCGCCCATTTTTCTTTATGAGATCATTCCCATAACAAGCTACCATCATGCCAGTTATGACCCAGAGACCAAGCTGGAGATTGAGTAAAAACTGTGTTCTTTGTGCTGAAATCAGTTGCTAATAGCATAATTAACTTAAAAGATAGTGCTCCCATTAGGAATACAGTAGATGAGTATCTGCACACTAGGAGCTTCTTTCAGCCGCCTTTTACAATGGACACCCTGAAGGAGTAGGCCAAATTGACACTATAAAATTCATGTCGCGTCATCTTTAATATCGTAAGAGGCATCTACTGAAAAAAACCTCTGAGTCTTATCAGCTACAAAAGCATGGCATCTATAAACCATGACACAATTCCCTTTTGATCTGAGTAGGGCAGCATTAGCATTAGAATCTTTGTAAATAGCCTAGGCCTGAAGACAACTCCTTGATGACATCCCCATAGCTGGAGTTATTTATGTAATAATCTCCAGTACTCCCCCTTACTGAGCAGGAAATAAAATAACGCAACCCTGAACCAGGTGTTGCTTCCCCTTTTCTGAGCGGGAGATATATAACACAACCCTGAGCCAGGTATTGCTTCCACAGGCATCTGACTGGTGCACCCTTTAAGTGTCTCCTGAGCCAGGAGCACAATTCTATTATATCCACACTGGGTAGATTGTGCCTGCTAATGACTCTGAGTCCAGGCTTGCTCCCTTCTGGAGCCTCAACGGAGACTAGAGGGGAGCAATATAATGCAACCCTGAGCCAGGTGTTGCTTCCTTCAGGTATCTGGCTGGCTCCCTTTCTCAACCAGTCACCTGCTCCCTTGGAGCCTCAAAAACTGCCCCCTCTCGGAGCCTCAATGGCAGTAGCCACCGGCCGTGCCGTCAGCCTATTGAATCCCACTACCTGCTCCCTCTTGGAGCCTTAATGGCGATAGCTGCACAGGCTGAGCCGCCAGCCTAATGAATGAAGCAGCCTGCTTCCTTTTCTTAATTTAAAAAAATTATTATTATTATTATTTATTTAAGATTGTTCCGGCCGAGCCGTCAACCGATTAAATTCCTGCCGCTAGCTCCTTTACGGAGCCTCCATGGCGGTCTCTGCATCGGCCGAGCCGTCAGTCGTTAATTTTAGCCGTCAGCACCATTACGGAGCCTCCACGGCAGTCGCTGACCCAGCCGAGCCGTCAGCCGCTATTTTTAGCCACCAGCTCCTTACGGAGCCTGCACGGCGGCAGCTGCACAAGCTGTGCCAGCTTCTCCGGGCCCGCTGCCCCTATTTTCGGAGCAGAGGCCCGTTCCTGCAACAAAAAACCCTCTTACCTGCCAGAACAGTTTCAAACTGCTCCGATTCTCGCGCCATGCGTCGACGTATTGACGCGCATGCGGGCTGGCGGGCTCTTCACGTAGTCACTCACATGACTTCGATATAAAATGTATTTTATGTGTTTAGTTGCTTTTTATTGGTTTAACTGTATGGCAAATCAAATTCCTCGTACGTTGCAAAACATACTTGGCTAATAAAGTATGATTATTATTACGATTATGATAACCAGGGACCTTTATTTCGTTATTCTGTCTTCTTTCTGCTCCCCACGGCTAGAAAATGAACAAACTTGAAGGCACATACCACCAGACTCAGGAACATATTTTTATTTTCTGTTATCACACTTCTGAATGGTCCTTCCATAAGCCACCGTACAGTCCTGATTTTATACCCGACCTCATTGCGGACTTTCTCTCTGGAACTGGGCGGCACGGTGGAACAGCGGCACACTTTATAGCGCCAGAGACTCGGGTTCGATCCTCACTACGGGTGCTTGTCTGTAAGGAGTTTGTACGTCCCCCCCGTGACCTGCATGGGTTTTCGCTCGGTTTGCTCCCACACCCCGAAGACGTACAGGCTTGTAGGTTGTGTCGGAAGGAACTGCAGATGCTGGTTTAAACCAAAGACAGACACAAAAAGCTGGAGTCACCCATTCCTTCTCTCCAGAGATGCTGCCTGTCCTGCTAAGTTACTCCAGCTTTTTGTGTCTATCCCTGGTTTGTAGGTTAATTGGCCTGGTGTAAATGCACAAATTGTCCCTTGGGTAGGATAGTGTTAATTTGTGGTGATCGCTGGTCAGCACAGACTCGGTGGGCCGAAGGGCCTGTTTCCGCACTGTATCTCTAAACTAAACTGTTATGCTACAACTTCTGCACTCTGATATTTCTCTATTCGCTCCACCTGTTTACTAGTGTTTGGCTTAATTATATTCAAGTATAGTAGTATGTGATTTGATTGGATAGCACACATACAAAAACTATTCACTGTACTTGGTACACATGACAGTAATAAACATTGAGCTAAAGCTCAACATTAGCACGTCCTTGGTGCTGCACTGCATTTGCCTGGAGTTGGACTTGAACCCATAAGTTTCTGATTCAGAGCCAAGATCATAACGAGATGGTGAGTCAAATAGGTGTTTCCATGCTGTATATTCAGTATAATTCATGTTATGAAGCATGATAAACAATGAAGAGAGAACCATTGATCTAATAAATGCATTCTTATCAAATAGGTGCCTCGTAAAAACCATTCACTAAAGATATATGCACACAATTTACAGCTGGTTTGGGTTACATGATTAAACCAAACAAAAATACTTTGAATCATTTCTAATTCATTAGCAGGAACACATTTGGAATATTAGTTGTAAATTTTCCCACATACTTTCAAAAGCACATTGATGTGCCAGGTTGGGCTCGTGGAAGAACTGCAGGGATGAATTTGGATCTTAAAGTCCTTAAGGGCAAGAATCGATTTGAGTGCTAGGGGAATCAATTAAATCAGGAGTCTTTTTTTATTCATCAAAGGACTCATTGTAACTAATGCTCAACTGAAGAGTCAGTCAGAATGCATAATAGTGCTGGGGCACTGGATGACGAGATGAACGACGACTTAACTATTGTAAATTACATGCTGGGAGTCAATGCAAATGTGAAAATGCTCACCTTGGAATTGGATGAGTCTGCGTCATAATAATAAGTTATATACCTTGAAGTTATATACCAAGATGCTGAAATCTTGAGTTAAATACTAAGTGCTAGAAGAACTCAATGGGTATGTATCATCTGAGGAGGGAATGGACAGACACATTTCAGGTCAGGATCCTTCTTTTGAATGATTGGCATGGGGGGAGGGGGGGGCTGGAAAAGAGAGGTGGGCATAGGACACACCCCGGTAAGTGATAGGTGGATACTGTTGAAGGGGCAGGTTGATCAGCAGATGGTTGGAGTGATTGACAAAGGCCGGAGGTGTAAAGGAAACAGATGAGTGTCAGATAAGAAAAGGAAAGGAGGTGTGAAATGTAAAGCCAACGAGAGGGAAATAGATGGAGGGAGGCAGGGAAAGGGGAATGATTGGGGATAAAATGGAATTGGAGGACTCGGGCATGAGATGGGTGTACAGAGGAGGGGAAGGAGTAAAGGGGCTGTCCCACTTGGGCAACCTAATTAGCGAGTTTAGAAGAGTTTAGGAGAGTTTGAACAAATGTCATGTTGAAGACCTCCTTCGACGATGTTGAAGACCAGCTTTGACTAGCTATGACTAGCTTCGACTTCGGGAAAATTGGAATAGCGGAGAGTGAGAGACGACCTCCTTCAATCTCCTTCGACCTCCCTTCGACTATGATGAAGACTATCTTCGACTACCTTCGACTACCCTCGATTACCTACGATTACCTACGACTAACTTGCCGACTTACTACGACCTACTATGGCGTACTACGACTAAACCTACGAGTAAAAAAAGAATCATTTTTTTTGAAATGGAGAGTAAGGGATGGCATACTTGGTGTAGGCTGAGTGGGAGGAGGTGTCGTCAAGGTAGCTGTGGGATCGGTGGATTTGAATATTGGACCTAGAACAAGACAACACAGGAACACGTGATCCATATCCCTCCATTCCCTGCATATTTATGTGTCCATCTAAAAACCTCCTAAATGCTCCTATATTATTTACTTCCACCAATAACCCTGGCAGCACGTTCCATGTACTTACTATTCCCTGTGTAAATAATTTGGCCTGCACATCTCCTTTAAATTTTGCAACCTGTGAGAAAGATTCTGACTGTTGACCCAATCTGTGCCTCTCATAATTTTACATCCTTCCATCAGGTCTCCCACATCCTCCAGCACTTCGGAGAAAACAATCCAAGTTTGTCCAACCTCTCCTTACAGCTTATATCCTCTTTTCAAGGCTGCATTTAATTCCCCTTCCCATTCTTACACTGACCTTTCTGTCCTGGGCCTCCTCCATTGTCAGAGTGAGGCCAAATGCAAATTGGAGGAAGAGCATCTCATATTTTGCTTGGGCAGTTTACAGTCCAGTGGTATTGATTGCTCTACCTTCAAGTAACCCTTGTGTCCCCTCGCCTCCCCCACCCAAGTAGTTGTACCAGCTTCAAAGCTGCCTTGTTGAGTCTCATTGTCTGTAACTAATTTTCACCAAGTCACAATGGCCTGTTCCCTTTGTCATCGTTACTTTTTTGCATATCTTTCATTCATTTGTTCTTTATCTCTCCATATCACCATTTATATATCTCTCGTTTTGTCTGAAGAAGGGTCTTGACCTGAAACATCACCATTCCTTTTCTCCAGAGATGCTGCCTGTCCCGCTGAGATACTCCAGCTTTTTGTGTCTATCTTCGCATTCTGATAAATCCCTCTGCACCCTCCGTAATGGGACAACCGGAACTGCACAGGATACTCCAAATGTGGCCTAACCAAAGTCCTATAATACTGCAATAATACTTCCTGACTTCTACCAAATGCCCCGACCAATGCAGGCAAGCATACAATATGCCTTCTTTACCACTTTATTTACTGATCTTGCTACTTTGAGGGAACAATGGATATGGACCACAAGATTCCTCTGTCCACCACTGCTGTTAAGGGTTATGCTATTACATTGCACTTCATTTAGAATGGAGATGAGGAGGAATTTTTTAGTTAGGGCGGTGAATCTGGAATTTGTTGCGTCGGAGAGCTGTGGAGGCCAAGACATTGAGTATATTTAGACCAGAGATTGATAGATTCTTGATTAGAATGTAAAAGGGTGTAAAAGATGACGGGGAAAAAGCAGGAAAATGGAGAGGGAAACATAGATCAGCTATAATCAAATGGTGGAGTAAACTCGATGGACTGAATGCCCCAATGCTGCTCCTATGTCTTATTAATATATATTTTCCTTACATTTGACCTCCCAAAGGGCAACACCTCACTTCACACTTGCTTGCATTCCATCTGCCATTTCTCTGCCCATACATTAGTCAGAGGGTAGTTAATCTGTGGAACTCATTGGCCTAGTCCTTGGATATTTTTAAGGCAGAGATAGACAAATTCTTGATTGGGACGGGTGTCAGGGCTTATGGGGAGAAGGCAGGGAAATGGGATTAGGAGGCTGAGATCAGCCATGGTTGAATGGCGGAGTAGACTTGATAGGCCTAATTCTACTATAATGTGAACATTAGCTGGTGTATATCGCGCTGTAAACTTTGACATCCTTTCTCACTCACTGCAACTCCACCAATTTTAGTGTAATTTGAAGACTTGCTAAGCATGCTCTCTATGTTTACGTTCAAGTCATTTACGTTCAGGTCATGACAAACAACAGAGGTCCCAGCACCGTTCCCTGTGGAATTCCACCAGTCACAGACCTCCAGCCAATATAACATCCTTCAACAACAACCCTCTGTCTCGGGTGAGTAAGCCAGTTCCGAATCCAAGCGACCAGTCACCATGAATCTCATGCATTGAATCTTCTGGATCAGCCCACCATGGGGAACTTTATCAAATGCTTTACTAAAGTCTATGATGAAAAGGCGACAATAGGTTGGTCAGTGATGGAAAGAAGAGCAGGAATGAAATCTAAAGTCGGATGGGGGGATATGGGTGGATATTTCCCTCTCAGGAACAAGGGAAAGAGGAAGATAAAAGCAAAATATGGGAACAAATAGACCATCCTGACTACGGGTGCTGTCTGTACAGAGTTTGTACGTTCTCCTCGTGACCTGCGTGGGTTTCCCCCGGGTGCTCCCGTTCCCTTCCATACTGCAAAGACATACAGGTTGAAGGTTAATTGAGTTGGTAAACATTGTAAATTGTTCTTAGTGCGTGTAGGATTGCGTTAGTGTGTGAGGATTGCTGGTCGGCGCGGGCTTGGTGGGCCGAAGGGCCTGTTTTCACATTTTATCTCTAAACTGAACTAAGAACATAAAACATAGCACCGTACAGCAGAAGAAAAGGCCCTTCGGCTCACAATGTTTGAGCCGAACATGATGTCAAGACCATCTCTTACCTAGCTACACGTAATCCATACCCATCCATATCCATGTGTCTCATAAATGCCACTATCATTCCTGCCTCAACTACCAACCATGGCAGCACCATTCCAGACATTCTCCATCCTCTTTGAACAAGACCAGCAGCATAATCAAGAACAAGTCAGATCCTGACCACTCCCTCTTCTCCCCTCTCCCATCAGGCAAAAGTTATAGAAGTGTGAAAACACACACCTCCAGATTCGGGGACAGTTTCTTCCCAGCTGTTATCAGGCAACTGAATCATTCTACCAGAATGAGAACAGACCTGGACTACTATCTATCTCATTGGTGACCCTCGGACTATGTTTGATCGGACTTTGCTGGCTTTACCTTACATTAAATGTTATTCCCTTATCATGTATCTATACACTGTAAATGGCTCGCTTGTAATCATGTATTGTCTTTCTGCTGACTGGTTAGCACGCAACAAAAGCTTTTCACTGTACCTCAGAACACGTGACAGTAAACTAAACTGAGCTGTATTGTAGTTGTATAGCCTGCAAAGAAAAGCTTTTCACTGAATCAGTAAGTGTAACATTAATAAATCAATACCAAGAACAATATTGTGAAGTTCTTGTCATCTTAGAGAGCCATAGCAACAGATAAGGCTCAATTTCACAAACATTGCTGTTGGTTAAATTTTGTATTACAGTCTCACAACAAATAATTTATTTCACTAAGTATAAAGCAAGGGAATTGACTACAGTAAACCTTTTTTTTCAATGACCTCTTTATGAATGATTATGGTTACAGTGGATGGACCTAACGATGAATGCCGATGTCACAGCCATCCCTGGCTGCTTATGTCACCACTGGCCCACACAGCCTCCATGGCCACTCACAGCCCTGGCTCCAACACCACCACAGCACAGCTTCCACAGCCGCTACCAGGCTGCGGTTGCCACTGCCACCAGCAGCGCCGACCTTCACCTCCACTCCGGCTGCCCGCGGGCCGTCACCATTGACTACATGATCCTTGCCTCCCCCTGACCACCAGCTGTCAACTCACCTGGATTCCAGGCCCAGTTCTGGACCAAGAGTCTGAAGAAAGGTCTCAACCCAAAATGGCACTTGTCCATGTTCTCCAGAGATGCTGCCTGACCTGTTAAGGGCCTGTCCCACTTAGGCACTTTTTTAGGAGACTACAGTCACCGGGGGGTCGCCTGCTTGATCTCCTCGGTCTCTCAAAGAGTCATAGAGTCTTTCTGGTCAACGCGGAATTTTGAAATATTCAAAACATTTCACCGACCATTGTCTTGACACCAATGGGGGTAGCCTGATGTAGGATGTTGTAGCATGATGTAGCATGATGTACCATGATGTAGCATGATGTACCATGATGTAGCATGATGTACCATGATGTACCATGATGTAGCATGATGTAGCATGATGTACCATGATGTAGGATGATGTAGCATGATGTAGCCTGATGTAGCATGATGTACCATGATGTACCATGATGTAGCATGATGTACCATGATGTAGGATGATGTAGCATGATGTAGCCTGATGTAGGATGTTGTAGCATGATGTAGCATGATGTACCATGATGTAGCATGATGTACCATGATGTACCATGATGTAGCATGATGTAGCATGATGTACCATGATGTAGGATGATGTAGCATGATGTAGCCTGATGTAGCATGATGTAGGATGATGTAGCCATGTAGCATGATGTTGCATGATGTAGCATGATATAGCCATGTAGCATGATGTAGCATGATGTAGCATGATGTAGCATGATGCAGCATGATGTAGGATGATGTAGCATGATGTAGCATGATGTAGGATGATGTAGCCATGTAGCATGATGTTGCATGATGTAGCATGATGTAGCCATGTAGCATGATGTAGCATGATGTAGCATGATGTAGCATGATGCAGGATGATGTAGCATGATGTAGCATGATGTAGCATGATGTAGCATGATGTCGCCATGTAGCATGATGTAGCATGATGTCGCCATGTAGCATGATGTAGCATGATGTCGCCATGTAGCATGATGTAGCATGATGTAGCATGCTACATCTCGACATCCCTGACCCTCAGCACAGGAGCACCGCAGGGCTGTGTGCTCAGTCCGCTCCTCTATGCCCTATACACACATGACTGCTTGCCCCATCACCCCGCAAATAGGATCATAAAATTTGCGGACGATACAACCGTGGTGGGGCTCATCTCAAATGGGAACGAGGTCACCTATAGAGAGGAGGTGCACAGACTTTCTGAGTGGTGGGCTCACAACAATCTCTCTCTGAACACTAAAAAGACAAAGGAGATCATCACTGATTTCAGGCGACATAGAGCGGAGCTCAGGCCACTGGAGATAGGGGGCGAGGAGGTGGAGAGGGTGCCTAGTTTTAAATTTCTGGGGATCAACATCAGTGAGGATCTTAAATGGACTGTGAACTCTGCTTTAGTTGTAAAAAAGGCGCAACAGAGACTTTACTTCCTCAGAACACTGAGGAAGGCCCATCTGTCTGCTAAACTGCTGGAGTCTTTCTACCGCTGTTCGGTAGAAAGCATACTGACTTACTGCATAACTGCCTGGTTTAGGAACTGTTCAGCAGCTGACAGAGCAGCTCTCCAGAGGGTGATAAAAACTGCCCAGGGTATCATTGGACTCCCCCTGCCCCCTCTGGAGGACATTTACCACTCCAGATGCCGCAGCAGGACCTGTAATATCGTGAAAGACATTACACATCCTTGTCACCACCTTTTCACACTGCTGCCCTCAGGAAAAAGGTACAGGTCGCTAAAGTCACGCACTGCCAGACTCAAGAACAGCTTTTACCCATCAGCAATCTTGGAACTGAACTCTGTCTCGGGAGCGGGTTATGGGGAAGGAGGGGGGGTGGGAGACAGTGTTAATTTATGTAAATGTGAATCCATGGGTGGGTTTGGGGAGGGAGTGTAAAAAGTATGAGTATGTGAATGTTTGAAGTTCTTTTAAATGGAGAGACACAGTAATCTTGTTGTATGTGATACATGCAATGACAATAAAGCATTCTGATTCTGATTCTGATTATGTAGCATGATGTAGCATGATGTCGCCATGTAGCATGATGTAGCATGATGTAGCATGACGTAGGATGATGTGGGATGATGTAGGATGATGTAGGATGATGTAGCCATGTAGCATGATGTAGCATGATGTAGCATGATGTAGGATGATGTAGCATGATGTAGCGTGATGTAGCATGATGTAGCATGCAGCATGATGTAGCATGATGTAGCATGATGTAGCGTGATGTAGCATGATGTAGCATGCAGCATGATGAAGCATGATGTAGCATGATGTAGCATGATGTAGCATGATGTCGCCATGTAGCATGATGTAGCATGATGTAGCATGATTTAGCATGATGTAGCATGATGTAGCATGATGTAGCAAGATGTCGCCATGTAGCATGATGTAACATGATGTAGCGTGATGTAGCATGATGTAGCGTGATGTACCATGATGTAGCATGATGTACCATGATGTAGCGTGATGTAGCATGATGTAGCGTGATGTACCATGATGTAGCATGATGTACCATGATGTAGCATGATGTAGCCATGTAGCATGATGTACCATGATGTAGCATGATGTAGCCATGTAGCATGATGTAGCGTGATGTAGCGTGATGTAGCATGATGCAGCAGGATGTAGCATGATGTAGCATGATGTAGCGTGATGTAGCATGATGTAGCGTGATGTACCATGATGTAGCATGATGTACCATGATGTAGCATGATGTAGCCATGTAGCATGATGTAGCATGATGTAGCATGATGTAGCCATATAGCATGATGTAGCATGATGTACCATTATGTACCATGATGTAGCATGATGTAGCATGATGTACCATGATGTAGCGTGATGCAGCGTGATGTAGCATGATGTACCATGATGTAGCATGATGTAGCATGATGTACCATGATGTAGCATGATGTAGCATGATGTAGCATGATGTAGCATGATGTACCGTGATGTAGCGTGATGTAGCATGATGTAGCATGATGTACCATGATGTAGCATGATGTAGCATGATGTAGCATGATGTAGCATGATGTAGCATGACATACCATGATGTACCATGATGTAGTGTGATGTAGCCATGTAGCACACACACACACACACACCACACACACAAACACACAAACACACAAACACACAAACACACACACACACACACACACACACACACACACACACACACACACACACACACACACACACACACACACACACACCACACACACACACACACACACACACACACACACACACACACACACACACACACTCTCTCACACAGATACACACACCCTCCACCTCACACACACACACACACACACACACACACACACACACACACACACACACACACACACACACACACACACACACACACACACACACACACACACTCACATACCCACCCACACACACACTCACACTCGCACTCACACACACTGACTCACACACCATATATATGAAAGCAAACTTCTTGAATCTACTCACACGGCTGAGCGCGGCCTCTCCACTATGGGGCTTCCGCAGTCAGCGGAACTTCCGCAATCAGCGTGACCTGTCCACTAGGCGGAAGTCACGAAATGAGCGAGACTTTTGGAATAAACACAGTCGGACCTAATAAAGCATTTATTCCATCCAAATGCAGTCGGACCTAATAAAGCATTTATTCCTTCCAAATACATCGGACCTAATAAAGCATTTATTCCTTCATAAACACAGTCGGACCTAATAAAGCATTTATTCCTTCCAAGCACAGTCGGACCTAATAAAGCATTGCAGTTTCAAGCACAGGCAGGGCAGCAGGCCAAACAAATCAAGGCATTGTCATTTCATTTCATTTCATTTCCAATTAAGCATTGCACTTTCAAGCATAGGCAGGGCAGCAGGCCAAACAACTCATGGCATTGCCATTAAGGGCTAACAAATCATTTATTGCAAATACATTGCAGACTCACAGGTCAGTTGATTCACAGCTTAAACAGTCGTGGCCTCTTGCAATCTAGCAGAGTGACTGACTCACATCCAGGCATCCAGGTTTTTATAGTCCTGCCCACCCCCACCCCCCCTCCGGAAGGGGCAGTACCTTCATTGCGGTGATTGACAGGCGAGAGGACCAATCAGCTGATTTCAAGGTTCTTTAAACACTCATAACTTTTTTATCTTTCATCGATGGGGAAAATCCTTGGGGCTGGCTCAGCAGAGGAGGACTGTGAATAAGATGGCCAAATATCACAGCGATACAGGATAGCGTTTTTTTTTAAATCAATATACTTCGTCAACAGGAAGTGGTCAAGATGAGACTTTTAATTATATAGATTTTTGTATGCACAGTGTATGGCGTAAGGGCGTACAATCCCTTGTTTCTCTGCGACCTGCAACGACCTGTCAGTCACGGCAGTCGCCTAATAAGTCGCCTAAGTGGGACAGGCCCTTTACAGCGCTTGCAGCACCAGAGACCCGTGTTCGATCCCGACTGCTGCCTGTACGGAGTTTGTGCGTTCTCCCCGTGATCGCGTGGGTTTTCTCCGAGAACTTCGGTTTCCTCCCACACTTCAAAGATGTACAGGTTTGTTGGTTATTTGGCTTGGTATAAATGTGAATTGTTCCTAATGTGTGTATAACAGTGTTAATGAGCGGGGATCGCTTGTTGGCACGTACTTCGGAGGCCAAAGTGCTTGTTTCCATGCTGTATCTCTAAATTAAACTAAACTCTCAATAAATTGCAGGGGGTAATACCAGTGCCAATTGCACATGGTCATAGAAGGGTGGCAATTAATTATGACACTTCATCACACACATACACGTGCATTTTCCAGAGTAGATTCATGGACTCATTCAGAAGCAGGGGCAGACAGTTCTTCCTCCTCACCCATGGTCATTGATGCTAACGTTAATTTAAGTCATTGTCCTCACTCTGCATAAAGGTCAACTCACTGGCCAATGACCAGGAACTGATGCTTTGTCTCTGCTCAACTGTGTGTCTGGTTGTAACTGGCCTAGCCATTGAATCATTGGCAGATGTGAACATAGAAACATAGAAAATAGGTGCAGGAGTAGGCCATTCGGCCCTTCGAGCCTGCACCGCCATTCAATATGATTATGGCTGATCATCCAACTCAGTATCCCATACCTGCCCTCTCTCCATACCCCCTGATCCCTTTAGCCACATGGGCCACATCTAACTCCCTCTTAAATATAGCCAATGAACTGGCCTCAACTACTTTCTGTGGCAGAGAATTCCACAGATTCACCACTCTCTGTGTGAAAAAAAATGTTCTCATCTCGGTCCTAAAAGCCTTCCCCCTATCCTTAAACTGTGACCCCTTGTTCTGGATTTCCCCAACATCGGGAACAATCTTCTTGCATCTAGCCTGTCCAACCCCTTAAGAAGTTTGTACGTTTCTGTAAGATCCCCCCTCAATCTTCTAAATTCCAGCGAGTACAAGCAGAGTCTATCCAGTCTTACTTCATATGAAAGTCCTGCCATCCCAGGAATCAGTCTGTTGAACCTTCTCTGTACTCCCTCTATGGCAAGAATGTCTTTCCTCAGATTAGAAGACCAAAACTGTATGCAATACTCCAGGTGTGGTCTCACCAAGGCCCTGTACAACTGCAGTAGAACCTCCCTGCTCCTATACTCAAATCCCTTTGCTATGAATGTTAACATACCATTCGCTTTCTTCACTGCCTGCTGCACCTGCATGCCTACTTTCAATGACTGGTGTACCATGACACCCAGGTCTCGTTGCATCTCCCCTTTTCCTAATCAGCCGCCATTCAGATAATAGTCTACTTTCCTGTTCTTGCCACCAAAGTGGATAACCTCACATTTATCCAAATTATACTGCATCTGCCATGCATTTGCCCACTCACCCAACCTATCCAAGTCACCTTGCAGCCTCCTAGCATCCTCCTCATAGCTAACACTGTCCCCCTGCTTCGTGTCATCCGCAAACTTGGAGATGTTGCATTCAATTCCCACATCCAAATCATTAATATATATTGTAAATAGCTGGGGTCCCAGCACTGAGCCTTGCAGTACCCCACCAGTCACTGCCTGCCATTCTGAAAAGGACCCGTTTATTCCTACTCTTTGCTAATGCATGCAAACGTGACATGCAAAGCAATTTTCATCTCAATCCAGTTCCTATATTTTTTCGCTCGTAGTCTACAATCTGTGATGAAGTTCCTTACGTACAATCCTGTCTTGTGGGGACAGTGAGAGAATTGATATCAAAGATAGACACAAAATGCTGGAGTAACTCAGTGGGACAGGCAGCATCTCTGGAAAGAAGGAATGGGTGACATTTCGGGTTGAGACCCTCCTTCTGACCTGAAACGTCACCCATTCCTTCTCTCCAGAGATGCTTCCTGTCCCGCCGAGTTACTCCAGCTTTTTGTGTCTATCTTCGGTGTAAATCAGCATCTGCAGTTCCTTCCCACACACGGGTGCTCATATCCACCGCCACCTACAAAGAAATCCCCACCATCACCTCAGCTAAACTTGTCACTGTGAAGTCAGCAAGAGCCCAGAGCAAGCGGAGAACACCCACCCTCACTCTGCTGAAAGGATTCAAGATATTTTGAAAAAACATTAATCGCCACATTGAATAGCACAACTTTGCTTAAGGATTTCATCGAGATTGACATTGACAGAGCTCTAAGAGAAGATCATTTATTTACTTAGCCTTTAGCTTTTAGTTTGAGTAACAGCAAAATAAAGTCAAATCAAAATGGGAAATTATAGTAAACTAATGAAATATTGCAAGCACTTACAATCCTCACTAACCCAAGCTTACAGAGCACTATTGTGGTTATATATAAACCATAACCTGTGGACAGTTTCTATTATAAGGATCATGCTCCATCACCATGCTCTTTCACCAAGTATAAAGGCAAAGAACTCTGGAGGTATTCACGGGTCAGATGGCGTTTATGAAATGGAAAGAGAGTCAATCTGACTTTGTGTGCTATTGACATAGAATGACAATATAATAATGATAATTTCATTAAGTATTTAATTCTTTGACATACAAAAGATTAAATTACTAAGAAGATGATGGGACGTTCTGAAATCATGCTCTGTCAGATACTTTTCTCGTGTCTGCTTTGATACTGTCTCCCAAGCCAAGCGTCTCAGGAACTGCTGCTGCTTCAGTGTGAAGTTTCCATTTCCTTCATCAAAGAGTTCTGCAACTTCTCTCCATCAGATTATCATTTAAGTGCTGAATTATTGGCGGCTCTGTGCCATGCACTGGAGCCTGTGAGAACGGTCTCAAATGCTCAGAAGGATTTCATCGGAAATATTGATCGGGTGAAAGGAGTAGAGGGTGATGGGGAGAGGAAGTGATGGAGGAAGAGAGAGAGAGTGAGAGTGAGAGTGTGTTACATAAAAACATAGAAACATAGAAAATAGGTGCAGGAGGAGGCCATTCGGCCCTTCGAGCCAGCACCGCCATTCATTGTGATCATGGCTGATCGTCCCCTATCAATAACCCGTGCCTGCCTTCTCCCCATATCCCTTGATTCCACTAGACCCTAGAGCTCTATCTAACTCTCTCTTAAATCCATCCAGTGATTTGGTCTCCACTGCCCTCTGTGGCAGGGAATTCCATAAATTCACAACTCTCTGGGTGAAAAAGTTTTTTCTCACCTCAGTCTTAAATGACCTCCCCTTTATTCTAAGACTGTGGCCCCTGGTTCTGGACTCGCCCAACATTGGGAACATTTTTCCTGCATCTAGCTTGTCCAGTCCTTTTATGATTTTATATGTTTCTATAAGATTCCCCCTCATCCTTCTAAACCCCAGTGAATACAAGCCTAGTCTTTTCAATCTTTCCTCATATGACAGTCCCGCCATTCCAGGGATCAAACTCGTGAACCTACGCTGCACTGCCTCAATCACAAGGATGTCCTTCCTCAAATTAGGAGACCAAAACAGTACACAATACTCCAGATGTGGTCTCACCAGAGTGCTATACAACTGCAGAAGAACCTCTACTCCTATACTGAAATCCTCTTGTTATGAAGGCCATTAGCTTTCTTCACTGCGTGCTGTACCTGTAAGCCAACTTTCAGTGACCGGTGTACAAGGACACCCAGGTCTCGCTGCACCTCCCCCTTACCTAACCTAACCCCATTGAGATAATAATCTGCCCCCTTGTTTTTGCCGCCAAAGTGGATAACCTCACATTTATCTATATTATACTGCATCTGCCACACATCTGCCCACTCACTCAACCTGTCCAGGTCACCCTGCAACCTCCTAACATCCTTTTCACAGTTCACACTGCCACCCAGCTTTGTGTCATCTGCAAACTTGCTAGTGTTGCTCCTAATTCCCTCTTCCAAATCATTAATATATGGTAAACAGTTGCGGCCCCAACACCAAGCCTTGCGGCACTCCACTCGCCACTGCCTGCCATTCTGATAAGGACCCGTTCACTCCTACTCTTTGCTTCCGGTCTGCCAACCAATTTTCTATCCATGTCAACACCCTACCCCCAATACCATGTGCTCTAATTTTATTCACCAGTCTCCCGTGCGGGACCTTATCAAAGGGTTTCTGAAAGTCTAGATACACTACATCCACTGGCACCCCTTCATCCATTTTACTTGTCACATCCTCAAAAAATTCCAGAAGATTAGTCAAGCATGATTTCCCTTTCATAAATCCATGTTGACTTGGACTAATCCTTTTACTGCTATCCAAATGCCCCATTATTACCTCTTTAATGATTGACTCCAGCATCTTTCCCACCACCGAAGTCATGCTAACTGGTCTGTAATTCCCCGTTTTAGAATAAAGGGGAGGTCATTTAATACTGAGGTGAGAAAAAACTTTTTCACACAGAGAGTTGTGAATTATGGAATTCCCAGAGGGCAGTGGAGGCCAAGTCACTGGATGGATTTAAGAGAGAGTTAGATAGAGCTCTAGGGGCTAGTGGAATCAAGGGATATGGGGAGAAGGCAGGCACGGGTTATTGATAGGGGACGATCAGCCATGATCACAATGAATGGCGGTGCTGGCTCGAAGGGCCGAATGGCCTCCTCCTGCACCTATTTTCTATGTTTCTATATTTCTATGTTTCTAACGTGACAAAAGCTGGTGGTAGCTCATAGTCGGATCTGCTTTCACAAAGACTTTCACATCCGCTTCCAGGAAACCTCTATCAATCCAGTCCTCAAGAAAAATAATGTGACTGAGATAGACAAATGTTACAGCAGCACCATTGTGAAGCTGAACAGATCATTTCATCCCAGTGGAGAGATTATCCCTAAAGTCCGGGTTTGTATTTATCCATCCTGATGTTATCTCATTGCGGCCTTTGGGAGCAAATTGGCCACTGAGCTTTCAATTTTGCTATAGCATTTCGACTTTAAATGACTTCATTACCTTTGAAATGCTCCAGGATGACAAAGTTATGAAGGTTAGACAAATGCAAGTCATTATTGCCTTCGGAGGCAATCGCTGCATGCAGCTTCGGTCTTTGTGCAGTCATTGCTGAGCAGCAGCTTAACTGGACAACCATGTAGACTAGAACAAGGCACAAGCTGTGTTTAGTGGCTTACTGTCCAATCCATAAATATAATAATATAATAATAATAAAGCTTTATTTCAGACACAGGTCCATATAACACATCATACAGTATAAGGAGATACAAAAATACATTAAAAATTGCATATTAGCCTATAAGATATACAAGCTATTGCACCAATGCCGTCTTAGCCTAGAAGTGAATCTATAGCAGCTTTTCAGAGGGCTGACTAGGGCTTCAATTATGTGGTTCTCTGACTTGTCCAGGCGACACATAAAACTAAACATCAGCTGTCTTAAGAGTGCCTCACAGGTTGGCACTCTAGTGGACACAAACAATTGACTGGCACTATGCCACCTAGGGACACGAAGCAGCAACCTCATTGCATCATTGTATGCTACCTTGAGCCTCTGCATACTCTTTTTCTCCAATATCAAATCCAGATTCTGATGGAGCACTCTTCACAGTGTGGATGAATGGAAACGCAAGACGAGGAAGGCTTCTTCATCAGGGATTCTGGACTAAACATACACTTACATGGACAATAGGTGCAGGAGGAGGCTATTTGGCCCTTCGAGCCAGCACCGCCATTCATTGTGATCATGACTGATCATTCACAATCAGTAACCCGTGCCTGTCTTCTCCGCATATCCTTTGATTCCGTTAGCCCCTAGAGCTCTATCTAACTATTTTAAATTCATCCAGTGAATTGGCCTTTACTGCCTTCTGAGGCAGAGAATTCCACAAGTTCACAACTCTCTGGGTGAAAAAGTTTTTTCTCATCTCACTTTTAAATGGCCTCCCCTTTATTTTTAGACTGTGGCCCCTGGTTCTGGACTCCCCCATCATTGGGAACATTTTTTCCTGCATCTAGCTTGTCCAGTCCTTTTATAATTTCAAATGTTTCTATACGATCCCCTCTCATCTTGCTAAATTCCAGTGAATACAAGCCCAGTCTTCCCAATCTTTCCTCATATGACAGTCCCGCCATCCCGGGAATTAACCTCATGACCCAATGTTGCACTGCTTCAATAACAAGAATGTCCTTCCTCAAATTAGGAGACCAAAACTGCACTCAGTACTCCAGATGTGGATTCACCAGGGCCCTGTACAACTGTAGAAGAACCTCTTTACTCCTATACTCAAATCCTCTCATGAAGGCCAACTTAGCTTTCTTCACTGCCTGCTGTACCTGCATGTTTATTTTCAGTGACTGGTGTATAAGGACCCAGGTCTCGTTGCACTTCCCTTTTTCCTAATCTGACACCATTGAGATAATAATCTGCCTCCTTGTTCTTGCCGCCAAACCTCACATTTATCTACATTATACTGCATCTGCCATGCATCTGCCCACTCACTCAACCTGTCTAAGTCACCCTGCAACCTCCTGGCATCTCGTCGCAGTTCACACTGCCAACCAGCTTTGTGTCATCTGCAAATTTGCTAGTGTTACTTTTAATTCCATCATCCAAATCATTAATATATATTGTAAATAGTTGTGGCCCCAGCACTGAACCTTGCGGCACTCCACTCGCCACTACCTGCCATTCTGACAGGGACCCATTTATTCCTACTCTTTGTTTCCTGTCTGCCAACCAATTCTCTATCCATGTCAATACTCTACCCCCAACACCATGTGCTCTAATTTTGCCCACTATCTCCTGTGTGGGACTTCATTCATCTCTGCTTATCTCTGCGTTCAATATACTCAATGTGTTGTGTGCTTTGCAGAATCCTACTAATGCCTACTTCAAGTTGCATGATCCATGTTATCAAGAAGAGCAGGGACAGCAATGTGCTGGGAGAACTGTCACTATCAGCTCACCTGCCAAATCACATCTTTCAGCCTCAGAAGTATTCTATAATTCTTTTACCATTAAGAAATCAGAACATGTATATTTCTCACGTGGCCCAATCATGGGAATGTTATCAGCACAAGGACAGCGACAGTTCAACCTTCTAAAGACAGTTAAGGAAGGCGATAAAATACCAGCATGCCCCATAAATTAAAAACTATTTGGACACAAACCTGCAGGATGTTAAAAATATTTGCACATGTGACAAGGTCTCTACATTCCAGATAGGTAATGCTTGTCATCTTTACTTGACGTGGGAAAGAAATACTGACAAATATTAGATGTAGGAAAGAAAATATCTCTAAATATTATCCCATACGTCAGGTTTCATACAAAGATTTCCTCTTGTTACCATCCTGATGAGAAAGTGTGGGATTTTATTTCTCCATTGCTATTTTCCTCTCATTTTCTCGCTTTCTCTATTTCTCCATAACTCTCTCTCCCATCCCTTCCCTCCCTTTCTCTAACACTTTCTCTCCCCCTTCTTCCCTTTCTACATCTCCATCGCTCTCCCTCCCGCTTTCTCCCTACCTCTTTCTCTCTTCTGACATCTCAATCACACTTCTCTCTCCCTTTCTCTCTTGCTCTATCACTCTCTCCACATCCTCTTTCTCCATAACTCTCCCTCTCCCTCCCTGTACCTCCACCACTCTCTTTCTCTTTCATTCCCCCCTTCCTGTTTCTCCACCGCTCTGCCTCCCCCTTTCTTCCTTTCCCTTTTTCCAACATGGATTTTCACTGTGATTTCACAGGGATTTCCAACAGTTAGTTTGTGATTTACTATTTTCCTTGACCTTCTGTGTTAATGAAGGATGGTTCATCTTTCTCGTCGCATCCTGCTGACTGATTGGGATATAATTTGGGAGAGTGTTAAGAACTGACTGCTTAAATTGTATTGTATTGTATTGTATTCAATTTATTGTCATTATCTCATAAGAGACAACAAAATGGATTTTCCTTACAGTCATGTAACATAAAAATAAATAATAAATAAATTTTAAAATATTTAAAAAAAAGCACAAACACAGAAGTCCATGACACAACAGAAGTCCACAGTGGCATCAAAGTTGAGGAAGGTACCATAGTCCAGCCAGCCTCCCCGCCGATCTTCCCAGATGTTCACCCGTGGTCGGGGCCTCCCGAGCACCCGCAGTCGCCGCCACGGGCGGCCCGATGCTCAGGCTCTCACGCCGGGATGATGGAACACCGACGCCGAACCCCGACGGAGAACATCCTCAGCGGCCCGGACCTCCAAATCAGCCGCCTCCCACCAGAGTCCGCGGCTCCCAAAGTCCACAGGCCGAGCCGGGTGGAGTCGCAGGACTCCGCGATGTTGGTCAGCGCCGCCCGCGTTGGATGCTCCGCGAACCACAGCTCCACGATGTCGGTGTAGCAGGCCCAGCACTCCGGAGCTCCAAACGGCGATCCCCGATAAGGCATCGCCCACTCTGCGATGTATCCACCGCTGCTGCTGGAGCTCTGGTTGGTCCCGGCAGGAAAGGCCGCGTCAATCCAGTAGGTAGGCCGCTGGGGGGGGGGGGCAAGTAATAATAGTCGCATCCTCTCCTGGAAGCGACTGAAGGACGGTATCCCCCTTAATGCCCCTGTCCCACTTAGGAAACCTGAACGGAAACCTCTGGAGACTTTGCGCCCACCCAGGGTTTCCGTGCGGTTCCTGGAGGTTCCTGGAGGTTTTCGTCAGTCTCCCTACCTGCTTCCACTACCTGCAACCTCCGGCAACCACCTGCAACCTCTGGGAACCGCACGGAAACCTTGGGTGGGGTGCAAAGTCTCCAGAGGTTTCCGTTCGGGTTTCCTAAGTGGGACAGGGGCATAAACCGTACTCTCTTCCCCCCACATAAAGACAAAAAAAACCCCACAAAAAACGCACTTCAAACATAACAAAAAAACAAAAAGACACCGGACTGAAGGCGGAGGCAGCTAGCAACAGCGCCAACGGATTAAATATCAATCCCTGCTCACCTACCGATCTTTCCTGTAGCCATTGTTCCAAGAGACAAGACAAGCCAAGCATGTTTCATTGTCAAATTGAATGACAATGGAACAATGACATTCTTGATTGCAACTGCATAACAGAGCTGTAAACGGAATACACATAGATAATTAAAAAACCCCAAAAAGGGCAATAAATTCATAAACTCAGTTCCAGTGCAAAAACTCTGTAGTTCCATTCTGAGGTAGTGCCTCCTGTAGATTCCTTCAATGGAGGGGAAGTCAGTACCTATGAAAGACTAGGCTGCATCCACCACTCTTTGTAATCTCCTTCCTTCCTGGGCCCATGACAGATCTTCAGCATATCCAGGAACTTGAAGTTGTTGACTCTGTCGGATGAAGATGGGTTCATGGATCCTCGGCTTCCCCCTTCCAAACTCAATGATCAGCTCCTTGGTCTTGTTGAAGTTGAGAGTAAGATTGTTGTTGTGACATCTTCCCATCTTCACCCCTTTCCGCCTTCTGCAAAGATCGCTCCCTCTGCAACTCCTTGGTTCACACATCCCTTCCCACCAATACCACCCCCATCAGGTACTTTCTCCTGCGACCGCAGGAGATGTTTCACCTGCCCCTTGACCTCCTCCCTTCCTCCATCCAAGGACCCCATCTGTCCTACCAGGTGAGATAGAGGTTCACATACACCTCCTCTATCCTCATCTGTTGCATCTGGTGTTCCTGATGTGGCCACCTGTACATCGGCGAGACCAAGCGTAGACTCGGTCCTGTCCACAGGGCTGGATTTAGATGAAGAGAGGCCCTAAGCTATTTCACTTGTGAGGCTCCCCCCTCCCAATCCTTTCCCCCACGACTAGAGGACCATGACTACCCGACAGTGACAGTGTGACACTTTTAGATCCTACTGTATGTTGTCATTAAACAGTTGGTTTTAAAATACATAATGGATTCACCGCGGAGCGGGCAATGCTTTACCTGGATCGCCGTTTGAAGCTCTGGAGTTTTGGGCCTGCTGCTTCAACATCATGGAGCTGTGGTTTGCGGAGCTCCCAGCTTCGGGCCGCATTGTTTTAATATCGCGGAGCCCTGGGAACCGTTTGCCTAGGGCCGCCAGCGTGAATCTCCACCCAGCACAGCCTGTGGACTTCGGGAGCCGCGGTCTCCGGTAGGAAGTGGCCGATGTGGGATGGTGAACACACGGCAGGGATGGGGGTTGGGGCCGGAGGAAGGCAGGTGAGTTGACTGAGGCCGAGGCGATGTCTGGTGGAGGGGTGGTGGGTGGTCAGGGGGTAGGGGGGGGGTATGAGGACTGTAGTGTGGGTGGGGAAGAACTGGGGTCACATGGTTTGAGGGGAATGGGGAAGACCCAGTGGAACAGCCACTGAGATTACCAGGGTTGGGGGACTAGCACTAGGACCCAGCGCAGTCAAACCCAGGGGAGTGGGAGTCTGCAGTGTGGAAACTTCAGGCCCGGTGCTGAGTCCAGGCTGCAGGTAAGGCGAGGGCTGCGGGCAGCTGGAGGGCGGTGGGGCGACGAGGTTCGACGGGTCCGGTGAGGCAGCGAGGTGAGTAGGCCCCCCTAGATCTCGAGGCCCTAAACTTAAGCTTGTCTAGTTTATACGTAAATCCGGCCCTGCCTGTCCACAAAGGCCTGCTGGATCTCCCGGTTCCTAACCATTTTAACCTCCCTTCCCATCCCCGTACTAACCTTTGTGTCCTGGGCATCCTCCATCGCCAGAGTGAGGCCACACACAAACTTGAGGAACACCACCTCATATTCCACTTGGGAAGCTTATAAATGGTATGAACTTTGAATTTTCCAATTTTAGGTAACCAACACACAAATAGCTCCTTTTTCCCGCCGATGGATCGCCCCACAACTTTATTTCCTCACTCCCCCCCACCCCTGAAACCTGCGTGACCTTCTCCCACCCCCCCCCCCCCCCCATCCCCCACCACCACAGCTTCCCTTCCTTGAGTTGCTACAGAATTCACAACATTTGTATCCCAAGCTTAACAATTCGTAACTATTTATCCTTTCCAGCCTCTCATCATCAGTGTGTCTCATCATTCATCCCTGGCCTAGGTCCAACAATCTGCATTCATAGTTGAGGTTAGTGTTGTGTGGTGTTCAAGAGCTTGATGATTACTGGGAAGACACTATTCTTGTATCCTTCTTCAACAGGTAGCTGTACAGGTACATGGCCAAGAGCATATCCGGTGGTTACGGTTTTCAGGCCCCAATTTCTTCCTGATGATAGGAGCAAAGTGTGTGCATGGTCAGGATAGTGTGGGGCTTTGATGTTATTGGCTACTTCTTTGAGGCAGTGCTTCCTATCGATCCCTCTAATGGTCAGTAACTGTAATGGAGATGGCAATCTTGACCGCTCTCTGTAATCTGCTTTGTTCCTGGGTATTCGAGTTGCCGAACCAGATCGTGATGTAACCACTGCCTTCAGTCCCAGACAGGGGACACCACAGTCGAGCAGCTAGTACCTGAGGAGCAACCTTTTCACACAAAGGGGTGGTGGGTATATGGAACAAGCTGCCAGATACTGCCTCACAGCTCCTAATCTCCGGATTAAATTCTGACACCGGGTGCTGTCTGTGTGGAGTTCACTTGCTCCTTTGTCCATTGGTGTTCTGGTGTCCTCCCACATTCTAAGGATGTGCAAATTCGTAGGTTAACGGGCCACTGTAAATTGTTCCCAGTGTGTCTCCTAATCACTGAACCACCCATTATTGGGAACAGCATAGGAACTGAAAATGTAGACTGTGAAAATGTTCTCAAACAACTTTATTCCTGACCACGTGAAGGAAAGATGATAGACTAAGAATGATCTGACATGCTCTAGGGTAGGATGAACATAGATAATCAAATAAAAACTATTTATCCCACTTCCTTCAAAGTCCATACTAATGCAACAATATGGCTGTGCTGATTGAGTTTGATACATTTTGTAGATCTGTGTAAAGAATAAAAGGGGATGCAAAAAGAAAATCTTTTAAAAGTCTGAAGAAGGGTCTCGACCCGAAACGTCAGCCATTACTTCTCTCCAGAGATGTTGCCTACCCTAAGTTACTCCAGCATCTTGTGTCTATCTTTTAACAGATTTGTTTCAATGTGGCACGACCAATATACAGTCAAAGGAAAATGCTGGAGATACTCGGCAGGACAGGCAGCATCTGTGAAGAGAGAAACAGATCCACAGCCTTTCATGGAAGGTCAGCCACACTGTGTGTCCACAAATATTTCCTGACATGTTGAGTATCTCTGGCAACTTGTTTCAGATTTCCTGCAAGTGCAGTTTTTTTAATCACCTTAATCTCTTTAATCACCATGTGAATGGAACTGGGCAGCTACTTAAGGGGCTGTCCCACTTGGGCGACCTAATTGCCGAGTTTAGAAGAGTTTGAAATAATGTCATGTTGAAGACCTCCTTCGACTATGTTGAAGACCAGCTTCGACTAGCTATGACTAACTTCGGGAAAATTGGGCACCGAATAGTGGAGAGTGAAGACGACTTCCTTCGATCTCCTTCGACCTCCCTTCGACTATGATGAAGACTATCTACGACTACCTTCGACTACCTTCGACTACCCTCGATTACTTACAACTAACATGCTGATCTACTACCACCTACTATGACTCAACCTACGAGTAAAAAAAGTATCAATTTTTCCATGGCGACCTTTTTTTACTCGCGGGCATTTTTTAGCATATTAAAAAAAACGCCGCAACCTAGCTGAGGCCTCGAGTACGCGGAGACCACTCTTGAGCATGAAGGAGAGTTACGAAGACCTCCTACGACCTCGTGTCGACCATGCTGCGAGTATGAGTCGAGGGCAAACTCGCCAGAACTCGCGGATTAGGTCGCCCAAGTGGGACAGCCCCTTTACAATAGTGAAACTTTCGAAAGCTTTTTAGGAGACTAGAAGACATTTATCACTTCACATGTCCAACACAAAGCCTACCCCTGGCGAGATCTGCTGTCATCTCTTTGTAATGAAGAAATCCAAAATAAATTAGCATCTATCGATATAGATTGGGTAAATGCTGAGTTCAGAGTAAGGAAACCAAGAACAAGAGGACATAGATTTAAGGTGAAAGGGGAAATATTTAATAGGAACCTGAGTAGCAATGTTTTCACACAAAGGATGGTGGGTATCTAGAACGTGTTGCCCGAGGAGGCAGTTGCGGCTGGTACTATCACATTAAAAGACTTGGACAGGTACATGGATAGGAAGGTTGAGAGAGGTATGGGCTAAACATGGGTACATGGGACTAGTGTAGATGGGGAATCTTGGCTAGCATGGGCAAGATGGGCCGAAGTGCCTGTTTCTAAGTTGTGTGCCTCTATATACCAACCAGCTTCCCACATCTCTCTTGTCCATAGCAAATATTTTGTTCCTTTGTATCCTTTGTATGTTTGCTGGGAAATTATTTTCTAATAAAATCATGGTTTAAAAATTAATGTCATCCAATAGTAATTAAATCTTAAAGGAGCATTTAAAATAATGCTTGACTAATTATTTACTTATTTCCTTATAGAAAGACAACTCGGTTGCACAAAATGCATTTCAGATCTGCTTGCTTGGGCTTTTCTTGTGATTAATTGACATATTTTCTGATTCCCCTTTAATTTTCTGCCATGTCTCCCCACATTCCCCACCACTACAAAATACTCATAGTGATCTTATTCATGAAAGTAGTACTCCTTTATAGAGTGTGATGAGGAGTAGTAAAAGCAGATAATGCAGCTAAGAGTAATTAAATGCTGGTTAATAAAGTACAGTCATTGTTAAAAAAAAAAAAAGGAAAAGTATAAAGATATGTATATACCATATTCTCAAAGTGGACCCTTCTTCAGTTTGAGGATATATATCGTCTGTGCATTTTTTCACATCTTGCTGGAGGAACTCAGCCAGTCAGGCAGCACCTCCGGAGAAAATGGGTGGGCAACGTTTTGGGTCGGGACCTCCTTGAAACGTCGCCCTTCCTTTTTCTCCAGAGATGCTGCCTGACCGCTGAGTTACTCCAGCGCTTTGTGTCTATATGTGAAGAAAAAATGGACAGATGATATATCCTCAAACTGAAGAAGGATCTGACCCGATACATTATCCATCCGTTTCTCTCCGCAGATGCTGCTTGACTTGTTGGGTTCTTCCAGCAGTTTGTACCGTTGCTCTTTAATGAGCACCATACTTGGACATTGTTGTAACTTAATAAATCTGGCTCCAAAATCAGTAGAATAGCTCTACTAATCTGAAATTCCACAGAATGTCTTTTAAAGGTTATGAATGGTTTACCATTGATTTATAGAGATTGATGTTGAAATAATAGTTGTTGTTCTGTAATGTTCCCTTTCTTACTAAAAGAGAGCAATGTTGGATGGAGACCACATTTTAAAAATAATACCAGGAAAGATGAAAGGACATTGAATAGGTTGTGTGCTCTCTGCCTCTATTTTAAGCCTGCATCGATGATAGACAATGGGTTTCAGCCAAGCATATGCAAGGTGGCAATTCTAATATAAATATATCATTGCCGTTTAGAGACTGTGATAAAAAAAAACTTCGGAGAATAAAAATGATGGGAACTTTAATTGTTCTGCTTTTTTTCAATTATCAGATATTAGTTGACTCATAAATTTACATTATGATACAATTTGTGCACCTGATATCTGCATACAGTTATAATGTGTGAAGTGTTGGTATTGGTTTACACAGTACAGGTATATTCCTTGCCTTGTGCCTCAAGTGAATGCTGTATACAGAATAGTCTTCAATTCTATCCTGGATATCTAAGATAAACTGGCAGAGAATGAACAGCAAGCTGAAATCTCAGGATTAAGAAGTAACATGAGAAATAATAATAATAATAATAATAATAAATTTTATTTATGGGCGCCTTTCAAGAGTCTCAAGGTCACCTTGGTCCTCCTGCTGGCATTTACGTACATCTGTACCAAGCTGTGTATTGATCATCCCAGCAGTCTGAACTTCTTTTTATACGGATAATAAGAAGGATAAATGTGAGTGTGTTACAAAGGGCACCTTTTTTTTAATCCAGAACATCCAAGGTCTTAGTTTGTGAATGAAGAGATTTTCTACCATAACTTCACAGGAAAATGGTTAGAATGGAATATCTTTACCATTATTCAACTATTTCTTTCCCTTGATACACAACCGGGCTAATTGAAGATCTGCATCTCTGCAAAAAGAACACGTGGCTTTCTGTGGATGGTTTGCATACCATTTATATATGATCAGAAGCCATCTACAGGTACTTGTTTCTCAAAATGTTTGCAATATCAAAATGGGAAAGTCCACTATTAAAAATGAAAAATCTTCCCCTTTAAGTATTTATTCAGTTTCATTTTGCATGATGCTATTGAGCAAGGTTCCATCATTAATGAAGGCAGTGTATTTTAAATTTTGATGACCCTTCTCTCAATTCCTCTCACCCACTTCAAAGTTAGATGATATAGTTTCAATGACCGGTCCCTGTCCTTCCAAGCAACTTTATATCCTTAATATAAAGTTAAGTAATGCTTTATATCCTGTGTGTTTAATTCCATCTCCTATGTGGTTGTCCATTTTGCAGGTCTCTCTAACGACTTGGAATATGCATTCTGAAAAACTAATTAATTCAGTTCTGCTGAGCTTCCTCCCTTGAACCCAAGATCCGTTTCTGAAATAAAAACGGAAAATATTGGCAACACTCAGCATGTCAGGAAACATCAGGGGTGAGTAAACAAAGTTACCGTTTCAGGTTAATAGCGTTCCATCAGCTTGAAATCTTTCTTTCTCCATATGTGTTGTCTGACCTGCTGTGTATTTCCAGCAATTACTGCATTTATTTCAGATTTCCAGCACCAGCAATTTTCTGCTTTGGAAATGTGATTGCTGGGGATACCCATTGATGAATACACTTGCAACAGCAGGAGATAAATCTCCTTTGCTTTACCAGAAACTACAGTGCTTTCATTGACAGTATCTCTTTATCTAACTTCATGGGAATCGTACCCTCTCCCAAATGGTGACGCAGGTAATACGGCTGCCTCACAGTGCCAGAGACTCACGTTTGAGCCAAACACCAGGTGCTGTCTGTGTGGAGTTTGCATTTTCTCCCAAGAGCTCCGGTATCCCAAAGACGTGCAGGTTTGTGGATTAATTGGCTGCTGTAAAATTACCCCTAGTGTATAAGGAGTGGTTGAGAAAGTTGGATAACACAGATACTGGATTGACAGATTAATGGATTGGTGTGGATTCGATGGGCTGAAGGGCCTGTTTCTATGCTGCATCTCTAAAGTAAACTAAATTAAACTAAACTAAAACATCATCTTGTAGAAACAAGAAACTGATCTCATTCACCACTTATGTCAATCTCTTCTTTTTTACTCTTTTTTTCCTTATTCCTGTTTTGCTATTAAATTAAAAAATAAGAAGTTGTATATGAAATGTAATATGTCAACAAGTATTAGGGTATGAGGTACCACAGTATTGTACTTACTTCTAACAAAAATAAATTAAAAACCCCCCAAAAAACTGCAGATGCTGGTTTAGAAAGGCAAGGCGTTAAGTCTGGAGTAGTTAAGTGGGTCAGGAGCATCACTGTAGAACATGGATAGATGACGTTTCAGGTCGGGACCCTTCTTCGGGCATCTTACATTTCTGATCCTCATGATGTCACTGGCACACAGAACAATTTTACTGATCATCTGAATAGAAAGCATTGGTGGTTTTCCTGCTGGAAGAGGCCAACAATAGAACATTCTCTTGTTGAGTTGACTATGTGGAGGCCATGGAAGCCATGTTGGGATTCTTCATTGGCAGAAACGGCCAATATCTTTGTCTGCAGCTGCCCAGGGATAGCGTGGAGATGATGAACAGGCCAGGTATGGATCTTTGAGCAATCCAAAGGTGCGGGCAAATAAAGAAGTCTCTTCTGGATTCATGTTGTGGTTATTGAATGGGTCAACATAGAACAGTAGAGTTCAAGAACAATCCATTTGGTCCACAATGTCCATGTTGAAAATGATGCCAAGTTTTGTTAATCTCCTCTGTCTGGTCATAAGTGATAGGAACACAATTAGGCCATTCGGCCCATCAAGCCTGCTCTGCCATTCAATTATGGGTGATCTATCTCTCCCTCTTAACCCCATTCTCCTGTCTTCTCCCCATAACCCCTCACACCCGTACTAATGCAGAATCCATCTATCTCTGCCTTAAAAATATCCATTGACTTGGCCTCCACAGCCTTCTGTGGCAATGGATTCCACAGATTCACCCTCTGACTAAATAAATTCCTCATCCCCTTCCTAAAGGAACATCCTTTAAGTCTGAGGATGTGACCTCTAGTCCTAGACTCTCCCACTAGTGGAAACATCCTCTCCACATCCTCTCTATCCAAGCCTTTCGCTATTCTGCACGTGAACTAACTCACTACATTCCCTGCCTATCCCTGTGTCCATTCTCGTGTCGACCTTCACCACCACCCCCTGGCAGCATGCTGCCGGCACCCACCCACATCTTAAAGCTATGCCCTGTAGTCTTTGACATTTCCACCCTGGGAAAAAGATTCGGACTGTCTACCCTCTCATAGCTGCATATACTCCTATCAGGTCTCCTCTGAACCACAGATGCTCCAGAGAAAACAATCCAAGTTTGTCTAACATCTCATATAGTCATAGAGTGATACAGTATGGAAACAGGCCCTTCGGCCCAACTTGCCCCATCGGCTACACTAGTCCCACCTGCCTGCGTTTCGTCCATATCGCACCAAACCTGTCCAATCCATGTACCTGTCTAACTGTTTCTTAAACGTTGGGATAGTCCCAGCCTCAACTACCTCCTCTGGCAGCTTGTTCCATACACCCACCACCCTTTGTGTGAAAATGTTACCCCTCAGATTCCTATTAAATCTTTTCCCCTTCACCTTAAACCTATAGGTAACATCCTTTAATTCAGACAGCATCTGGTAAACCACTTCTGCATTCTCTCCAATCTGTCCTCATCACGGGGTAACCAGAAATGCACAATGTGGCCTAACTGAAGTCCTGTAAAGATACAACTTGTAATCAATGCCCTGACTGATTGGCATTGATTGCAGGCCTGAACGCAAGCATATATTAATCCTTCTTCACCTCGCCAGGTATGTGCCACTTTAAAGGATCTACAAACCTGGGTAGGAATGGAGTGGAGAAGAGTGGAGACAGTCTGCAGAAGGGTCTAGACCTGAAACGTCACCCATTGCTTTCCCCCAGAGATGTTGCCTGTCCCGCTGAATTACCCCAACATTTTGTGTCTACTGTCAGGACCACTAAACTGGACGATACAGATGAAGCCCTGGAAGAACATGGTGTAACCAGTTGTGTCGAAGACGACAAAAAAGTAAAGATGAAAAAGGAAAATGCACCACAGTTACAGTCCCAGAGGATCTCACATGACTTCACTGTAGTGCTGGGTGTGAGTTTCAAATGGACAGATTTAGATATTAAGCCGTGAGCACTGATTTTTTTGAGAGGTGACAACAAATTTGAGGTCACACCTCATTTTCCCTTTTAAAAATAGAACACCCATAAGGTTGTGTTCAGTATTCCAAATGAGAATTCACCAAAAATCCATAGATGTTAAACAACTTGTTTTGACATATTGTAAAATGCTCTTGAAATAAATCCCAGTGCATGATTAGTTTCATTCAGAACCGCTTCACATTGAATGATTTCAGTGATCAGCAAAACACTTACATTTGGACCTCGCTGGGGACCCAGTCCCTTTGCTTCATTATACATGCATTTAATGCTCCATCAAATGCAACCATGCACCTGTATTAAAATACATTTGTCCACCTTTAGCCCTTTTTTTTTGAAGGGTTCCGGATAGCTGCTCCTTTATACCGCCGGCTTGCTCTTGATTCACGTTGCCCGCATACCTATCACACATATGCGCCGAAGAATATTTCTCTTATTTATGAATAGAGCGGAGAATTTCTGGGACGTGTGCGGAACAGCTCACACACACACCTCTCTCTGCCATCACCCAACCTCCCCCCCATACACCCCCCCCCCCCCCCCATTTCTCGCCGCCCCTTCCCCTCCGTCCTCAAACTGACCTCCCTCAACTGGTGCTCAGCTGAAACACACTTTAAAATCTTGACAGAGACAGAGAGGGAGGGAGGGAGGGGGAGAGAGAGGGATTGTGCGTGTGTGTGAGAGAGAGAGCGGCAGGTTGCAAGATTGTATGTGTAGGGGGGTTGTGGTGTTGAGTCTGTCTGTCTGTCTGGTGTGTGTGTGTGTGTGAGAGAGAGGGAGAGAGAGAGAGAGAGACATAGACCGCGGTGAGTGAATCGCTAAGGCAGTTTCGTTCTGAATGGCTCTGTCAATTTCCCCGAAGCCGGAGCAAAGCGCAGGCGCCAGGACCTAGCCAAATCTCAAGGTGCACACATCGCGTTGAAGATGGCGACAATTTGAGGTTGGAAGGTTGAAGGGGGGGGGGGGGGGGGGGGGGGGGGGGTTAGTGGTGGCCGTGGGGAAGAGGAATGAGAGAGAGACAGAGAGTGGGCGAGAGAGACAGAGAAGCTTCAGGGGTCACAGCACAAGGATGGTACCCCGGGATGAGGACAAGGACACCGGCGGAAGCGGGCTGGGGGAGTGAAGAACCATGATCGCGATGGATTGCTGATAGATCGTGCTCCTCACACTAATAGTGGGTGCGCACTGGGGTTTTATATTAGTCAGGTAGCCTTCAACCAGTGAAATGGATTGGAGGGTGGAGGGGAAGGAGTGGGGAGGGGGAGGGGGGTGGTAATGGGGGTGAGGGATGGGGAAGGGGAGAAGAAGGGGAGAAAAGATATTTAATTGATTAATTACCAAAAAAAAAAAAATCTCCCTTCTTGTTTTTTTGTCCAGATGGAGGGAGGATGCATTCTCCAACAAAATGCAATGGATTATTTTTGACCAGGAAATGAGGGGCAATTTGCGCCCCTCTTTTGCAACTCACCATACAGCAACACTGCAAAAGTGACATTGGGAACTGGGAGCAGTTGGAAAGCCCCCTCCCCCCCTATTTCCCCCACCTTTCTCCCCCCCTCCCCCTCCAAAATATGATCAGAGGACCTTGGATGTGTAATGCCGTCTTGAAAATCTGTTTTGCACCCACAGCGAACGAGAAAGCCTGCGTGGATACACAGAGGGCAGAGAGATGGCCAATGTCTTTAGCGTCTCTGCTCATTTTCGCCCTGCTCTTGTCTGATTATTTTTGCTCTTGCGCCGGTACGAGGCTGAGGAGCGGGGAACCCTCGGGCAGGAACTGGAGCCAGCCGTCGGGGAGCAGTAACCCGGCCGCATCACAGACTGGGGAGCACAGGCAGAGGCGAGGGGACTGCGGCCGCACTCTGACCAATTTGACCGGGCACCTGGAAGACTTGGAGTCCGCCTGTCGATATCCCAAGGGCTTGGATACCGCCTGCCTCTGGACTTATTTCAGTCATTTCAGGCTCTCCTTCTGTCACTTTTACACCATTGCTGATCTTTTGCGAGAGTATGTTAACCCGAACGGGTTAAACTGCAGTTTGGATATGCGGATCAGAGATGATGGAGGGGCCCGGTCTGTCTGCAGCGACTGCATCAAGGCTTATCAGATGGAGGACCAACACGCTCAGGAAAAATACGAGGAATTCGAGACACTGCTGGACAAGTACATGGAGTCGGGCTACTCGGTCACATCATGTCCGAGCGACTGCATGGTAAGGTCCATATACATCTCGCCGTCGGTTGTGTTCAGCCCATCATTTAACCTTCAAGTTGAAATGGTAGGGTCTTTGCGGCAGTGAGTCAACAAGTTCCTCCTGTGGTGAATTGTTTTTAAAAGCTTGACAGGAGAAGGAGGAAATCCTTTGAACAGTGCAAAGTCAGGCGCTGTCAAAGATCATGGGGTCAGCTGCTTGGGGTTTTACACGGGGAAGGGGCAGAGGTTGGGTGGGCAGGAGTTTGGACGTTGTACCTGGAGGGAAAGCTTTGCATTGGAATGAGATCCCGGGAGATAGTGCGAGTGGCAGTGTGTGACAGGTGTTATTTCAGCCAGTATGTAGGGGAGGATGTATGTGCCACTGTGGGTGATGTAGAAGCAGACTGGGATTCTATAACATGGTTGCAGGAAAGGATGCATGAGGATAACTGAGAGTCAGGAAAGATTATTTATCGGATGGCAAACAAAGTTTACATCAAGTTTATTTTGGTGCAACTTTTATGAAGTTCTTCCCCATCACATTAACATGCATAACACTAATATTGGTGTTGTTTTCAATATAATGTCACAGGAATATGTTCAAAACAGGTGAATGGTACAAAGTGCTGGGATGTAGACAAAGTGTGTTGGGAAGTTATAAGGTTGTCGGCAATGCATTACAAATGGGATTCTGACTAAAAACAGTATTTACAATAATGAACGGTGAACATTTCAACTTGAACAGATTGTGAGCTGGCTTTGAACAGGTTGCTATGAAACTCTCCTCACAGCGCTGTTTATTCTGATTTGTGATGTTATCTGTGAGAAATATGAAATGGGTTGCAGGAGATGTGACGATCGAGACTGGTTCTCGAATTCAGTGAAATAAAATGTATTGACTTCCATGAATGTCTCGTCACTAAGATGGAAGATATGTTTTCTCGAAAAGTTGAATTTTCTGGGAAAATGCAAATGTTCAAATGTCAATTATCATGTACTTAAATTTTTCATTCATCAATTAACCCCTGACTTATAACAGCGTTGTTTGCATGTAAAACTAGTTTTGTCACAGACTAGGAATCAAGCTAATCAGTTGTAATGGGAAGAGTGACTGTAAATTCCTTTGTGAATGAGTGTGCAAACCTTGAAGACAAGAGCACGTGGGAGATACACCAGTGGGTGTTCTTCCTGCACTTTGATGCACGTTCTGTGTGCCCATTTCCATGACACCACGTGGGCTCTGGAAAAACAGTCTGGAGCATTATTTTGTTGAGTGAATACTGAATACCTGCCAGAGTATGTAGAAAATATAGATTGTGATGCTAATCAGCCAGCCATGCTGATTCAATGCCAGTGTTGTCATTTTAGAGTTCAACACTACAGCTCATGTGAGTCTCTTGAAGGTGCTTGGTTGAACAGCAGTATCCTGTGTCCACTCCCCTCCCAGCAACGCACCACACCCCGTCCACCCATGCATTCCTCACAGCATCAGCACCGACATAGATGAGTTACAGCCCATGTCTTATGGCTATTATTGAAGGTTCATCATCATTTGGAGCTTTCCAGAGTTGATTCAAGTTGCAGAAAACGACAGGGAGTTGTGTAGAAGGTGCTGAAAGGCCATCAGGTGATTTTGGGCTTCCTATGGTTCGAGGCGGATATGCTTGGAGGGATTCGTCTTGAAGTGCAACATTGCTGGCAACACAAGGGGATGCACATCGGGAAAGGAGGAACCAGCTGGCTCTTTTTTCCACTGAGAAACGATGGCTGAAGTGTATACTGTGTTACTTTTGTGTGATGAAAAGTTTCAAGAAGATATAGTATTTCCTCTTGTGGGGAGGAACATAACCATCAAGATAAAGCAGTCACAACATAATTCTGTGGGAAATTCAGAAGAAATGTATTTTCCAAAACGTGAGGAGAATGAGGTACTTGCTACCGCATAGTGCGATTGAGTTGAGCAGCACAGAAACGTTTAAGAAGAGCTTGGATAAATAGACAAACGAGAAGGAAATGGAAGGTTGTGCTGAGAGATTTACCTCAGGAAAAAAGATGTGAGGAAGCTCAGTTGGACAGGTTGGACAGAATGGGTGTTTCTGTGCTGTATATCTGTTGCAATCACATGCGATCCCACATAATGAGCAGCAAGGCAGGAGGAAGTGAGAGTCCTCACACTACATGCCCACGCAATGTTTTTGGGAGGACTCTCTCTCATCATTCAACATCAGTGAGTAACAGTATCCGAGGCATCTGTGCTTCACAGAGCATCTTCCCTTAACTCTGCCACCTCCTGCAACGTCAGCTGCAGCCCCAGGGCTAGGCAGGGGCTTTCAAAGTGTCTCTAACAGTGATAATTCAACCGCCTGGGTTCTGTCAGGATGGAGTTGAATATATTCGCAGCATCCCACAGTTTGTAGTCCTTTGGACGAGGGAGATCACTGCTGCTCTGTATCCAAGGAGATGCACTGTATCCAAGTGAGAGCATTTTCTTACATCTTGCCAAAAAAAACACTGGCAAGGTCTGGTCATATGTGTGCAGATATTGCCTTGGTGCAAGTGGAGTGGAGATAATCAAAGTGTGCCTAAGTTGCCCCCTGATTTGCAGCATTCCTCATGGTAGACCACACCATACTGAGTAATCCCTATGACGAGCGCAGAGCCCTTCCCATCAACTATAAAGTATGCAGCTGAAGAGCGGGAGAAATGGGAGAAGAAGAGTGTGGATGATGAGGAAGAGGAAGAAAAGACAATGGTCCACGAAGAACTCATCTGAGTGAGATTCTGGACCTACTACGTCCAGTTCCTCATACCATCCTTCCCTTTGCCAAAGCTCATAACGTTAGAAAATCAAAGGCCATTGAATTGAATACTTTATTGCCACATGTGACATGTCACAGTGAAATCCTTTGCCTGTATACCCACTGCATGAAAATAGTTGCCACGTAAAGGCGGTGACAAAGTTACAAAGTATCCCGCACCAGGTCTCCCTTTCTTCTCCCCCCTCCCCCTCCCCCACAGTGCTATTATTTTTGTACGTCTCGCAACTTTATCTATATGTTGTTTCCGTACCTCCTTATGACCTTTCCAATGTCCATAGCTCACACCTGGTGTGTGATGGCCCTTTCTTTTTGACTCAGATTTGACCACTTGGTTGAGTGATGTGGGCTGAATCATCTGCAAGACTAAGCAGTTAACGGTGGACTTTAGGAGGAGAGGAACACCCCCGTCCCATATCTCCATCAATGGTGTGGATGTGCAGTTTACCAAGAAATATAAATACCTTGGAGTGTACCTGGACAGTAAACTGGAATGGTCCAGGAACGCTGATGCCCTGTACAACACACTGTCCCCATATCCCTCTTGACATGTGTAATCCTGTCTGGGTCTTGGTCTTGACAGTCCCTCCCCAATTTCTTCCATTAGAAAAACAAAGGCCACTATAAAATAACCATTCCAATTCAAATTTATAAATTAGACCTCCACCACTAAAGCTCCATGTGCTGCTCCTACACTGTGCAGTGTTGATACATTTGGCAAGGCCATTGGCACTAAGTGCAAGAGACTGTAGCTGATTCTGAGGGTGACCTCAAGCAGTTCAGTGGTGAGAAGGGTTGGTTGTGGGCAGTACCATCTGGGCATGAAAGGCAGCATTGTGAGGTGGCCAGCTGTCACACACAGCTAACGGTGGTAACATGGCAGAGATGGGTATTGGTATAGATTTATTAATGTCACGTTCATCAGGATACAACGTTAAACTATGTTTGCGTGCTTTTCGGTCAAATCGTATGTTGCAGAAACAAAGAACAGCAGATGCTGGTTCATACCCCAGATAGACACAAAGTGTTGGGTAACTCAGCGGGTCTGGCAGCAGCTCCAGAGCATCCAAAGAGTTACTCCAGCACTTTGTATTCTATCTTTCATTTTATACATGTTTGCTCAAGCCGTGTATGAGTACAACATGGTGACTATCAGAGGGGACCACACTGGGATAGTGCTCCCTTGTGTGACTGTCATACTGTTGGGCGGGCAGCTGAGCATTCCCTGGAGTGTGTTAGAGGACAGAGTACTGGAGTGTTGAGGGAGGCTGCAGGTCCCTTTGCACACCGCAGTTGTCAGACTGCAGTTCTGATGCTGCCCAGGCTTGCCCTGCAGCAGCGTGAGCATCCACTGCAGCAGACACACATTGGCCGACTGTTGCATTGTGCTGCAATGGGGATGGCGACATCGGCCGTCAGATCCCGCGTCACGGCTGAGCCTCAGAAGTGTGTTGAGAGAATCGGCCGAAGCAGCGGTGATGGATAAATACAAAAACATGGGGGCAAACAGTGCATCAGGAATGGTGCTGGACTTCTCCCTGCCCCTTGTGACTGCATGTTGCAAACGTCCCTCCAGCAGGATGTCATTCCTTTATCCCCTTGTCCTGGACCTTGTGGACCTCAGTCCTGGTGTTACCAAAGTTCAGATTATGCCTCCATGTATAATTGTGGCAATATTCGAACCAGTGGTGAGATTACGAGACTGAGATGTCCTGTGCCTTTCTGCCATTGTTTTCTCGCTGTTCCTCACTGCCAGCCTCAGGTGTAAAATTAAAATGAAAAGTGTTAAGTTTGTGGTTGTGCAGAAGGGCTTATGTGAAAAGGATGCTGCCTGGTTAAACTGCCCGGTTTTACCAGCTGGAGCATGTATATCAGCAGAGAACACGGGTTAAACAGAAAGTAGATGTGAAGGGAAAGACTGGATGTGGGCACATGGTCATATTCCATCGATGAAGTCATGCCAAAGACCATGGCCTCAGCAAGGCTCATCCCAACACAAGACAACACTCAATCATCCAGGGGCATTGGGACATGTAGATGCAGCTGGCTCCACTTCATTTAGTTGCCAGGGGATGGCCTGCATTTAGAAAGTTAGAGTGAGTATCATTCAATGCGTGATTACATTTGTGGTGGAATAGCTGGCGGTGCGAGCTGTCAGAAATGGGGGTGAGGCTTGCAGCTGGGAGAGAGAATGAATTAGACAATAAATGTATCAGGTGTAAGTCTGATTGGTATTTAGCAAAGGGGATGTGGTGAATTGATCAATAGTGAGACTGGTGCTGTCGTTGCTGTAATGGGAGTTATTGAGTTTCTTGTAACACTGCATACAGGACTTGACCTTCATCGCTATCCGTTTCTTTTGGCTTGTGATTTGTGCAGAAAGAATATCTCTCCTACTCACCACTTTCACCACCAACACTTTCAAAGTATGTTCTGCGACCCAGTGTATCGGCCTGAAGAAGGGTCTCGACCCAAAACGTCACCTATTCCTTTTCTCCAGAGATGCTGTCTGACCTGATGAGTTACTGCAGCTTTTTGTGTCTATCTTCGGTTTAAACCAGCATCTGCAGTATCTGCCCGCTTCCTTCCAGTGAAGCTTGGCCCAGCTGTACCATTAACCCTCTTTCTCACACCACAGATGCTGGTGAGTAGTTACATAATTCTCTGCTTCCAGTTCAGCTGTAGACTGCATTTTCCTCACCCTGCTGCACCATCTACCACCACCTGGGTTAAAAGGTCAGCTTTAATTAACTAAAGCTGTGAAACACTCACAATATTGACCCCGTCTTGAAGTATCAATCTAATGACTTGAGTGGGTGGTCGGTTTACTACATTCATTATTATGGATAGTAGCATAAAGGTGGCCTACATAACACTGATTGCCCGCATAGTGTCACAGGTCCCCACACTCCAAAAACGTACAGGTTTGTAGGTTAATTGGCTTGCTATAAGATCATGTAAAATTATCCTTAGTATGTGTAGGGTAATGTGCGGGGATCGCTGGTTAGTGTGGGCACAGTGGGCCGAAGAGCCTGTTTCCCTGCTGTATCTCTAAACTAAACTATAATGCCCCTGTCCCACTTAGGAAACCTGAACGGAAACCTCTGGAGACTTTGTGCCCCACCCAAGGTTTCCGTGCGGTTCCCGGAGGTTGCAGGTGGTTGCCGGAGGTAGCAGGTAGTGGAAGCAGGTAGGGAGACTGACAGAAACCTCCGGGAACCGCACGGAAACCGCACGGAAACCTTGGGTGGGGCGCAAAGTCTCCAGAGGTTTCCGTTCAGGTTTCCTAAGTGGGACAGGGGCATTAGGACCCAGGATATTAGGCTATCATATTTAATCCACAATTTTAAAACAAGAAACTAGGGATAACATTTATTTCAGTACGTATGCTTATGGGCACCCTATGCTTCCGAGGTTTGAATCGGGTGAACCAAGTGAGCAATGCTCCTGCACTCGAGAAAGAACATGACTCCTCTGTATAGTAGCCTTACAATACATTCCCTGCCATCTGCTGTGCTGAAGGTGAAGTCTACAACACAGTACTCAATTTCTGTTATCACATTCTCCATATATTTGCTTATTGCAATACTCTCCCATTATTGTGCATTAAGACCGGTAAAATAACTAAATAAATCTCCAATGAAATTATTTTAAACTCTCTCACTGAACATATAACTGCCTCCATCCCAGATCATCAAGGTGCATTTTGTACTCTTGGCTATGAATATACGATAGCAGGCAATTTAATGAAAGAGATAACCAGTAGTTTGGGTTGATGCCTAATGAGCTAATCAGCTGTTAATTCTAGGTTTTGGAAAGTACAGGTTTACATGGTTAGAAAGCTCTGATCCTTGAAAGTCAAATTTGTAGAACAAGATACATTATCTTATGTAAATGGACAGTTGGGGATTGGTATTGATGAGGAATATGTCATGCCAGTAACCTGTATCAAGCCATAACACTTTATGATAAGTAGGCAATCAGTCTGCAGAAGGGTCTCGACACGAAACGTCATCCATTCCTTCTCTCCAGAGATGTTGCCTGTCCCGCTGAGTTACTCCAGCATTTTGTTTCTATTTACACTTTATGATGTTGGCCTTATGGTGTTCAATCATTTGAGCATGCTGGGGTTAATAAGTATCTGGTGTATGGATGGTTATTTTGTTTTCCTGATAGGTTTTACCCGCTCCATCTCCAATTTCCTAAGACAGATCCGTATATTGATGTGCAGAATGCAAGAGCACAAGCTACAGGAGCAGGAGTAAACCACAAGGTCCTCAATGCCTCCACCATTCAATATCATCCTGGGTGGTCTATACGGGCCTCAACTCATCTTCTGTGCCAGTGCCCCATAATGTTCAATTGCTTGATTTTTTAAACCTTGATCTGTCACCACATTAAATATATCCAATGATCTGGCCACCGACTCCCTCGGGCAGAGAATTCAATAGACAATAGACAATAGGTGCAGGAGTAAGCCATTCGGCACTTCGAGCCAGCAAGAGCCATTCAAGATCTCACTGCTCAATGAGAGAATAATTTTCTACGCTCCTCAGTTTGAATGACCATCCCTTTATTATGTAGTTATGTCTACAAAATATTAACAAAATCAATGCCAAGTTTGACAAAAGAACTCCTGGAAAGTATTTGATGAATTTTGGGAGCATGTGGGCTAGCACAACAACATACATATCAGAGTGTGACCCTCAAGTACATGAGATCAGTCCTCACTGATCTTTACAAATTAAACCATCCTGATCTCCGTGTTTCAGGAAAGAAATCCATAAACTGGAAATGGTACAATGCTGATATGGGAGAACTTTGCCCGGACTCAAGGTCCTGAGCTAGAGGCTGGACATGCCAGGACTTTATTCCTTGGAATGCAGGAAGTTGAGGGGTGAACTTACCTAGGTGTATAAAATCATAAGGGGAATAAAGAGGGTGAATGCATAGACTTTTATTCAGAGTAGTGGAATCAAGAACCAGAGGATAGAGGTTTAAAGTGGGAGGGGAAAGATTCAATAGGAACCCAAGGGGCAACTTTTTCACACAGAGTGTGGTGGGTGTATGGAAGTCGTTTAGGCAAGTGCAATACAACATTCAAGAGACATTTGGACAGGTACATGTATAGGAAATGTTTGGAGGGTTGTGGGCCAAACAGGGGTAAATGGGAATGACTTGGAGGGGACATCTTGGTTGACTTGGATTAGTTGAGTGTGTTTGCTGTTTGATCCTATGACAATAAGTGCACATGAAACAGAATAGGTATTAACGGGTAATGTTCTGGTTGACAAGATGTAAATAAATCAATCAGGTGTTGGAGCCTCAACGTTTTACAATTTATGTGAATGAATTGGACGTAGGAACAAAAGATATAGTTGGTACATTTACTGAAGCCACAAAGATGGGTTGGAGGCAACTTGTGAGAGTCCATGAGAGATCTAACAAGGGATTTAAATAGGCGGTGAGTGTGCAAGGATCTGCCAAATGGGATATAATGTGTGAAAACAGGAAATTATCAATTTTTGCAGCAAAAATAGGAAAGAAGCATAGTATATAATTGGTGAGAAAATGATGCAGATGAATCTGGGTGCCCTCAGCCTGAGATTCACTGAAGGCAAGTATATAAGAGCAGTAAAAACTGGGGAGATTATGCTTCAGTTATATGGGGGCACTGGTGAAAGCACACCTGGAGCGCGGCACACACTCTTGGTCTTTTTATTTAAGGAAGGATAGAAATATACGTTGAAAGCAGTTCAGCGCAGGTTTACCAGAGGCATGTTGTCATCTTAAGAAAGCTGACCTTTCATCCACGAGAGTTAGAACAATGAGAGAGGATTTGACTGAAATGCATAAAATCCTGTGGGATCCTGACGGTGTGGATGTCAAGAGTCAGGAGTGTTTTATTGTCATGTGTCCTAGATAGAACAATGAAATTCCTACTTGTTGCAGCACAACAGAATATGTAAACAATATGATAAACGAGAGAGATAAAAAAAAGTTCAGTGTATAAATACACATCCCCACAAGGTACACACACACATACACACACACACACACACACACACACACATACACACACACACACACACACACACACACACACACACACACACACACACACACACACACACACGCACACACACATACACACACACACACACACACACACACACACACACACACACACACACACACACACACACCCACACACACACACACATATATATATCCTCATACATATATATACTGTATGCACATATATATATATATATATAAATACATACACGCACACACATACTCAAAAAGCAGGCAATAGTGGTGCAATAATAATAATAATAATAATAATAATAATAATAATAATAATAATAATAATAATAATAGTCTGTCTATTGTCCACTACAACCTCTTATAAGCTCTGAACTACAATAGACATTAGTTTTCAGGCTCCTTTACCTTTTTCCCGATGGCAGGGGTTAAATGAGTGTGTGGCCAGGATGGTGTGGGTCTCTGATGACGCTGGCTGCCTTTTTGAGACAGCGACTCCGATAAATCCCTTTGATGGTGGGGAGGTCAGAGCCGGTGATGGACTGGGCAGTGTTCGCAACTTTTTGCAGTCTTTTCCACTCCAGGACGTTCAAGTTGCCGAACTAGGCCATGATGCAACCAGTCAATGTGCTCTCTACTGTACACCTGAAGAAGTTCAAGAGAATCCCTTCTAACATACCAATGTGGGCAGGAAATCTGGAACTAAGGATCACTATTTAAAAATAAGGAGTCATCTAAGGTGGCACGGTGGAGCAGCGGTAAAGTTACTGCCTTATAGTGCCAGAGACCCGGATTCTATCCTGGCTATGGGAGCTGGCAGTGCAGAGTTTGTATATTCTCCCTGTGACCACTTGGGTTTCTCCGGGAGCTTCAGTTTCATCCCGTACTCCAAAGACATACTGGTTTATAGACTAAATGGCTTGGTAAAATTGTAAAATTGCCCCTAGTGTGTGTAGGATGGTGTAAGTGTGCGGGGATCACTGGTGGGCGTGCACTCGGTGGGCCGAAGGGCCTGTTTCCACGCTGTATCTCTAAACTAAACTAAACCAAACTCAATTTGGGACAGAAGTGAGTGACCTTTCCCTCAAAGAATTGTGAGTCGTTAGAGCTCTCTTTGTCAATGGCCGATGGAAATAGTCACAGGATATATTTCGGTTAGTGGTAGATAAATTCTTGATAACCAAGGGAGTGAAAGGCTGCCTGGTTAGATGAAAATGGCGACTTAATTTGCCACAGAAGGCTGTGGGGTCCAAGTCAATGGATATATTTACGTCAGAGATAAATAGATTCTTGACTTGTACGGTTGTGAGGGGCTTTGGGGAGAAGGCAGGAGAATGGGGTTAGGAGGGAGAGATAGATCAGCCATTATTGAATGGCAGAGTAGACTTGATGGGCCGAATGGCCTAATTCTGCCCCTATTACTTATGACCTTCATGTTTCCGTTAGATAGAGCAATGATCTTCTTGAAGAGCAGAACAGAAGAGGTTTGAGGCACTTTGCCCAATTGACCCACTCCTGCTCCTGTTCCTATGTTTGACCACAAGGATACGTTAGGTTTCAAGCTTGTGAAGGGCGTTGGCAAAATTGATCTAAAGAAAGAGACACAGAAATCTGTTGAACAATATAAATGGGTTCAAGAAAGAAAGAAATGACTTTTGGAAAGGAGGGCAATGATGAATGCAATGAAAAATAACAGACGAGGCTGGTTTTTTGTTGAAAAAACTGTCGTAGAATAGCTTGGGGGGATCTGGTTGTGTGTCTGTCTTGTGATTCTCCAGCAGTCTTTCTATTGGTGTACCCTAGACTTTGCCACAGCTTTCTGACTAATCCAATTCTGGCTGCATCCAAGTCTAATGAGGCTAGAATAAAGGTGGCAATGATGCCTGGAGCTGAAAGATGGAAAATCTGGGTTGGGGACTTGGGTTGGGAATGGGGGAAAGTAACATCATTTAGTTCAGTTTAGTTTAGAGATACAGCGCAGAAACAGGTCCTTCGGCCCATTGAGTCCACACGGACTGGCGATTCCCGCATACTTACTCTACCCGACACACACTAGTGACAATTTACATTTGTACATTTATACCAAACCAATTAACCTACAAACCTGTACATCTTTGGAGTGTGGGAGGAAACCGAAGATCGCGGAGAAAACCCACGCAGGTCACGGGGAGAACGTACAAACGTACATACAGACAGGATTGTGACTTCAATCCTGTATGACTTCAATCCTGTAGTCGGGATTGAACCCGGGCCTCCGGTGCTGTAAGGCAATAGCTCGACCACTGCACCACTGTGCTGCTCAAATCTGTACAAGAGCAACAAGATCCCTGAGCAGCTTTGGAGCTTGGGCAAATATGAAGTGACAGGAAACATTGTTGGAAACTAAGTCAGCAATGCTGATGGGACCGGATACCATTGAGAAGAACCAGGCCTAGTCCAGACAAAGTTCTGAGCTCATGATCAAGTGCATCTATGATGACAACGACCCAACACTCTTTAGTTACTGTCTTAAAACTGTCTCTATCCCTATCTATTATGTTCTTTAACAATTCCCTCTTTGATGATCAAATTGCTTCATTTGATACCGTGTCAAAGTTTCTTTGATAACACTCCCACAAAGCACCTTGTGTAACATTCTTCTCCATTGAAGGTGCCATATAAATTCAGGCAATTGTTGAGGTACTGAAGAACCATGACCATTAGATGTAGAAGCAGAATTAGGTCATTCGGCCCACCAATTCTGCTCTGCCATTCAATTGTGGCCGATCTATTTTTCCCTCTTAACCCCATTCTCCAGCTTTCACTTCGTAACCTTCGATGTCCTTACTAATCAATCCCTGTGTTACAATCTCTGTGTTACAAATACCTAATGACTTGGCCTCCACTGCTATCCATTGGAATGAGTCCACAGATTCACAAAAAGCGATTATTTTGTAAGTTTAACATTGATTACTATGTTCTAATTGTTGCTGTTCTCAGTCAATAGATATTTGTCAATGAGCAATGCCAATAATTCTAGAATTTGATTGACTGGGATATGTTTGGATGCACAATTGTTTCAGTTGTTGGAATGACAGTAGAAAAGAGAGAAACATATATGATTAAAGTTACAGAACCATAACAATTTGTTTTGCAATATGTATTTCTATTCGTAAATATAATATGAATGGCAATTAAGAGAATTGAGCCCAACAATGAGTTCCAGGCTAGAACCTAATGAAGAGACTTAGATAGTTGATAAATTTACTCAGAGATGTTTGGGAATGACAGGAGACATCAATCTAATTAATACAAAAAGCTGGAGTAACTCAGCAGGTCAGACTTAGACCTTTCTGTCCTAGGCCTCCTCCATTGTCAGAGTGAGGCCAAACACAAATTGGAGGAACAGCATCTCATATTTTGCTTGGGGAGCTTACAATCCAGCGGTATGAATATTGATTTATCTAACCTCAAGAAACCCCTCTCCCTCCATCCCTCCCCCACCCAAGTCGTACCAGTTTCAAAGTCATCTTCTGTCTCATTGTCTAGAACTCGTTCTCACCAAACCCACAGCTAACAATGGCCTGTTTCTTTTATCGTTGTTTTTTTTGTTGCATATCTTTCATTCGTTCTATATCTCTCTACATCACCGTCTATTTCTTTTGTTTCCATTTCCCCTGACTCTCAGTCTGAAGAAGGGTCTGACTCGCTGAGTTATTCCAGCTTTTTGTGTCAATCTTCGGTTTAAACCAACATCTGCAGTTCCCACCTACACCAATCTAATTAATAGTATCTGATGATGCCTAACCCTAATTGCTTGATAATTGCTGGAATATTATCGTTACATTGAATCATCCGCATTTTTTGTTCTGTGTATTTTTTACAGCAATTGTCACTAATTTTTGAAGTGTTCCATTCAGTTTCCGAGCCACTCTTCATCATTAGGGTAGACACCATCTGAGTCACAAGAACAGTCATAGCGGGCTTTCAGTGAATTGACAGGAAATTATATTGCCGATTATCGGGTTATTATTCAAATACGTTGCAATTAAGTGTCATCGTGAGTTTCACAGGCAGATGTGATTTCAGGACTGCATCGAACAATTATATTTACAATCAAATCTGTATTGATTATTAGAAATGATGTGTAATATTCGGTGCGTGATACAACTTAGTGCGCTGATAGTCACCTTGATATGCTTCCGAATCCTTTACAACAAGAGTTTATATCAGTTTTTATTCAAATATTTTTTGAGAGGTAGAGGAAATAATTTAGTTTCTATTTTATCCTTCATACAGGTAACAAATACATTTCCATTGAGAACAAGAATGGAAATCAACGTTCCACTTTAGTGTAAATATTAATATATTACAAATCCTGACAACCGAGATTTCTTTTTGTTATAATAATCTGAGCAATTAGTTTTCGAGCAAGATAAGAATGACTTGAACAGTTGTCCTTCCTGTCAGGGCTTCAGGTCTCCAAAGGTGAAAAGTGCTTTATGTGGAAGATGGGTTTTTTCTTCAACTTATGAGTGCTTCCATGTGTTACCTTCCCATATATACTTTCTGCCTTAGACCAGCTGCATGCAATGCTCACTATTAGATGTACACAGCACTGTACAAGGTCCAAGATTGCCTGTGCTCACAGTGGTGCAGCTGGTAAAGTTGCTGCCTCACATCGCCAGAGACCCAGGTTTGATCCTGACCTCCGGTGCTGTCTGTGTGGAGTCTGCAGATTCCCTCTGTCGCTGCATGGGTTTTCTCTGGGTGCTTCGGTTTACTCCTACATCGGGTTTGTATGTTAATTGGCTTATTTAAATTGCCCCTGGTGTGCAGGGAGTGGATTTAAAGGCCGTTTAACATAGACCTAATGTGAACAGGAGATTGATGATCAGCATGGCCTTGGTGGGCTGAAGGGCCTGTTGCCATGCTGTATTTCTCCAAACTAGTGCTGGTCATGCAGACTTCTGCATGGTGCACAATAATGGCTTGAGGAGTATTGTCTTGGACATTCCTGGGCTGGAGGATGACGCTTCCACTAGTTCTGTGGGATCTGAAATGACTGATAACCTTGCCTGTGATCTGCAGACATGTGGGGAAGGAGGTGCTGACGTGTTCTTTAGGAGGTGGTGCACTTCTTCTGTCAACTTCTTAGCAGTGTCATGATTCACCTTAACAAAACGTGATAGGTGGATGCTTCTTAACCAAGTGGATTGGTCTCAGCTCAGGGATTCCCATGAGTTTATGAGCACATGTTTTTCAAGGAGAACATCCTTGAAGCATCTTTATCCCGATCCTTGAAAATGGGGAGCTCAGAGTAAAGAGCCTGTTTCAGACGTTTGAATGACTATGAAATCATCAGAAGGAGCAACTCCAGAGCCAACAAGATCATGGGAGACCCCTTCCACCCCAGCAACTATGGTCTGGCAAACGCCTCCGTTGCTATGCTATGAGAATGGAGAGGATGAGAAGGAGTTTCTTCCCAGAGGGCATTAGGACTGTAAACTCCTACCTCACCAGGGACTAACTTTACTGGACCATTTTAATGTTTTTTAAAATTGTTGCTTTTTTCCTTTTTCTTTCCTCCCACAAATATGTAATATGTGAATATGTGATTCTGTTCCATTCTGTTTGTAGTTTGCTTGTTTGTTTTTTTTGCACAATCAGCGAGCATTGCCACTTTTCATTTCACTGCACATCTCGTATGTGTATGTGACGAATAAACTTGACTTGACTTGAAATCATGAGAGGAATAGATCGGGTAGATGCACAGAGTCTCTTGCCCAGTGTAGGTGAATCGAGGACCAGAGCACATAGGTTTAAGGTCAAGGGGAAAAGATTGAATAGGAATCTGAGGGGTAACATTTTCACACATATGGTGGTGGGTGTATGGAACAAGCTGCCAGAGGAGGTAGTCGAGGCTGGGACTATCCCCACGTTTAAGAAACAGTTAGACAGGTACATGGATAGGACAGGTTTAGAGGGATATGGGTTAAACAAGGGCCGGTGGGACTAGTGTAGCCGATGGGACATGTTGGCCGGTGTGGGCAAGTTGGGCTGAAGGGCCTGTTTCCACGCTGTATCACTATGATGATGACTATGACCCACTCATCAGTGCTGTTTGTGTGATCGGAGCCTTGGTGCAGGGAACATCAGCTGAAATTGGTTCTCTTGTCCTCCCAGTGCCTATAGAGGATTTTGCAGATACAGAATGATGTGCTAGGAGATGCTTGTTGTAGGTAATCCATGTTGCAGGACAGTGTGATCACCGCTCTCCGGTAGACCATGAACCTTGTGCCAAGTTTGAGAACTGTACCTTACCACACACTCTTTCCCTCAGTTGGCCAAATGCCCTGCTGGTGCACTGGAGACAACAATGACCTGCCTACATTGACAGCTAGCTCCCAACACAGGGGAAGTGATCCACGTTTTCAAGGGTCTTTGTGTGGACAGCATTGTCAAGGGACAGTCTTGACTAAAGGGTAGATTGGCAGATCATTCCTGCCTTGAAGGTCTACAGTGCAATGCCAATCTTGTATACGGTTCATTAATTGAGTCAGTGGTAACTTAGAATTGGCCTTAAGTGAGCACCTTGGCATTAACAGTGCATGGCAGCTCAGCATTAAGGATGAAGTCGCTTTGCTTTTGGAATGAAGTTGACAAAGTTTAATAATAATAATAATGGATGGGATTTATATAGCGCCTTTCTAATACTCAAGGCGCTTTACATCGCATTATTCATTCACTCCTCAGTCACACTTGGTGGTGGTAAGCTACTTCTGTAGCCACAGCTGCCCTGGGGCAGACTGACGGAAGCGTGGCTGCCAATCTGCGCCTACGGCCCCTCCGACCACCACCAATCACTCACACACATTCACACACATTCACACACAGGCAAAGGTGGGTGAAGTGTCTTGCCCAAGGACACAACGACAGTATGCACTCCAAGCGGGATTCGAACCGGCTACCTTCCGGTTGCCAGCCGAACACTTAGCCCATTGTGCCATCTGCCGTCCCAGTTTGAACAACTTAGTTAGTTTACTTTAGAGATGCAGGGTGCAAACAGAACCTGCGGCCCACCGAATCCACGTTGATCAATAATCACCCCGTACACAGGTGCTATCCTACACAATTTACAGAGGCCAATTGACCAACAAGCCTGCAGGTCTTTGGAATGTGGGAGGCAACCAGAGCACCTGGAGAAAATCCACACAGTCACAAGGAGAACGTGCAAACTCCGTACAGACAGACTCTATATCTGTAGTCAGGAACGAACCTGGACTCTGGCGCTGTAAGGCAGCAATTGTATCGCCGTGCCATTTTCCTGCATGGCTATGTGAACATTGGCAGTGTGAAGTACTGTATAGCAGCATTATTTGTATGCAGTTTGGACTGACCCCAAGCCACACACAGAATGTCCAACACTGCTTGTGTTTAGTTTAGTTTAGAGATACAGCGCAGAAACAGCCACTGGGTCCGCGCCGGCCAGCGATCCCCGCACACTAACACTATTCTACATACACCAGGGACAATTTACATTTACATTTATACCAAGCCAATTTACCTACAAACCCGTACGTCTTTGGAGTGTGGGAGGAAACTGGAGCACCCAGAGAAAACCCACGCAGGTCACAGTGAGAACGTACAAACTCCGTACATACAGCACCCGTAGTCAGGATCAAAGCAGGGTCTCTGGCGCTGTGAGGTGGCAACTCTACCGCTGCACCATTGTGTTCTGTGCCATATTTTGCTGATGTGGCATGCCAATATGAGAAGACTAAATACTTGAAAGAAAATGAAATTGGAGGAAATATTCATCAGGTCTGTTGAATATTTCCAACATTTTCTGTTCTTATTTCAGATTTCCAGCATTTGCTTTAGTGTGGTTTGTTAATGTTCTATCTATTAAAATGTAAAAGCAATTATGTTTGGTGGTGTTCCTTATTATTGTGATATAATTGGATTGTGTCAGATTGTACATTTCATTCCTACGCTTTTGAGCAGCATATTGCTGCAGCCCTATAATTCAGTTTGATCGTTGTGCAATCCTGTAAATATGAGAAGGAGCAACGTCTTTCACAGTGAGTTTCATAGAATTGCTCTTGTGTTTCAAAGATGGAATTCACTGTGATGCTCACTCTTAAATGTTCCAATTTTCATAACAGGTGTCTTCATTCAATGGGGGCAGGTAGTATTTTTCACACCTTTTCATTATCCCACCCAATGCATTGGAGGTCGAGTCACAAGCATTCTTCCATTAAAGTGATAGACCCAGCCATCCAGCTCTCATTGTCAAGCCTCAATGGTTGTCTTCCCTGTTGTGCTCCGCGGAAGTGGACCTGGATTACTGCGGCCGCTGGAAGTGATATTATTATCCCTCTTTGTGAACGAGCGTGTGACATCGACTGCACACTTGCCCAGAACAGCGGGATCCCATTGATTATGTAGAGCAACGCAAGGCCACTTGCAGCCATGTTGTGTGGCACACTCCAATGGAGATCTAAATCACTGAGAAGCTTGCTGATGTGCAAGGTTGGGATAATGAAAGAGCAAATTGAAACAGTACTGGTGCGGATTAGTACATTCGCTGGAATAGACAGGAGACTGGAGGAAGGTTATATAAACAGCGCTAAGTCTGCTTTTGGGCAGGCTGACTGCAGCACTGTGAACATAGCCTAACATGGACACATTAGCAATGCTGTCAACACTGGACAAATCTGAGGTGTCAAATTTACAGTCACACGCCATATACCTAAAGTGTCAGAAACATAAATATAAACTAGAAATAAGTGGGCCGCAGGGAAGGCCACCAGTTGTATCCTTGGATTTTCCTTCATTCTCTGTTTTGCTAATATGTTTCCCCCTCTCATCAACCAGCTTCCTGTGATTTTTCAACTCTTTTCTACTGGGACAGTCAATCGATTCTAAGTTATCTCAGTGAAGATTGAAACAATAACATCTGTTGAAGCATTATATAAAGGAAAAGTAACATGAATAAAAATCAATTCGACTGTTTTATGGAATGTAGAGATAGAAATCCACATTTTAATATCTCTCCTTAAACGGGCAGTCGGATTTTTTAACCGTGTCTTTCTTTGTTAGTTCTTTTAGCTCATATAAGTTAGATCAGAAAATATTAGTTCCTGGAATTGGCCTCCAAACTAATTGGTGTTGTTAATAGTCTGGATTCTCACCTCCCCTCACCTCCCCAGTACAAGATGCACTGAGAAAGGTGAATGAGCACAAAGCTGCCGGCCCCGATGGCATCCCTGGCCGGGTGCTTAGGGCATGTGCTGGACAACTATCCCCAGTCTTCACCGACATTTTCAATCTCTCACTGGCCCAGGGTGTTGTCCCCACTTGCCTCAAGACATCAACCATCGTGCCAGTGCCCAAACAGTCAGCCACAGGGAGTCTCAACGATTTCCGCCCAGTGGCACTCACCCCTGTCATTGCTAAGTGCTTTGAGCGGCTGATCTTGGCTCACCTCAAAGCCAGCCTCCCCCCCACACTGGACCCCCATCAGTTTGCCTACCGGGCCAACAGGTCTACAGAGGACGCCATATCAGCGGCTCTACACTCTGCCCTGACCCACCTGGACAACAACAACTCCTACATCAGGTTGCTGTTCATTGATTTCAGCTCTGCCTTTAACACTGTCATCCCCGCCAGCTTGATCACCAAACTCAGCGGACTTGGCATCTCCACCTCCCTCTGCAACTGGACACTGGATTTCCTCACCAACAGGCCACAGTCTGTTAGGGTCAACAACCTCACCTCCTCCACTATAACACTGAACACCGGCGTGCCACAGGGCTGTGTGCTCAGCCCTCTCCTCTACTCCCTCTTCACCCACGACTGCATCCCTAAGTACGGATCCAACGCCATCATTAAGTTTGCTGACGACACCACGGTGGTAGGACTGATCAGTGACAATGATGAGTCAGCCTACAGAGAGGAGGTCCAGCACCTGACAACCTGGTGTGCCAACAATAACCTCGTCCTCAACTCCAAGAAGACGAAGGAAATTATTGTCGACTTCAGGAAGGTCAGAGGAGGCAGTCATACCCCCATCCATATAAACGGGACTGAGGTGGAATGCGTCTCCAGCTACAAATTCCTCGGGGTACATATCTCGGAGGATTTGTCCTGGTCCCTCAACACCTCCAAGCTGATCAAAAAGGCACAGCAGCGCCTTTACTTCCTGAGGAGGCTCAAGAAAGCCCACCTGTCCCCCTAGATCCTGACCAACTTCTACCGCTGTACCATCGAGAGCATCCTGACCACCTGCTTCACGGTATGGTACAGCAGCTGCACTGTTGCGGACAGGAAGGCACTACAACGGGTGGTGAAAACCGCGCAGCACATCGTCGGTGCCCCGCTCCCTGCCATGGATGCCCTCCACTGAAAACGGTGTCTGAGACGGGCTGGGAAGATCATTAAAGACCCCTCCCACCCCAACCATGGACTGTTTGCCCTCCTCCCATCAGGGAGGCGGTACAGGAGCCTCAGGTCTCGTACCAGCAGGATGAGGAACAGCTTCTACAATTATACCATCACATTGCTGAACTCGGAGTCCCGCCGATAGATTTCTCCGGTCCCTCCGTCCCCATTGTTTAATTATTCTGTATTTTTGATTATTCTGTATCTTCTTTTTTTTTAATTTCTATATTGCACTACTACTACGGACTGACGCAAAACTGCATTTCGTTGTACCCATACTCAGTATTTGTGCAATGACATTAAAGTTGAATTGAATTGAATTGAAATTTGTCTCTCTAGACGGGGAATAAGTTCTTGTTTGAAGCTGTTGACTGTTGCTGTTTTATGCAGCCCTTTGGAGAGAAGGTATTAAGTGATTAGCACCAATGACTATGGTGGAGATTCCTTTAAACAATGCAGAGTTGCCTTGACTTGCTCCCGCAGGGGAGAAGCAGACGAGACAAAATAATGAGGCGCTGTGTTTCAACACTAAGGCTATCCTTTGACAGAGCAGCGGTAACAGCCAAAAATGGCACAATATCACCAACTTTTCATCCAGGGATTGCTTCACTCTCGACCCGAAATGTCACCTATTCCTTCTCTCCAGAGATGCTGCCTGTCCCGCTGAGTTACTCCAGCATTTTGTGTCTGTCTTCTATTACTTTAGGTAACAGGTATGAATACATTGAAACCTGCAGAATGTTCGAACAGGTACCTTATCCCTTTCAGTATCCCACTCATTTGCTGGTGTGGACATTGTATCAAGTGTAGAGCTTTTATATTAATGTATTAATTCACAGTGGGGATTGATCATTTGTAGTTTGTTGTGCATTTTAGCATTGACTAGATTATCTGTGTGACTGGCAGGCATTTTAATGAGTCCTTTTTCTTGATACTGCCCTTTATTTAGAAATCTAAATTCCCTGCAACATTTCTATGTCAGTTTTCATCACTCAGAAGAGATTGAAGATTAAAACGATGTGTTGAACTGTCAGTCTCTATCTCTGCTGCCGACATTTCATCCATAATCTCTCCCACCCTCCTCCAAGTCATTGGTCAATAATGTGCCCTCAGTCCACCTCATTGAGATTCTATATTTATTTACGTTTTATTCACTCTAGGTCACTCATTTTTCACTTATTTGTTCCTGTGCTCGCCACTGTATGAGACTGATGTCAGGGAACATCATGTGTTGGGAAGATGACAGTCACTCCCCACTAATAGCACTGCACAACAATGTCTCCTGACCCTCCAGTCTCTGGCAACAATAAAGATCCACCACAGAACCCGGAGAAATGTGGAGTACCGTTCAATAACACAGGAGCCAACTCCCAGCAAAGGCAAACTTCATTGGGGCGGCACAGTGGCCGCTGCCTCATAGTCCCAGAGACCCAGGTTCGATCCTGATCTCGGGTGTTGCAAGCATGGAGTTTGCATGTTCTCCGGTTTCCTACCACATCCCAAAGCTGCGCGGGTTTGTAGGTTAATTGCCCTCTGTAAATTGCCTCCAGTGTGTAAGGATTGTATATGAAAGTAGGATAACATAGAACTAATGTGAATAGGTGATTGATGCTCGGTGTGGACTCAGTGGGTTGAAGGGCCTGTTTCCATGCTGTGTCTCTAAAACTAAAACTATAAAAACACAGAACATGGGAAAGAAAAGCTATGGAACAGGCCCTTCGGCCCACAATATCTGTGCCAAACGTGATGCCAAACAAAAACTAATCCCCATCTGCCTGCATTGTGAATGAGATTCCACCATAGAACTCTGAAATATGTGGACTACCTTGTCGCAGGAGCCACTTCTCAGCAAAGGTAGACATTGTCAATGAAATACAATGTCAGCTTCAGTCCACCTGTGGGGCTGACTGGGGAATAGAGTGTTTGAGGATAAGGACTTTGTACCCAGCAGAAAGCTTGTGGTCTACTAGGACTCCGTGATTCCTGCCCACCCGTGTACATCTACAACGGGCAAGGCACTGAGGAGCTGTCATCAATGAAGGCTGTAAAATACCCCAAATCTAATGTAGTAAAACCAGAAACCTCACCAGATCAGGCAGCTGCTGTGGAAAAAGAAACAGAGTTCACTTCTCTTAATCGGAACTTGGAAGTGTGAAAAATAGTTTTCTTTTAGAACATAGCACAGCGCGACTCAAGAACAGCTCTGCGGCCCATAATGTCTGTGCTGAATGTGACACCCATACTCTTATCATCCTGCACATAATTCATATCCCTCCATTCCCTACATAACTATATGCCTAAACTAAATTCTCTTTGGTTTAGTTTTGTTCAGAGATACAGCGTGGAAACAGACCCTTCGGCCCACTATGTCCGCACTGACCAGCTATCGCCGCTCATTAATACTATCCTACACACTAGGGACAATTTAGACTTGTATCAAGCCAATTAACCTGTACATCTTTGGAGTGTGGCAGGAAACCAAAGATCTCGGGGAAAACCCACGCAGGTTAAGGGGAGAACGTACAAACTCCATACAGACAGCACTTGGGATTGAACCTGGTTCTCGGGCGCTGTAAGGCAGCAACTCTAACGCTGCGCCACCGTGCTGCCTCTTAAATGCCACCTATAATATCTGCCTCAACTCCCACCCCTCGCTGTGCTTTCACCATCTCCTGTGTTATAACATCTCACTGTGTGAGTGCTCACATTACACTCACCATCTCCTGCGTAAATAACAAGCCCTGCACATTTCCCTTAAACTTTGCCTCTCACTTTAAAGCTATGCCCTCTGGTACTTGATTTTTCTCATTTGTCCTGTTTTGACCATGGACATTGGATCCAAAATATCTCTGCTTTTATTTCAGATTGCCAGCAATATAAAAGCAGGGACGTTATCCACCTCTTTCATGTAGATTGCAAGTCGACAGAAGAAATGATTCAAAGGTATTCTCAAATCCTCCTCCATAATATCCTCAGCCACTTACATGCCCTTGGCGAAAAGCAGTTGAGAGGAGACAGTGAGGCACGATGCTTCAACACCACTGAAATGGGGATCGTTCTCTTATAGCCCATAACTGCACAGAATGGAGAGGGGGCATTTAGGCTGGCTTTGGGAATCTGGTGTCTATTTGTTGGGGGGAAAGGTTGATCCCAGGCATAAATGGTGGAAGGAGCATACCACATCCCAAGTCACCTCCCCCCAGCCTATGAAGCACTGTAGGCCAAACTATGGTCATGTCTGTGGGTTCCACATTGGCCTCATCAGAATCTACAGATGGAATTGCAGCATGTCTACTGCCGAGTAAGGAGATGGCGGAGTTGGGACAATGCAGTACGGATTCAGCAGATTAAGACCAGAGTTCACAGCACAACGTTATGCAGATTGGTGGGAAGAAAATGGACACCTTCCTTCGATGAAAGAAGATCGAGGCGTCATTTGAGAAATTCTACGGGGAGAAGATATTTTGACTAGAAATGGGAGATTTCCCAATTCAGCTGGGATTTCTAGATGCACTTTCCGTCTCAGTCTGCAGTGAAACTCCGTCATTCTGGAAGACGAGCCCATTTTCAAGACGGGAGTCCATTTTTGTTAAAGAAGATGTATCAAGGAAAAAAGAATGAAGGTAGAAACATGGAACGAAGAGACAACAAGCTAAGGTTGGAACATGCTACAGATCAAAGTGAAGTCAGGGCAAGATTAGTGAGCTGAACGACCTGTTCTTTTTTCCACACATTTGCAATATGCAAATTGTCACAACCAATGACTGGCAGTGTGTCTGTTTTGAACTGGTTTTTTTTTACCGAGTGAAAGATGAACACATTATTTTTGTGCTTTCCAAAAAGCCCCAAACCCCTCGGAGCCAGGGAACTTCAGTGGGCAATGGACACAAGGTAAAGCCCCCACAGATAAATGAGGAGACCTCCTGCTTTTGATTAATATTGGTTGATCAATATATTGAGAACAGTCCCATGGTCATTTACAAAATAACACCGTCCATTACAGCCGCCGCCCCCCCCCCCCCCCCACCCCCCCCCCACCCCGCAAACCTTGATTAGACCATGGTTTAATCCAATCAATTGGTGCCCCAACAATATAGGACTTGTGCAATAGTATACAGAATTTTATGGCTGAGTTATGCACTGAAATCTCAGAAGTATTGTTTGATGTCTAACACTATTTTAAAAGTAATTGTTCACTGCATATTTCTCTCCCTGTTTAGTATCTTCCAAATTCTGTATTTCCCACGTCTCAATAGAATGAAAACAGTGATAATGGATGCAGGCGAGCTATTCAAATTGGACTATGTATGCAGAAGCAGGGAATATGTTAACAAGTAGTCCGGGAAAAAAGACATATTTTTCCCAGCGTAATAATGGCGGTGTCGAGTTAACTGGTATTTAGAAGACGAGAGAAAGATCAGCCATGATTGAATGGCGGAGGAGAACTGATGGGCCGAATGGCCTAGTTCTGCTCCTATCACTTATGGCCTTATTGTGGGGATCTCTGTTTGGAATTTGATGATAACTATCAATATAGTCCAAGATCATTAAGTTCTCCTTGGAACACGATGGACATAATCCACTGTGACGTTGAGAAAACCTGCTTGTCAAATGTTAGTCATCATTTTCCAATGTTCTCTTGATTCTGGATCAGTTCCTGTGGACTGGAGGGTAGCCAATGTAACTATTTTTTAAGAAAGGATCTAGAGAGAACATTGGGGAATTATAAGAAGTTACACAAAATTGCTGGGGAAACTCAGCGGGTGCAGCAGCATCTATGGAGCCAAGGAAATAGGCGACGTTTCGGGCCGAAACCCTTCTTCAGACTGGGGAATTGGGGAATTATAGACCAGTTAGCCATACATCAGTAGTGGGGAAGGTGCTGTAGTCGATTATTAAAGATGTTATAGCGGCGCATTTGATAAGCAGTGACAGGATCACTGAAAAAGGGTCTCGACCCGAAACGTCGCCTATTCCTTCGCTCCATAGATGCTGCCTCACCCCCTGAGTTTCTCCAGCATTTTTGTCAACTGGCAGGATCAGTCAAAGTCAGTATGGATTTATGAAGGGGAAATCATGCTTGACTAATCTTCTGGAATTTTTTGAGGATGTAACAAGTTGAATGGCCTAATCCTGCACCCTATTTTTCCTGTGTTTTTATATCATAGACATCAATAAGGAAAGGGAAAAAATCACACAGGTTTTGCAAATAATGTTGTTAAAATAATCAGATTTTGAGAAGCCTTTTGGACCAATGTTTAATATAGAACTCTAGCCATAAGGATCCCACGAAACTATTTCAAAACAAAGCAAAGACATTCTTCTAGTGTCCAGTATGAAAAAAAAGTTCATCTCCCTTTGCCACATAGTTGCTGGTGTGACCCTGCTGCTCACAAATTAACTGCAGTATCTTTTATTTTTTATTTTTTTTTAAATTGCTGTTTTTTTCCTCCTTTTTCCTTCCGTCCACAATATTTAATATGTAAAAGAACATGTGATTCTGTTCCATTCTGTTTGTAGTTTGTCTGGTTGTTTGTTTGTTTGTTTTTTTGCACAAAGTCCGCGAGCATTGCCACTTTTCATTTCACTGCACATCTCGTATGTGTATGTGACGAATAAACCTGACTTGACTTGACTTGACTTGATATTACGGCTGTTACTGTAGTTAGGGGGAAGCCTGTATTGGGGCCCCTTAAATTATGAAGGGTATTTTAAAAATGCAAGATTGTTTTCCCGTTATTGGTCTTTCAAATAAATTAGATTTGTAAACAAATCACCTTTTCCAGTCCCGTATTTTCTTTAGAGTGCTGTGGAATCAATAATCAGTTTTCAGTCTCGACTTCAATAACCATTAATACTTCGAGACGATTTCAAGAATACCCCACTTAGACTGCAGCCTCTCCCCTATCTCTGTTCACTCAGTGAAGGTAAAAACCTCATGAATTGATAAGAATAAAGTTTAGATTCCAGCAAACATTTTATGCGACTTACTGCGCCAGAGACACTGGTTCAATCCTGACTACGGGTGATGTCTATATGGAGTTTATATGTTCTGCTTCCCCGGGTTCTTTGGTTTCCTCCCACACTCCACACTCGGGCTTCGGTAAAAATTGTAAAATTGTCCCTAGCGTGTAGAAAATAGACAATAGGTGCAGAAGTAGGCCATTCGGCCCCTCGAGCCAGCACCGCCATTCAATGTGATCATAGCTGATCCACAGTCAGTACCCCGTTCCTGCCTTCTCCCCATACAAGAGCGGAACTCACTATCAAAACATGGAGGGGACGGGGGACACAATTTTTTGGCGGCCACGCGCGCATGTGCACACTCACACACAGGCGCGAGGCTTCGGAGGCTCAATCCAGCGCTAAAAGCGGAGATTTTAAAATTGGGATCACAAAAACTTGGGGGGATGTCCCCTACCTCTTAAAACATGGGGGGGACGTGTCCCCTCTGGCCCCCCCGGGTTTTCTGCCCCTGTCCCCATATCCCCTGACTCCGCTATCCTTAAGAGCCCTATCTAGCTCTCTCTTGAAAGCATCCAGAGAACTAGCCTCCACTGCCCTTTGAGGCAGAGAATTCCACAGACTCACAATTCTCTGTGTGAAATAGTGTTTCCTCATCTCCGTTCTAAATGGCTTACCCCTTATTCTTAAACTGTGGCCCTTGGTTCTGGACTCCCCCATAGTGTCAGTGTATGGGGTAATTGCTGGTCAGCGTGGAATCGGTGGTAGGCTGTGGGCCGAGCATCAAAAATGTGTCGAGAAATCAATTTTCGTGACCCATGTCTCGGAACTACATTAAATTTTGCACAGATTTAGATGAAATATAATTGAGAAGGAAGTCATAACTCGTCAGTGCCAAAAGTTGCACATTCATTAATTAAACTAATTGGAAAATGAGATCGAAAAAGTGTCTCGTGTCCAATGCCCACATTACACCATGGGGAGCCTAATTCCGTGTTGCAGTTTAAACCATATATTATTATGATTGTAATCATATATCATTATGTATCATTATATTATATAAAAATAACATAATGAATATAATTGTGTGTGTTTTTTGAATGAGACTGCTGCAGAGGTCTGGCTACTGAACCAGCCTAATTAATGGGTGAGGGCAGTTCCTGTGGGTTCCCTCGTTTACTGAACCCCACTGACAGGAAACAGGAACCCCACAGTGTGCAGAGTGGGGGTCACGGCCATAGTGGGACTGGGGCAGTGCCAGGCTGGGGGAAGGCTAAGGCATCTTCCACTGACAGGAAAATGCCTAACCTTAACCATGACCCTAACTCTCCCCCCTTCCAGAGCTGCCCACGGCTGGAGCTGGAGCCGCTTTGGGACCGGCTGCGGGTTCCGTAAGTGTGGCCGCTCAGCGCGTCCACCTCGGCCAGCATGTTCTTCTGGATCATCGTGGTGATGATGGTGGGAAGCACCACTGCCCTGCACGCCGCCCGAGCCGCCTTCAGCACCACCATAGCGCCAGCTCCATCAGACCGCCCGCTCGCTCGCAGCAACACCGGCCGTCCGACAGCCCGACTGACCTCGCAGCACCCACTGGCGGCCCGGCCACTCTCACCACCCACCAGCGGCCCGACTGATCTTCCACAGCATCCTTCGGCCTACCGACAAGCCTGACCGACTGACAGACTGGCCCTGACCCTAACCCTAACCCGGACCCTAACCTTGACCCTAACCTTAACCATAACCCTGACCCTAACCCTAACCCTAACTCTACATTTGTTATCTATCATTTTTATTTAACAGTTCACATCATAACTTTATAAAGATAAATCAATTGAAAAACAAAATGATCAGCAAGGTTAGCATTACCTTTATTCCTTGGAAACCTTGCTATTGCTATTGATGTAATGAGGAGGCAGCCATGATCCTCGCTGCCTAGCGACCATAAAACAAAGCGCGGGATTGGTCAATTGGCATCTGACCTCAATGTCAAACGTGCATTGATTGGACAATTACTACTCGGAAAATTTGAGGTTTTTGTCATATTTTTAAAAAGATGTGCAGGTTTTGGTCTTGACGAGTTTCAGGTATGATTTATATAATATTTTTACACAATATGTTAAAAATTCAGGTCGTTCCGTGAGTTGGGTCACGAACTTGAACGAAAAAGCTCCTCGGCCCACAGCCTATGGGCTGAAGGGCCTGTTTCCGTGCTGTATCTGTAAAGTAAAAAGTCTAAACTGTACCAACATCCCCATTTCATACTGTGGTCACATGTGTGAAAGTCAGCTTCCTCCTTCCATTGCCAAACCATGCTTTGTGGTAACTCTAGACTGCGTTGTTGCACATGTCCACACATGGCTGTATGTTTAGTGGAACCAGGACCTGTCACTGTATGAATCTTTGATCCAAACGCATTCTTTTTAGTCACCCCCAGGGAATACCTGCCTCATCAGGCATTCCATGCTCTGCACATGTATCAGAGAATTGACAGCTGGCGTGTTTGTAAGTGGCAAAACACCTTTGCCGCTTTTCCTGTTGAAAGGACACATCGAGTGGGCTTGGTGAGCAGCTTTCACCTAATATAAAAGGTGGCATGTGATACTTCAGCAACATCAGGGTTTTCTGTATCAATTCCTGGCCGTCAGGGGAGTGGATTCATGCTTAAATGGTATCAGAGCAGAGAAACATAACCTTGTGTGCAAGTGGCTACAGACTACAGCGCTACCAGCCATGCTCGCTCGCCGCGGACCAAGGACCTGCGCTGCGGACTGGGAATCCACCTGGAATGTCCAGCTGGCCCGCCTTGAGTGGAAGGAGTCGAACGGAGTCTTGAAAATAGCGCCAAACTGGTGACTCTGTATACTAGTCTCAGTGTACTACTGTAATACACTAGTGCTGTATCTGAGATGCTTATGAAGATGCATCCAAGTGATTATGTATACGTACCGAACTGCATACAAAAATGAGTTTCATTTTACCACGCTCGGTACATGTGACAAGTAAAGTGCCACACCATTGTACATCTGCCTCAGCGATCACATTACTTGCAAGGTTACATGGATGTGAGTGAGAAAAAAGGGTCTGCCAATATATTAATATCCGTTCCCAACACCCAATAACAGAACACCTCTCCTGATCATCTTGGCATCTGAGAATTGCTCCCACATTACCAATTTCACTCCCATGACTTGTGGTTTAGGCAGAATGAAACCATGTGTGCCAGGTGATGTGAGCACAATGCGTGGAGGTGTTGCAAGTCTGCCATGAAAGGTGAACCCTTACTTTTGCTTCCTTTCCAGCCCAACTTTCATTCCTCATTCACTGTCAGCCCTTGCCTGTGGTAGATCATTTGGAAACTCTTCATTCCGCTGGCTTCTATAGTTTTACAAGAGTATTGTCTTTGTTCTTCTTTTACTCACTAATTGATGCGGGGTATCCAAAGCTTTGCATCATTTGGTGTCCAATCCAAGAGCGTGGGAGACATTGCATTTTGACAACTTTAATAATTTTATTGAAACATATAAGATTATTAAGTGTTTGTACACGCTAGACGCAGGAAACATGTTCCCGATGTTGGGGGACACAGTTTAAGAATAAGGGGTAAGCCATTTAGAACGGAGACGAGGAAACATTCTTCACACAGAGAGTTGTGAGTCTGTGGAATTCTCTGCCTCAGAGGGCAGTGGAGGCCGACTCTCTGGATACTTTCAAGAGAGAGCTAGATAGGGCTCTTTAAAGATAGCGGAGTCAGGGGATAAGGGGAGAAGGCAGGAACGGGGTACTGATTAGGGATGATCAGCCATGATCACATTGAATGGCGGTGGTAGCTCGAAGGGCCGAATGGCCTACTCCTGCACCTATTGTCTATTGTCTATTGACAGATCAAATGTAAGTAGAAACTATACAGTTAATGGCTATACCCTTAACAGTATTGATGTACAGTTGGATCATCCATCCAACTCCATCGCTCTCTGAAAGCGACAACACAGGTAGATATAGAGTGGTGAAGAAGGCGTAGGCTATGTTGCCTTAATTGGATGGGGCATTAAATATAAGAGTCAGGAAGTCATGATGCAGCTATATAAGACTTTGGTTAGACTGCATTAGGAGTATTGTGCACAGTTCTGGTCACACCATTACAAGAAGGATGTGGAGACTTTGGAAAGGGTACAGAAGATGTTTACCAGTATGCTGTCTGGATCTGGTTTAATTATCTGCAAGGAATATTGGACAAAACTTGGATTGTTTTCTCTGGAACATCAGAGGTTGCAGGGAGACCTGATAGAAATGAATAAAATTATGAGAGGCACAGATAGGGCAGACAGATTGTACCTTTTTCCCAGGGTGGGAAAGTCAAAGGCTCGAGGGCATAGCTTTAAGGTGAAAGGGGCAACATTTGAAGGAGGTGGGATTGAGCGGGAGGTTTTTTCTCAGAGGTTGGTGGCATTGCTAGGGGTGGTGTTGGAGGCAAATATAGTAGGGTTTTAGAAAGGCACCTGAATATGGAGGGAATAAGGAGATATGCATCATGTATAGTCCCAAAAAGGGTCTCGATCCAAAACGTCATCTATCCATGTTCACTAGAGATGCTGCTTGACAAGCTGAGTTACTCCAGAACTTTGTCTCATTTTGTAAACTGGTATCTGCAATTCCTTGTTTCTGAGACGAGTTTTTCTTGGCATCATACATTGTGGGCTGAAGCGCCTGTTCCTGTACCATACTGTTTTATGCTCTATTAGGTGCTGCAGTGCTGTGAATTTTGTGATTTTCAGACATGGACACACTGATCTGTTTTGTAGTAAATGCCTACTATGTTGTGTTGTGCTGAAGCAAAGCAAGAATTTCATTGTCCTATCAGGAACACATGACAATAAACTCTCTTGAATCTTGAAATATCTCCAGCCAAGCTTTACCTGCACCTGAAACCAATGTTAAATGAAGAAAAGACTTGCACAGACTTGTTACCATTGCCATGAATCCAGGTCATCCCTGTACATTAGGGCAACACCACTTCAGTTTTGCCGGCTGTGCAAAATCGTGGCTGGTTTTCAATGATTTCATTTGTAAGCCCAGTGTGATTTTTTAGTCAGTTGACACTGGCCCTTTAAGTGAATGTTTGGTGCCTCTGTGCAATCTGTTTGAAGAGCTGCAGAGACACAATTACATAATGAGAAGGAGGCCAGTATATGCCGTTTTACTAGGCAGCAAAAAAATAAATAATCATAAGCATATGTTGCTCGGCTTGGCTGGCTGGTGTGGGATACAGCAGTTTGAAGGAAAGTCCAGGCACTGGCATAAAAAATAATAGAAATATACTATTAAGATGTCAGCTGCACCCAATTATTAATATAATTTTATTGTCTATAAACACTGAGTGTTACTTGAGTGACATTTATATGGTTCCAGACCACTGTAAGTTTAAGTATATGTGTATGTGCTTGCAACCCACAATGTAAATCCAAAATACGGTATAGGCTAACGCAATTCTCAATTTTTTTAACAATCTATATGCATTTTTAGATATATCGCAATTCCTTGATGCATTATTTTGAAGAGCGAATGAGAAAAATCCAGCACCTTATCTTGTCAGACCGCAGGACCCGTTTTTTGCTTTAAACTGATCATTTGGTGTGAACTGAATCCATTACCGTCTGATTGTTATTTGTGCCTCTTGGTCAGACGCTGTCTTGCAGATGAAAGTGATTAATACAATCACCAAGTTAATGGGACACACAAAAATCATGCACTTCTGAGACCTGCCCCTGTCATGCTTTGTTGGTGACTGCGTGTCTGCATGATTGCCTTTCTCTCTATCTCACACTCCAAATTATTTCCTTGCTATCTTATTTCCTGGGCTCTAGCATATTGAAATAAATGGGCTTATGTTCATTTGTCGAGGCGGATGTCACAATTCCTGATTCTCTCCTTCGTTTCTCAGTTTCACTTTATCTGCCGTTACATCTTATCAGTTTATCTCTCTTCATCTTTAGTTTATCATCTCCCATCGGTTTGGTTTAGTTTAATTTAGTTTAGAGATACAATGTGGAAACAGGTCTTGCAACGCACCGAGTCCACGCCAACTAACAACCCTGGTTCGATCATACAGGCTAGAGACAATTTACACAAGTCAATTAACCTACAAGTAAAGGGCCTGTCGCACTTGGGCGTCATTTGCGCGTCATCTACGTGACAGCATGGTAGTGACAGTCGCGCGCCAAGTGCTCTTGAGGGCCCTGCTTCTTTTGGGAGCCATTTGCGATGTCGTTCGTACTTAGTCTGATCTCCGTGGCGAGGATTTTCAAGTTCAAGTTCAAGTTCAAGTGAGTTTATAGCAGTGGGGTAATTATCAGAGGGGACTGTGTGGAGAGGGTGGCGGATTTCCGCTTCCTGGGAATCCATATTGAGGAGGACCTGACGTGGAGCGTGAACACCTCTGCGCTGCTGAAAAAGGTCCAGCAGAGACTGCACTTCCTGAGGGTGCTCAGGAAGAATAACATCACTCAGAGACTGCTGCTGTCCTTTTATCGGTGCTCCATTGAGAGCATCCTAACATACTGTGTATGCGTATGGTACACCAGCTGCACAGCGGCTCAGAGGAAAGCGCTCCAGAGGGCCATTGACAACGCCCAGAGGATTGTCGGCTGCCCTCTCCTTACCTTGGAGGACTTACACAGTTCCCGCTGCATCAAAAAATCCCAGAGTATTATAAAGGACATTTCCCACCCCGGACACTCCCTGTTTGAACTGTTACCGTCAGGCAGACGGTACAGATCTACAAGGACAAGGACAAACAGACTTAAAAACAGTTTTTACCCCACTGCTATAAAGGCACTAAATGTAGCCGCCAAGGAACGCAGGAGCGATACATACTAAGAGACTGTGAAATCGACAGAAGGATGTAGGGCTGGGTGTTTATGCGTGCTATTTTCATGATATTTATTTTAGTTGTTTATCTTTTTTTAAATATTTTACCTTGTATGTATCGTTAGCTTTTAGAAATGTTTGAATGGTGCACTGACTGGCTGACATTTTACAATTTCGTTGTACATGGTTCATGTTACAATGACAATAAATAAACTATTCTATTCTATTCTATTTATTGTCATGTGTCCCTGTATAGGACAATGAAATTCTTGCTTTGCTTAAGCACACAGAAAATAGTACGCATTTACTACAAAACAGATAAATGTGTCCATATACCATGATATAAATATATACACACATGAATAAATAAACTGGTAGTGCAAATAACAGAAAGTGGTTGCTAATAATCAGAGTTTTGTCCGAGCCAGGTTTAATAGCCTGATGGCTGAGGGGAAGTAGCTATTTTCCCAGTGAAATTCAAAGATACTATGGTGAAAATTTTTCAAAACTACGCGCGCTTTATACTCGGGTGGTCACGTGATGCGCCGCTCAAATGACGCGCAAATGGCGCGCCCATGGCATACAGTTGGCACATGGTTACGGACGTAGACTCACGGTGACACATAATAAATTGGCATAGGTAATGTTCGTGCGTCACCGTGCGCAACCATGCTTCACCACGCGCTACACATACGCCGTCAGTACATTAGCGTACACCATCAGTATGTCAGCATGCATAAGGGATACGTAACGCAGGTGGCGCGCGAGGATTTTGAGCACTGCAAAATCCTGGGGCGCCGCGCATTACCGCATCATTGCGTATGCGCGGTAAGGAACACAACTGTCTTGTAGTGGTTTCTCCTGGGTGTTAGTTTATGATACCAACATCCAGCCAGATGAGCATGTTAACACTTGGACAGACAGAGACATGACCATCTCCTCTGCTCGGGGAATTCATTCGCAAGTCCACTCCAGTCATGTTTATTGCTCTATGAACAAATACATCAGTCAGAGTATTGAGTATAGAAGTTGGGAGGTCATGCTGCAGTTGTATAAGACATTGGAGAAAATGCTTTTCAAGTATTGTATACAGTTCCGGGCACTATGTGATGGGAAAGATGTTGTCAAGCTGGAAAGGGTACAGAGAAGATTTAAGAGGATTTTGCCAGGACTAGTGGGTGTGAGCTATAGGCAGAGGTTGAGTAGGCTGGGACTCTATTCCTTGGAGCGCAGAAGGATGACGGGTGATCTTATAAAGGTGTATTAGAGGAATAGATCGGGAAATGTATAAATTCTCTTGCCCAGAGTAGGGGAATCGAGGACCAGAGGTGAATGGGTTTAAGATGAAGGGGAAAAGATTTGATAGGAATCTGAGGGGTAACATTTTCACACAAAGGGTGGTGGGTGTATGGAACAAGCTGCCAGAGGAGGTAGTTGAGGCTGGGACTATCCCAACGTTTAAGAAACAGTTAGACAGGTACACGGATAGGACAGGTTTGGAGGGATATGAACCAAACGCGGGCAAGTGGGACCAGTGTAGCTGGGACATGTTGGCCGGTGTGGGTAAGTTGGGCTGAAGGGCCTGTTTTCACTCTGTATCACTCGATGACTCTACAGTGAGATACAGGCACAATGAAAATGTTGCCTTCTGCAGCATCATAGGCACATGGCCAGAGACATCATGCAAAAACAAATTATCCAGGAAGCCACCTAAAATACATGTCAATTATACAGTGCAGAAAAACAAGACATTAATGCAAAAACACAATTGGAAACCATCCATTGTAATGCAAAAGATGGTCCATAGGGTTAGGGTTTAGAGTTTAGAGATACAGCGCGGAAACAGGCCCTTCAACCCACTGGGTCCGCGCCGATCAGCGATCCCCACACATTAACACTATACTACACCCACTAGGGATCATTTTTACATTTACCAAGTATTTAACCTCCAAACCTGTACGTCTTTAGAATGTGGGAGGAAACCGAAGATCTCGGAGAAAACCCACGCAGGTCACGGGGAGAACGTACAAACTCCATACAGACAGCACCCGTCGTTGGGACCGAACCTGGGTCTCCGGCGCTGCTTTCGCTGTAAGGCAGCAACTCTACCGCTGCACCACCATGACCGCCATTTCAAGGCAGCATTCAAAACTGCTGTCATGTTTTGAGCTGAAACTTTCAGGATTGTCCCTGATATCCTGACCAACGTGACATCAGACTCTGAGTTCTCTGACTCTCGCTCTGATGAAGGGTCTCAACCCAAAACGTCACCTATTCCTCTATCCCAGAGATGTTGTCTGACCCACTGAGTCACTCCAGCTTTTTGTGTCTATCTTTGACTTCAGATTTGACAGCTTTCTGTATTTTAATTAACTGCCATGTTTTGACATTATAGCAGCTTCTACACTTTAAAAATACATTATTAGTTGTAAAGTGCTTTGAGACCGTTGCTTTGTTTCAGTGGGGGACACAATGGACATCAACGTTCCCCCATACCTGGTGTTTACAGGCCCAGGGACCAGGGCAGGCAGCTACATGAACCAACAGGATGTCCACAGGGGCAGTTACAATGCTGCAGAAGATCTCACAATGTGACTCACTTCCTTGCTCAAAGCTGTTGCACTGTAAACAGAGGCGGTGGCCAGACAAGGGACAAAGAAGTGCACGTACAAAAATCACCAAGTAGATAGATAAAGAAGAGACTGATGAAATGGGCGGCCGGAATATCGCAAAGCAACCAACTGGAAACCTGACATAAAACCAGAATATACTGGGGTTTTGCAGGCAGCATCCGTGAAGGGAGAAACAGAGTTTGCATTTTGGGTCAATGACCATTCATCAGAACAATTATGAAGGAGGGTCGCTGAACTGAAACTTTAACTCTGTTTCTCTCAGAGGATAAGGGGTGATCTTATAGAGAAGTATAACATAATGAGAGGGATAGATTGGGTGCACAGAGTCTCTTGCCCAGAGGACATAGGTTCACAGTGAAGGGGAAAAACTTAATAGGAATCTGAGGGGTCACTTTTTCACACAAAAGGTGGTGGGTGTCTGGAACAAGCTGCCAGAGGAGGTAGTTGAGGCAGGGACTATCCCAACATTTAAGAAACAGTTAGACAGGTACATGGATAGGACAGGTTTGGAGGGATATGGACCAAGCGCAGGCAGGTGGGACTAGTGTAGCTTGACACGTTGGTCGGAGTGGGCAAGGTTGGCCGAAAGGCCTATTTCCTCACTCAGAATCACTCTATGACTCCATGACTATGAATCTCTCCACAGATGCTGCCCGACCTGCTGTGCATCCCTTGCATTTCCTGTTTTTATTTCTGGAGCGTATTAGGCATTTTCTGAAGCATCGGAGCTGTGATTCAGTTCACCCTCATAAATACTGCATTCAGTTTTAGGCACTGCACTTCCAGAAATAAATGTTGGCCTTAGAGACTGTTCAGTGCAGTTTATCCAGAAATATATCTGGGCTTGCAGTTCCACATTGAGAGGACAGGCTTTGTGAATATGGTTCATATTCCTGCAAATGTAAGAGTTTGAAGGGTCACCTGATTAGCGAACTGAGAATCTTAACAGAATACTTTAGGAAGAAACTACCGTAGTTATTTTGATGCAAACATGTGTCCAAGATCTAATCATTAGAATTAGGCTACTTGAGAATGAAATCAGGACCCACTAAATGTGTTTAGAACTTTGCAAATCTAGCCATTAAAAGCTCAGTCATAGAGTCATAGAGTGATACAGTGTGGAAACAGGCCCATCGGCTCAACTCACCCACACCGGCCAACATTGTCTCAACTACACTAGTCCCACTTGCCTGCGCTTGGTCCATATTTCCCCCCAAACCTGTCCTATCCATGTACCTGTCTAACTGTTTCTTAAATGATGGGATAGTCCCAATCTCAACTACCTCCTCTGGCAGCTTGTTCCATGCACCCACCACCCTTTGTGTGAAAAAGTTACCCCTCGGATTCCTATTAAATCTTTTTCCCTTCACCTTGAGCCGATGTCTTCTGGTCCTCGATTCCACTATTCTGAGCAAAAGACTCTGTGCATCTACCCGATCTATTCCTGTCGTGATTTTGTATACCTCTATAAGATCTCCCCTCATCCTCCTGTGCTCCATGGAATAGAGACCCAGCCTACTCAACCTCCCCCTTTAGGTCACACCCTCCAGTCCTGGTAAATCTTTTCTGAACCCTTTCAAGCTTGACAATATCTTTCCTATAACATGGTGCCCAGAACAAAACACAATATTCTAAATGTGGTCTCACCAACGTCTTATACAACTGCAACATGACCTCCCCAACTTCTATACTCAATACTCAGACTGATAACGGCCAAAGTGCCAAAAGCTTTATTGACCACCTTATCTACCTGTGACTCGACCTTCAAGGAACCATGCACTTGTACTCCTAGATCCCTCTGCTCTACAACACTACTCAGAAGCCTACCATTCACTGTGTAGGTCCTGCCCTTGTTCGACATCCCAAAATGCAACACCTCACACTTCTCTGTATTAAATTTCATCAACCATGCCTCCGCCCACCTGGCCAATCGATCCAGATCCTGTTGCTATCGTTCAAAACCTTCTTCACTATCTGCAAAGCCACTGACTTTTGTATCACCAGCAAACTAGCTAATCTTGCCCTGTGTGTTCTCATCCAAATCATTCTGTGACTTGGTCCTAAATTCATTAATTTAGTGGGATCAAGAGATTTAGTTTAGGTTGCAGGTAGTGGAAGGTAAGACCTTTTTTTCACCCAGTTTTATTCCACCAGGGAGGTCTTACCTTCCACTACCTGCAACCTCCGGTAACCACCTTCAACTAGCATCGCAACCGGATTCGACTAAAAATCTACCGATTTTTAAAACGGCAACCTATTTTTAGTCGAGGCCGGTTTTGAATTTTTTTAAATAATCGTCGGAACATAGAAGAAGCTCGACTACGCGGAAACCACTTTCGACCATTAGGGAGACTGACAAAAACCTCCGGGAACCTCACGGAAACCTTGTGTGGGGCGCAAGGTCTCCAGAGGTTTCTGTTCAGGTTTCCTAAGTGGGACAGGGGCTTTACTGCTCAACGTGTGACCAGGGCGATTGTTGCCTCTTTGTTACTCCCAATTAAGGTCAGTTACTCCCAATCTGTTCAATCCCTGGTTCAGGATAAAGTTTTAAGAAAATCAAAACAATTTAAAGGGGAGAATGCAGAGTGTAGCTTTGTAATAATTTCTGTAATTACAGTGTTAAATTTTATGCAGTCTTAAAATGTCAAAGAGATGTGTGATGTACAGTTGGATAAAAGCACTGCGTCACTACAGGGGCCACAGATTTTCATCAGATGTCAGATTGACCTGATCAACATGAAAATATCTCATGAAAACTGCGTAGACAATAAAAGAGAGGAATCAGAAATCGCTGAACACCTTCGCTCAGTCCGCCTAAACTTACCAGGTCTCGTGGTTGCTGAACACTTTAACTCCCCTTCCCATTCCCACACTGACCTTTCTGACCTGGGCCTCGTCCACTGTCAGAGAGGGGCTCAACGCAAATTGCAAGAACAGCACCTCACATTTCGCTTGGGCAGCTTACAACCCAGCGGTATGAATATTGATTACTCTAACTCCAAATAACTGTTGGTTTCCCTCTCTTTCCATCCCCCCCCCCCCATCCTAGTTCTTCGCCCAGTCTGACTGGCCTCCAAATTATATTTTATCTTTGTATGCCCTGTTGTCACCTTCCCCTAGCTAACAATGATCGATTCTACATTTTCATTGACCTCCGCCCCCCTTGATTTCTTGTGTTCACACCTTACCCTTCCATATCTCTGTGTCTCCCTCTCCCCTGACTCTCAAGGGCCTGTCCCACTTTCACGACCTAATTCACGACCTTTTTTACTCGCGGACATTTTTCATCATGTTGAAAAAACGCCCCGACCTATTTGATGCCACGAGTACCTACGACTAGCATCACGAACTACCTACGACCTACCTACGACCTCCTACGGCCTCCTACGACCTCGTGACGACCATGCTGCGAGTATGAGTCAAGGGCAAACTCGGCAGAGGTCGTGAATTAGGTCATGAAAGTGGCACAGGGCCTTTAGTCTGAAGAAGGGTCTCAACACTTAAGGAAGTGGCTCTAGATATCGTGGACGCATTGGTGATAATTTTCCAATGTTCTATACATTCAGGATCAGTTCCTGTGGATTGGAGGGTAGCTAATGTTATCCCACTTTTTAAGAAAGGCGGGAGAGAGAAAACAGGGGATTATAGACCAGTTAGCCTGACATCGATGGTGGGGAAGATGCTGGAGTCGATTCTCAAAGATGAAATAGCGGCACATTTGGATAGCAGTAAAAGGATCGGTCCGAATCAGCATGGATTTACGAAGGGGAAATCATGCTTGACTAATCTTCTGGAGTTTTTTGAGGATGTAACTAGGAAAATGGACCAGGGAGAGCCAGTAGATGTAGTGTACCTGGACTTTCAGAAAGCATTTGATAAGGTCCCACATAGGAGATTAGTGGGCAAAATTAGAGCACATGGTATTGGGGGTAGGGTACTGACATGGATAGAAAATTGGTTGGCAGACAGGAAATAAAGAGTAGGGATTAACGGGTCCCTTTCTGAATGGCAGGCAGTGACTAGTGGGGTACCGCGAGGCTCGGTGCTGGCAGGGCCGGCGTTAAGCCGATTTGACCGATTGCTCCCAATTGGGCCCCGCGCCTAATGGGGGCCCCGCACTAATGTTCAGTATTTCGTACGGAAATACGAATTCTCTTTGTTAAATAAAGATTTTTTTAAATTCGCCATCCGGATTTTTTTTAAACGAACATGCATAACAACCGCTGCACGGCCATCATACACAAACGATTTGTTAACTAGTGCTGTTAGCATTTCTTAACGGTAAGTAGTTAACACCTTGTTATGCGAAGTCATGAATCTGCATCTATCCACATTCCTCAGTAAATGTTATAGTGTTTTGAACAAGTATTAATGACGCCGTGTTCAAAAGGGAACTGCAGATGCTGGAATATCGAAGGTACACAAAATTGCTGGGGAAACTCAGCGGGTGCAGCAGCATCTATGGAACGAAGGAAATAGGCGACGTTTCGGGCCGAAACCCTTCTTCAGATTCATTTAATGACGCCGTGTTCCTTTGAATAAAATTCACGCGGCGTCATTAATACTTGTTTAAAACACAATTACATTACTGAGGAATGTAGATCGATGACACGTTGAGAATTTCATTTAACTCACCATCATGAGTGAGGGCCCCGGACCGCGAGAAGGGGCTTCTTCCTGGTGTGCAGGTTAATCATTCACCTACCGACCCACGTTGTGTCTCTCTGTCTTTTGCTCACTCCCTCCCTCCCTCTTTCTCTCGCGCTCTCTCTCCCACTCCCCGTCTCGTCTCTGTCTCTAGCTCTCCCACTCCCTCTCTATCACCCTGTCCCCTCAGCATTCCCGGAATCATTGATGTTTAGCGGTAGACAAAAATGCTGGAGAAACCCAGCGGGTGAGGCATTCGCCTGGCCCGCTGAGTTCCTCCAGCACTCTGTGTTTTTTGTTTGGCTCTGAAGTTGAAGGTGGCTCAGCGGGACGGGCAGCGGCTCTGGGGAGAGGGTTGTGTTTCTGGTCGAGACCCTTCTTCAGACAATCACAAGTACTCTCACCGACGCGAGTTCAGTTCGGTCTGAAGAAGGGTCTTCTCTCCAGAGTCGCTGCGCTGCCTGTCTGCTGAGTTACTCCAGCTTTATGTCTATCTTCAATTTCAGAGAATTACAATTTCTCACGGGGGGCTTATAACGTCTCTAAACCCCTCTGGGACCCTCTGAACACCTCTAAACCCCCTCTAGCCCCCCTATTTCCCTCTATTCCCCTCTAAACAATTGTAAACACACCTGAACCCATCTGAAGCCCTCTAAACATCTCTAAACCGTTTAAACCCCCTAAGGCCGGCCATGCACGCACACACACAGACGCATACACACAAACACACACACTCAGTCACACAGACACAGAGACACAATCGCATACACTCATAAACACACACACACACACACTCATTCAATCTTTCAAAGTGCCGCTCATTTTATTAGATGTGTGACACTTTCATATAGTTTTTCAAAATTTTAGTATGTCATGCATTTAATGTTTTTTTTGGTTAAAGACGAGCATACTACACGAAATATAAACATACATAAATTTTTACTTTTCTAGAGTAGGGGCCCCGCCATCAATTTTCTAATTGGGCCCCGCAATTCCTAGCACCGGCCCTGGGTGCTGGGACCGCAGCTATTTACAATATATATTCATGATTTAGATGAAGGGATTAAAAGTAACATTAACAAATTTGCAGGTGATACAAAGCTGGGTGGCAGTGTGAACTGTGAGGAGGATGATATGAGGATGCAGGGTGACTTGGACAGGTTGGATGAGTGGACAGATGCATGGCAGATGTAGTTTAATGTGGATAATTGTGAGGTTATCCACTTTGGCGGCAAAAACAGGAAGGCAGATTACTATTTAAATGGTGTCAAGTTGGGAAAAGGGGAAGTACAACGAGATCTGGGGGCCCTTGTTCATCAGTCACTGAAAGTAAGCATGCAGGTACAGCAGGCAGTGAAGAAAGTGAATGGCATGTTGGCCTTCATAACTAGAGGAGTTGAGTATAGGAGCAAAGAGCTCCTGCAGTTGTACAGGGCCCTAGTGAGACCACATCTGGAGTATTGTGTGCAGTTTTGTTCTCCAAATTTAAGGAAGGACATTCTTGCTATTGAGGGAGTGCAGCGTAGGTTTATTAGGTTAATTCCCGGGATGGCGGGACTGTCATATGTTGATAGAATGGAGCGACTGGGCTTGTATACTCTGGAATTTAGGATCTTATTGAAATATATAAGATTATTAAGGGATTGGACACGCTAGAGGCAGGGAACTTGTTTCCGATGTTAGGGGAATCCAGAACTAGGGGCCACAGTTTAGGAATAAGGGGTAGGCCATTTAGAATGGAGATGAGGAAAAAAGTTTTCACCCAGAGAGCTGTGAATCTGTGGAATTCTCTGCCTCAGAGGCAGTGGAGGTCAATTCTCTGGATGCTTTCAAGAGAATTCGATAAAGCTCTTAAAGATAGCGGAGTCAGGGGATATGGCGAGAAAGCAGGAACGGGGTACTGATTGTGGATGATCAGCTATGATCATATTGAACGGCGGTGCTGGCTCGAAGGGCCAAATGGCCTATTCCTGCACCTATTGTCTATTATGTATCGTCTATTGTCTATTGACCCGAAATGTCACCCATTCCTTCTCTCCAGAGATGCTGCCTGTCCCGCTGAGTTACTCCAGCATTTTGTGTCTTCCTTGAGAAATGTCTCCCAGTCTGGAAAAATTCGAGCTGGGAAATCATTTAAATGTGTTTACTTGGAGCAGAAGAAGTAAAGAATGGGATCTTTAGAGAATCTTTAGCATTGTTGCTAATGGCCAACTGGTGGATACAAGTGAATGTCATTTATTGTGCTCTTGTTTGTATTTCTAATTGATCACTAGATCCTTGGCTGTCTTTCCAGACATAAAGAGCTCAAAAGCTGTGAGATCTTGAGAAGAGCTTGCCTTTTGGCTGCTAGCTCGAGTCAAGACGTACTGCACAACTCTCATGCCCATGGTCCAATCACCCCTTGTCTGAAGAAGGGTCTCGACCAGAAACGTCAGCCATTCCTTCTCTCCACAGATGCTGCCTGTCTCAAATGCTGCTTGCTCTGCAGACTATGATCCCCGCCCCCCTGTTGCCTATTTGTTGCCACAGCAGTAAGATGTTAAAAATTGCTTGGCCATTGATTAGGAAATATAATTGCCAGTGGGTTCTGTAATCAGTGCAATTCTGAGAATCACTCAGTCCCTTCTGAAACAATTGCCTGATCCTCCATCTTGTTAAATGCTGTTTTTTCTTCATGATTCCACAATCAATATGCCTTAGTGCTGGCTTTGAGATTTGCAGTGATTGCCTTCAACGATGCTCCTTGCTTACAACTGGCTGTGCGTATTTGTCCATAACTGATGCTGCTGACAGACACAATCTCATTTGCTGCATGTAGAGGTGTTTTAACTAGGTGACCTTCTGAAGCAGAGCAGTGGCAACATCCCATCTCAGGTTTAATACAAAGGTGGGAGCATTTTTGTTTTCCCATTTGCCATCCTGACCTTACAGCAATTTGGGAAAATGACGGAAGTCAAGGCCTATTGCCAGTACACTCTCAATGCATTTTCTACTGGGTGGAGCCAGTGGTGATTAGAAACAACCAACTGACTTATTAAATTGAAGGAGGACCTTTGGCTTTTGATGTATAGTCTAAGATCAATCCTCAGTGAAGGAGACGTTTGGATTTCAATAGCAACTTATAAAACTATTTATTGACTGCGATTGGAATGACCTTGGTTCTAGGGTGGAGATGACAGATGTTAATAGATTCCTGCTAATTCCAGTGGGAAGCTTAGTAGATGGGAGGTGCATTAACGGAGACTGAGAAGAGGGTCTTGCTTGCCCCTTGTTGCCCTGGGATCAGGTCTGCAATGGATCCTGCTGGTAAGGATGAGGGCTCTTACACCATTGTGTTGCAGACGTGGAATGGAAACAAATGACTGTAAAAGGATTCTCCACGGTACCTCTCAGCGATGGAGTTAAAGGTTTATTTGAAGTTTAGAAAGGCCGGGTTGTAGTGAACATTATTTCCTTCCTGGATTTGTCTTGTGGTAACGATCATATTGGACCTCTTCTTGAGGCGAAATCCATTCAAGGAGAACCTCTTTGGTCACTGGGAGGAGAGGGATGCACAGCATCCAAAGGTGAGTGGACAGCTCAAAATTATCAGAAGATGACTGGAACTAAAGATAAATGCTAAGTACACTTTTGACATTCATTATAAATGTTCTTTTTTGTTGTTTTTTTCCCCCCTCAAGTCTTTAGTTTGTCATGATGTTTTGTGCCAAGTGCCATTAAAATTGTTAAGGGCTTGGACACGCTAGAGGCAGGAAACATGTTCCCGATGTTGGGGGAGTCCAGAACCAGGGGCCACAGTTTAAGAATAAGGGGTAAGCCATTTAGAACGGAGACGAGGAAACACTTTTTCTCACAGAGAGTGGTGAGTCTGTGGAATTCTCTGCCTCAGAGGGCGGTGGAGGCAGGTTCTCTGGACACTTTCAAGAGAGAGCTAGATAGGGCTCTTAAAAATAGTGGAGTCAGGGGATATGGGGAGAAGGCAGGAACGGGGTACTGATTGTGGATGATCAGCCATGATAACATTGAATGGCGGTGCTGGCTTGAAGGGCCAAATGGCCTACCTCTGCATCTATTGTCTATTGTCTCTTGTCTATTGTCTAAAATCCCACAAACATCACATCTGGTACCAATGGGTGTCTGTGTGGAATCCATCCACTGAAGGTCGTATGATTAGACCAATTAGCCACAGTACAAATATCCCATGATTATCTTCAAAACCAGAGAGGTTATTCTTCACTTACATTGGGCACTGGTGAAATTTCACCCAGAGTTCTGTGTGCAGCATCAGTGTCCTTATTTACAGAGATAAAAATGTTGAGGGAGCTATTCAGAGGATTGCCGGATTGATATGTGGAATGGGCAGGTTAGCTAATGAGGCACTGTTTATCAGGTTAGGCTTGTATCTGCAGCAATACAGAAGAGTGACAGTGTATTTAATTTAGTTTAGTTTGGTTTATAGATACAGCACAGAAACAGGCCCTCCGGCCCACCGAGTCCGCGCTGACCAGCGATCACATTTACCGATTCAAAGTCCACCTCTCAAAGTCCATTTATAGTCAACATCCATTTTTCTCAAACCCCCTGGAGCAGTTGCCTACATTAAAGGCGCTAACGAAAAACAGCTGGAATAATAGCAGCAGAAACTCCTCAGCAGATCTGGTAGCATCTGTGGAGAGAGACGTGTGAGTATTGGGGCACTGGTGTTTGTGCCTGCTGTCATGCAGTCCCACTGACCAGCAAGTAATTCCTGGTCTCCTGTGTTGAGTGTGCAGTTTGCTTATCGTCCATATGATCGTATTTGTCAGGACACTCTTTCAAAACCCACCTTCAGAACACCAAAGCCAAGGTCAACACTCGCAACACCATCCTGCGCAAACTGGTAAACTCAAAGTGGGGAGCTGATCCACCAACCATCCGTGCAACTGCCCTAGCCCTGTGCTTCTCCACAGCTGAATACGCGTGCTCAAGCTGGAGCCGCTCCCACCACACCAAACTGGTTGACACAGCCCTCAACGACACCTGCCGCATTATCACGGGATGCATAAAGACAACGCCAGTCCCGTGCCTCTACGCCCTAGCTGGTATTGCCCCCCCCCCATATCAGACGATCCATCGTCGCCCAAGACGAGCGGAGAGCACAGGAGATCGATACCAGGCTCCCCCTGCACGGACACACAGCACCTCCACCCCGACTGAAATCCAGAGCCAGTTTCTTGCAGACAGTCCCACCTCTCCAGACAACCAAAGAAACAGCAAGGACCAACATCTGGAAAGATGAATGGAACCAGCTCAACACACGAGCCCATGACTGGATGGAGAGAGGAATCACTCCGACTGAATGCCTCGCCAGCGGGCACGACCTCCCATGGCTAACCTGGAAGACCCTCAACAGATTACGAGTGGAGCAGGGGAGGTGCAAAGCACTTATGAAAGCATGGAACTACCAGGCAGAAGACACATGCAGCTGTGGAGCAGTACAGACAATGTCCCACCTACTGGAGTGTGACGACGCCCCCCAGTGCAGCCCCCAGGACCTGGCTGAACCGACCCGACCAGCTGTGACCAGCGCCAGATACTGGCAGAACGACATCTGAGATTGCAACGGACTCGAAGAAGAAGATCGTATTTATCCCCTTTGAGTGCTCTGATTTCATCCCACATCACAAAGGCATATATTTAGTAGGTTATTTGGCTACTTTAAATGGCCTATTGTGCAGCAGAGGACAGGACCTACCCAGGTTAAGAAGGCCAGTCTTCAGGCCATACCGGACATACCAGCGAGCATTTAGGAGGTCCGTGGGATAGATGGGAGTGGATTTGATGGCTGCTGCGGGGCTGCATGCATCTTCTGCTGGGTGGGCAGGCTGATTTTCCACTTGGCTTCTTTCCCCAGTCCACTCCCAGAGCCAGGGCCTAGTCAAGCTGAGCAGAGCTGGGAGAGCTGAGCAGACTCACTCACTCACTCACTCACTCACTCACTCACTCACTCACTCACTCACTCACTGAGCCAGGCCAGCAAGGCCAGCACCTGCTCGCTCTCTCCTCACGCTGTGTTAGTGATCGTTTTCAGGAACATAAGTCATGGAACAAAGAACACAGAACAGTTCTGACACAGAGTGCTGGAGTAACTCAGCAAGTCAGGCAGCATCCGTGGAGAACATGGATAGGTGACGTTTCGGTTCAGGACTCAGAGATGATGCATGACCTACTGAGTTACTCCAGCACTTTGTCTTTTTTTGTAAACCAGCATCTGCAGTTGCTTGTCTCTACATAGAACAGTTCTGCACAGGAACAGCCCCTTCAGCCCACAATGATGGTGCGGAATATGATGCCAAGTTAAACTAATCAGCCTGTATATGTTCCATATTTTTCTATTCCATCCATATCCTTGTACCTATCGAAACATCTCTGAAATATCCCTATCACACCTGCCTCCACTAACACCACTGGCAGTATTTCAGGCACCCACTGCACTCTGTGTAAAAAACTTGCCCCGCACATCTTAAGTTTAGGTTAGTTTAGAGATACAGCGTGGATGGGGAGAGGGATGGGGAGAGGGATGGGGAGAGGGATGGGGAGAGGGATGGGGAGAGGGATGGGGAGAGGGATGGGGAGATGGATGGGGAGAGGGATGGGGAGAGGGATGGGGAGAGGGATGGGGAGAGGGATGGGGAGAGGGATGGGGAGAGGGATGGGGGGAGAGGACCTCGCTATCGCGGCTTCGCTGCAGGTCCCGGACACCCAGTCTCGGCAAGAACTCCCCGGCACTAGGACAATCCATCCACCCCCCACCCCCCACCCCCCATCCCCTTGACTGGAGGGAAGGACTGGGGGACATTGCCCGCCTCTGCCACCAACGTGAAAACCCCGGCCCTCCCCCATTAATTTTAAACTAAACACATCTGTGGGCAAAACCCAAACACTCACGTCTTTCACTCCTCTTCTCTCTTCCCCACCTCTCACCGTCTCTCCACCGGTCCTGTCTCCCACTCGCATCTGCCCCCCCTCTCTCTCTCTCTGTTGCACCCCACTCTCCTGCTACCTGGCACCCTCATTCGCTTTTTTTCTCTCGACTGACCTTTGACAAATCCCATGATTCCTTGCGTTTATCGGAATACCGAACTCGCTTATTCCTTTTAACATTGATACATATATACAGAGCCAATTAACCTACAAACCTGTACGTCTATAGAGTGTGGTAGGAAACCGAAGATCTCGGAGAAAATCCATGCAGGTTACGGGGAGATTGTGCAAACTCTGTACAAACAGCACCCGTAGTCAGGATTGAACCCAGGTCTCTGGCACTGTAAGGCAGTAGCTCTGCCCCTTTTAAACTTTAAAAACGTTTTTAACTCTGTGTCTTTTAAACTTTCCCCTTGTTCAACTTAAATCTATGTGCTTTGGTCTTTGAAATGTCCGCCCTTGGAAAAAGGTTCTTACTCTCTATCTGTGTCTCTGATCATTGTATATACTTCCACCGAGTTTCCTCTCAACCTCCAATGCAAACAATCCAAATCTAGGCAGCATTCCAGTAAAGCTCTTCTGTACTCCGGAGCGGAACATTGTCACAACCTGGAGACTGCCTGTAGCAGGAGAATGACGAGCGACCTGGTGGGCAAAGATAGGTTACATGGAACTAAGTAGGGGGAATGCGACTGATGGGAATACTCTGAGAGTTGGCACTGACCCAATTGGCCAAATGGCCTCCAGCTTCATCATGAGAACATTTGATGCAATGACAAATATGAAAAACAGGCCTAACATTTCAGGTCAATGACCTTTCATTAGAAATGGGAAGGGTTAAGTTCAGTTTTTAAGATGGACACAAAATGCTGGAATAATTCAGCGGGTCAGGCAGCATCCTTGGAGAACATGGATAGGCAACGTTTTGGCTCAGAATCCTCCTTCCGGTCCCGAAACGTCACCTTTCCATGTTCTCTAGGGATGCTGCCGAGACTGCTGAGGTACACCAGCATTTTGTGTCTATCATTGGTATAAACCAGCATCTGCAGTTCATTGTTATTCCAGTTTCTAAAATACAGAGATCGCAGGGAGAGGTGGAGGAAGCGAAAAAGACTTGAAATATTGATATTTGTTTTTATAGTCATTTGTACTAAGACACAGTTTTGCATGCTATACAAATCTTATTAAACATGAGTACAACAGGTGATAATGTGAAAGGAAACTTTACAGAATATACCGTTACCGCTGCAGACCAAGTGCAGAGAAAAAAGTGCAAGGGCCACAGCAAGGTAGATTGGAAGATCATGAGTACATACTTAGCATATGAGAGACACAAATTACTGGAGTGACAGCGGGACAGGCAGTTACTCCAGATTTTTGTGTTAATTATAGAGTTACTTCAGCATTTTGTGTCTATCTTCAGTGTAAACCAGCATCTGCAGTTCCTTCACACACTTGGCATATGAGACATCTAATCAGAAGTCTGGTAAAAACATGGATGAAGCTGGTCTTATATATGGTAGCACGTGTTTTCAACTTTTGGAGATGGAGAGCTGGAGAGATTGAATGATTATGGTTATGGCCTAGGCTGAATGAGGGCGGCAACAACTTGTCCACAGGAGAAGTAACTATGTAACGGTGAATAAAATCTGAAATAACTGAAGAGGAGAGTGTGGATACGTTTGAAATGTGGGATACACCACTAGAATGGCTGATCCACTGAAATTGTTGAATTCATTGTTGGACCATAAGGAGTAGGCCATTTAGAACTGAGACGAGGAAAAAACTTTTTCACACAAAGAGTTGTGAAGTTGTGGAATTCTCTGCTTCAGAAGGCAATGGAGGCTGATTCACTGAATGCATTCAAAAGAGAGTTAGATAGAGCTCTTAGGGCTAGCGGAAACAAGGAGCATGGCGAGAAGGCAGGAACGGGGTACTGATTGTGGATGATCAGTCATGAATGGCGGTGCTGGCTCAAAGGGCTGAATGGCCTACTCCTGCTCCTATTGTCTATGTATCTATGTATCTACAGTATGAACTTAATCCAAAGTCAAGGTACTTCACCAAGCTTATGTTGAACTCTGCTGGTGTATTCCAAAAGGCAGAGGTCGGAGTGGGATGAACAATGAATGTGACCAGAAGCTGCAAACTCAGGATCACTATTGCAGAATGAACGGAATCACTCTGCACAAGAGTCGCCCAGTCTACATTTAGTTCTCTCAATGTAATGGAAACCAAATCATGAAAGCAGAATGTGGTAAAATATATATTTAGTTCAGTCTCCCTTTTATCTCACTGGCTTCCCACATTTTCAGTCCGAGTATTATCTCCTAATGAGTTAGGGTGCCTTCCAGGGCTTTACAAATTGCTTAGAATTTGCAACAGAGAAACTGCGAATTGGTACATTGCTAACCTATTTAATTTATTTCTAACACTTTCTCGCTCATCTCACTTCTGTCCTGATTTTATCAGGGAGTTGGTAGCTGATAGGGTAGAACGTTTCTATCCTGTTAGTGTCTGGCACAAAACCTCCTCGTGTGGGACTTGGAGACACATGAAATCCATAATGCAGTTTGACTAAGTGTATTCCATTTGTAAGTTGCATCATTACTGACATTCCTAAGGAATGCTAGCACATAGGAATCATGTTGCTACACTGGTGGAGTGCTTCCTCAATGCACGTCTGACCAATGAATCGTTCCCAACAGTTCTAACCACATTAAAAACAGCCATCTTAAACCATCTATGGTGCTGGCTTATCTCAGGAGAACTTCTGTAAATACTTCTCATGAAATTGGCCCAGACTTAATTGATTGATCGAAAGATACAGCAATAGAAACAGGCCCTTCGGCCCACCAATTTCATGCTGACCATCGATCACCTGCTCTCTCCACATCACCGTCTATATCTCTCGTTTCCCTTATCCCCAACCAGCCTGAAGGAGGATGTCAACCTGAAACGTCACCCATTCCTTCTCTGCAAAGGTGCTGCCTGTCCCGCTGAGTTACTCCAGCTTTTCGTATCTATCTTTGGTTTAAACCAACATCTGCAGTTCCTTCTTACACACCAGTTCACACCTGTTCTATGTTACCCCACTTTCACATCCACTCCCTACACATTAGGGACAACTTACAGTGGCTAACTAATCTACTAACCAGTATGTTTTTAGGATATGGGAGGAAACCGGAGCAAGCGGAGGAAACACACAAGATTGCAGAGAGAATGTGCGATCATATACATACAGACAGCAGCTGAGGTTCAGATTGAACCTGGGTCTCTGCGCTGTGAGGCAGCAGCAGCTCTACCAGTCGTGCCAATGTGCCAGCACTTTCTGAGCAGGCTTTCAGAGCACAGCAGTCGTACGCTCGTGTGTCAGACGACGTATCGCTCGCTGTTGGCTTCTGTCGCCATCCAACATGTTGACAGAATTGGTCAGCCCGACACGTCACAGAGTGCATCGTGTCGTCGTTTCTAGGGATCGCCACGAGGAGACTTCTGTCATGATCCCCAGCGCAGCACAAAAATATTAATTTAGCATCAGCTTACGTCAACATCTACAGGTGATATTGTCTTATACTAGGGATAAACTGACCTGCTCCTGTCTAACAGGATCTGTATTATCCCCTTTGATCTGAGAGGTCTGTTTCTGATCAGAACCTGCTTTTGCTCCATCTGGATTGCTAATTGGGCTACGGTGTTTGCAGCAGTTGGTACGAGGAGGCTGTAACAATGAAAGGGAGTAAAAAGGAATGGAGGAAATATTGTTTTTTGTAGGAAGCAGGAGCCAGTTTACTCACAGCAAACTCCTTTAAACAGCAACTTTTCATGACCAGAAAATCTACTCTTGTCTCATCTAACTCTTCTAGAGTTAGATGAGACATGAAATTTGGTGATGATACAGTAAAACTCCTACCCCCTTGTGGACATTGGACTTTGTCTCTGAAACTGATGCGCTACAATCCTGAGAACTATATTCTTCACTCTGTATCTTCCCCTTTCCTTGCATTGTACTTCCAGTCATAGTCATAGACAGGCCCTTCGGCCAAACATCCCATGCCCACCAAGATGCCCCATCTACACCAGTCCCTCCTGTAAATGTTTGGCCCATATCCCTCTAAACCTTACCAATCCATGTACCCGTCCAAATGTCTTTTAAATGTAGTTACAGTACCTGCCTCAACTACCTCCTCTGGCAGCTTGTTCCATACACCCACCACCCTCTGAGTGAGAAAGTTGCACCTCAAGCTCCTATTAAATCTTTCCCCTATCACCTTAAACCTATGTCGCCTGGTGTTTGATTCCCCAACTCTGGGCGCTTCTACCGTATCAATTCCCCTCATGATCTTATACACCTCTATAAGATCACCCCTCCTCCTCTTGCACTCCAACGAATAAAGGCCTAGATTGCCCAACCTCTCCCTATGGCTCAGGCCCTCGAGACCTGGCAACCTCCTTGTATGCACTCTTTCCATATTAACAACTTCACTCCCATAGCAGTGTGTCCAAAACTAAACCCAATCCCACAAATGTGGCCTCACCAACATCCTGTACATTTGTACCATAAAATCCCATATTCTATACAATACCCTGTCAGATGAAGGACGTGCCGAAAGCCTTCTTGACCATCCTATGTGCCTGTGGTGCCACTTTCAAGGAATTATGCACCTGCATTCCTAGATCCCTCTGCTCCGGAGATGTTCCTGCTCTGGTTTGGCTTCTCAAAAGGCAACATATCGCATTGCATTAAACTCCATCAACCATTCCTCAGCGCACTTGCGCAGCCGATCAAGATACTGCTGTAATTTTTGACAACCATCTTCTCCATCTACGATACCGACCACTTTAGTGTCATCTTCAAAGTTACTAATTGTGCCTTCTCGTCAAAATTGTTGATGTAAACCACAAACAGCAATGGGCCCAACACCGATCCCTGAGGCCCACCACTAGTCACCGGCCTCCAGTCCAAAAAAACAGCCTTCCACTATCACCCTCAGCTTCCTTCCGTCAAGCCAATTCTCTATACAGTTGGCATGTTCTCCCCAGATCTATTATCTAACCTTCCGGAGCAGCCTACCACATGAAACATGATAAGCCTTGCTGAAGTCAATGTAGACAATATCTACGACTTTGCCCTCAACAACCTTCTTGGTTACTTCTTCAAAAAAAATCAATCAGATTCATGAAACATCTGATGGAGTTTTTGAGCTTGAGGGACGAGTTTGACTTGATTGTATTTATGTATAAGTACTTTCTGATCTGATATGATGGCTTTTCACTGTACCTCGCTGCATGTGACAGCAATAAAGCTAAACCTAAACCAGAATGAATGCTATAGGATATCTTTATGCCCAGAGGCAATTGTTCATGCCGAGCTGAAAGGAATTTCCAAGTCTTAGCTAGAATAAAATATAGACTCCGTCAAAGTGCACTCAAGTAGAATCTCGATTTAATGCTCAGCTTCTGGGAATGGGAGTTCATCGACCTTTACTTCCCTGAGAATTACTTCCAATTGCTATTGAACTTTATAGTGCACTGGTCTGCAGTTCACCGATGGACAGTCTATACTGTACCATCTGTCTTTGATTGTCAGGGAAAGAGTTGAGGTCAGAATCAATGAGGTGCCATGATCAATAGCCCCCTGGACAGATGCTGTTCACAGCGTTGTAATCTTGTGCAAGTATAATCAGAAATTATTGCTGCACCCTACAGTGAAGTTATTAGAGAGTACACTGGAATAGACAGTGCTGTTCTACCACCATCCATTTGCTCTCCAGCCTGCTGAAAAACAGAGCATTTGGAACGGGTTTTGTAAAGGCTGCACTGATATTTCCAGATGGCTCATACACGTCCGCAGTTTCGTGCAGATTTTAATGCTAAATCCCACACCAGCAAACGAGGAAAAAACTCCAGCAGCCGGCTCTGGAAGCAGCACACAGAATTGAAAGGGACAATATCAATCAAACGTTCTTCGACGATATTCCAACCGTATCATTCTATGAGCCCATTGTAACATAGATGTTTCATTTCCTCTACTCCCTTGCCTCTGGGGGAGTCCAATTACTGTAAGCTGAACGCTTTTTAGAAATTCAATCCATTTTTTTTTTTACCTCTCATTTTTAGAACTAGCTCTTTCCCTGAGATTGTATTTTTTTTCTTAATCAAAATTCTGATTTGAACAGAGCGGGTTTATCATTATATCCTTGGTGCAGCTACTTGGGAGGTGTTTGAGATTAACACAGAGCAGCCCATCCATTCAAATTAAGACCGATTACACTGCTTGGCTCTGAGTTAGAAACATAGAAAAATAGATAATAAGTGCAGGAGGAGGCCATTCGGCCCTTCGAGCCAGCACCGCCATTCATTGTGATCATGGCTGATTATCCACAATCAGTAACCCGTGCCTGCCTTCTCCTCATATCCCTTGATTCCGCTAGCCCCTAGAGCTCCATCTAACTCTCTCTTAAATTCATCCAGTGATTTGGCCTTCATTGCCTTCTGTGGCAGAGAATTCCACAAATTCACAGCTCTCTGGGTGAAAAAGGTTTTTCTCATCTCAGTTTTAAATAGCCTCCCCTTTATTCTTAGACTGCAGCCCCTGGTTCTGAACTCGCCCAACATTGGGAACATTTTTCCTGCATCTAGCTTGACCAGTCCTTTTATAATTTTATATGTTTCTATAAGATCCCCCTAATCCTTCTAAATTCCAGTGAATACAAGCCTAGTCTTTTCAATCTTTCCTCATATGACAGTCCCGCCATCCCGGGGATTAACCTCGTGAATTTACACTGCACTCCCTCAATAGCAAGAATGTCATTCCTCAAATTAGACGAAAACTGCACACAATACTCCAGATGTGGTCTCACCAGGACCCTGTACAACTGCAGAAGGACCTTTTTATTCCTATACTCAAATCCTGTCGTTGCACTTCCCTTTTTCCTAATCTGACACCATTGAGATAATAACCTGCCTCCTTGTTTGACTTTGCTATTCTTTTTCTCTTAACATACCTATAGAAGCTTTTACTATCCTTTTTATTCATGGGCAGTTTACCCTCGTACTTCATCTTTTCATCCCGTATTGCCCTTTTTGTTTCCTTCTGTTGTCCTATGAAAGTTTCCCAATCCTCTGGCTTCCCGCTACACTTTGCTGTGTTATACATCTTTTCTTTTATTTCATCCCTAACTTCCCTTGTCAGGTTGTCACTTACGGTTGTCCCCTTAGAATCTTTCTTCCTCTGTGGAATGAAATGATCCTGCATCTTCTGGATTATGCCCCGAAATTCCTGCCAATGCTGTTCGACCATCATTCCTGCTGGGATCCTTTTCCAGTCTACCTTGGCCAGCTCCTCCCTCATGCCTTCATAGTCCCCTTTGTTCAACTGCATCACTGACACTTCCGATTTAACGTTCACCCTCTCAAATTGCAGATTAAAACATCATATTATGATCACTAACTCTTAGCGGTTCCTTTACCTTGAGTTCCCTTATTAAATCTGGTTCATAGACAACACTAAATCCAGAATTGCCTTCTCTCTGGTCGGCTCCAGTACAAGCTGCTCTAAGAATCCATCACGGAGGCACTCTACAAACTCCCTTTCTTGGGGTCCAGAACCAACCTGATTTTCCCAGTCTACCTGCATATTGAAATCTCCCATAACCACAGTGGCATTACCTTTGTTACATGCCAATTTTAACCCCTGCTGCAACTTGCACCCTATATCCAGGCTACTTTGGGGGCCTGTAGATAACTCCCATCAGTCTTCTTACCTTTACAATTCCTCAATTCTATGCACAGCGACTCTACATCGACAGTCCCCGTCACAGCTCGCAAGGGACTGAGTGCTACCCCACCTCCTCTGCCCACCTGCCTGTCCTTTCTATAGGACGTATAACCCTGAATATTCAGTTCCCAGCCCCGATCCTCCTGCAGCCTCATGTAAACCCCACAATGTCATATCTAACTGAGCCTCAAGCTCATCCACTTTACTTCTCATATTTTGTGCATTCGTATATAATACTTTCAATCCATTACTCACCTCACATTTCACATCGATTCCTATTTCACTTGGCCGACTCTCCTATCCCTTCGTGAGCTTTCTGCCCCGTTAATTCTGGTTTCTTTCTTAACTTTTCCTATACCCTCTTTCCCTTTAACTCCATCCTTGTATTTCCAATTTGTCTCCCCTCCCCCATTATTTAGTTTAAACCCACCCATTCTCCCTCTCTCCACACTGTAGATAGATATGATGCTTGTATAGGTGTAGCATTCAGAGAGTCAGTGCCGACCTCTGACCTTGACCAAGGTTGCTCACAAAGATTTATGAGACTTTGTGGTGTTGATTGCACCTAACCTCGTCATAAAATCATGAAGGGAATCGAGAGAGTGATCACAGGCTTTTACACAGGCTGGAGAAATCAAGAACCAGAGGACATAGGTTTAAAATGAGAAGGCAAGACAAGATTGTCCGGAAGTGGCGACGCTGCCCTAGCAGCTGCGGCTCGCCTGCAGTCCGTCTGTTTTTTCTTTTCTTTTTGTTTTCTTTTGTCCTGTTTTAGTTAATTTTAGTTTATTAGGTTGTGTATGTGTGTGTGTGTGGGGGGGGGGGGGGGGGTGTGGGAGAAACTTGTTTTTGCTCTCTTCCTTCGGGGGGATGCAACCTTTTCTTGTCGTACCCCCCCCCGTCTCCGTCTCCGTCTCCGTCTGTGCTGAGGCCTAATGGCGGGGCTGGCAGCCTCCAACTGGGACCGACCTCGAGGCTCCGGAGGCAGAGCCAGCCAGGACTTACCAATGCGAGGCTGGCAGACCTCGGGGCTGCGGCGGCGTTCCGGCGGCGGCGGCGACTCGACTTCGGAGCCTCGGAGGCTCGGCCGCCGGCCCAGTGGACGACATCGTCGGGAGCTCACAGGTCACAGGTTGGTGACCTGATTTTCCGGAGCTCCCGCAACAACAGCTTCGTCCGCTGGGCTGGAGGGCGACCGCCCCGGGCCGCGGAGTTTGAACCGGCCCAATCGCGGAGCTCGGATTCAGCCGCAGGACTGACTTACTTACCATCACCCGGCGGGGTCACAACATCAGAAGCCTGGATCGCCTCAGCGCAGAAGGAGAACAAAGTGGGAAGAGACAAGGACTTTAAGACTTTTGCCTCCCATCACAGTGAGGAGGTGCCTGGTTGACTCACTGTGGTGGATGTTAAATCTGTGTTTATTGTGTGTTTTTGTTATTTTATTCTATGTTCTGAATGCAAGGCATGAACTTTCATTCAGACTGAAAGGTCTGAATGACAATAAAGGATACTTGACTTGACTTGACTTAATAGGAACTGGAGGAGCAATGTTTTCATTCAGAGGGTGGTGGGTGTACGGAAGCAGAGGTGATAGTTGAGGCAGGTACTATAACAGCAGGTTCAAGGTTAAGAAGGATATGGACCAAATATGGCAGGTGGTACCAGTTTAGGTTTGTTGGCCTGGACAAGTTGAGCTCAAGGGTCTGTTTCCATGCTGTATGATTCTAGGACTCTCGTCACAGCTTCATGGGGAGATATAGCACCACAACATACTCTGCAGCCCATTCAATCCACATGGACCATAAAACATCCATTAACACTAATCCTGCGTTAATCCCATTGGAAAAATTCTCCACGCACTATTTACAACTCCCTCCGGATTCTACCGCTTTCCTACGGGCAATTTTACAGCAGCCAATTAACTGACAACACGCACGTCATTGGAATGTGGGAGGAAACCTGGTGAAAAGCACGAGGTAATGGGGAGAATGTGCAAACATCACACGGAGTTAGGGTTGAGCCCGGCTCTCTGGTGCTGTCTGGTAACGGTAATAGTTCTAGTAATAGAAATAGTTCTACCAGCTGCAGCACCATGCTGCCCAACCTAAAATGCATTTGAGACTTGTGTGGGAGGGAACTGCAGATGCTGGTTTACGCTGAAGATAGACACAAAATTCTAGAGCAACTCAGCGGGACAGGCAGCATAGAAGGAATGGGTGACGTTTCAGGTTGAGACCGGCAGATAATAATTTCCAGGGCTGACATATTATTTTTATGTGCACAATGGCTGCTGAGTTCAGTTTGCATCGATCAGTACCAACTTTGCACCCGATGTAAAGTGATTAAAGGGTTCATTATAATCCCGCCATTTTACTACTTACTTTCGTGTTGGTGGGATTCTTTAATGTGATTACTGTTGAGCATACTTGATGATTCCTTTCATCCTGGAATCTTTCTGCCAATCATAAAGGCTGACCATAACAGACATTAAGGGGTATGCAGGATCAGTAATTTCCGTTTAGACAATCATAAACTAAACTAATTTATTGTCATATGTACTAAGGAAGAGTGAAAAGCTTTGTTTTGCATTCTATCCAATCAGATCAAATAATACTCTATGTAAATACATCTTCAACTCAAGCTCAGGGACAATAGGTTGAGCAAAGAGTCCAGAATATAGTTCATGGCAGGGGCGGAAAACCCGGGGGGGGGGGCAGAGGGGACATGTCCCCCCAATGTTTTGAGAGGTGGGCGACATCCCCGCCAGGTTAACCTGCCTGGGCTTGCGGGAAATATGGCCAGCGCGGAGAAGCAGCGCTGGTATCCCGTCAGTCCAGACAGGGCTGTAGTTAACCCGGTGAGACAGGCAGAGTTGAGCTGCATTTAGTGCTGGATTGAGCCTCCGAAGCCTCGCGCGCGTGTGTGAGTGTGCGCATGCACGCACGGCCGCCAAAATATTGTGTCCCCGTCCCCTCCATGTTTTGATAGTGAGTTCCGTTCTTGGTTCACGGCATTGTAGCGCATTGTACCACATCAGTTCCTCAGACAATATCCAATGTCTGCAATAGGGTAGAGGTAAATCGGACTGTGCCCTAATTTATTGAAGGACCTTTCTGATAACAGAGGGGAAGTAACTGTTCCTGAGCCTGGTGATGTGTGCTTTCAAGGTTCTGTAAACGTTGGCTGCTTTTCCGAGGCAGCGTGAAGTCAATACTGGGGAGTCTGGTATGTGTGCTGGAACAGTACAACTCTCTAAAATGTATCTTGGAAAATGGACAGTGCTATTCTCTAACCAAGCTATAATGCACTGTTACAGTATGCTTTCTATGGTGCATCTGTAGGAGTTTGTAGGAGTCATTGCAAACATGTTGAATGTCCTCAATCTCCTAAGGAAGTAGAGGCATTATGGGCCTGTCCCACTTCGGTTATTTTTTCAGACGGCTGCCAGTGACTGTCAAGTCATAGCAGGTTGCAGGAAAACTGGGACTGGAAGGACGACTGGAACAGCGACTGTCAGACTGAGTGAAATTCACACGGTGCAAAGCCAATGTGGTACAGACACACACCACGATGAACAGGAAGGTTGGCGGCTCCATGGCGGCTTCATTCTGGTCGTACGACCAGAATGAAACTGCGACTAGTTCCCAGAATGCGGGAACTCTTCACGACCATGAAGGCGACTCCCCAGCAACCGCACGCGAACATGTGGCGACCGCATACAGGGTCCGCAGATCGTTTTTGAAAATGGAGGGTGGGAACTGAGCATCACTGATCACTTGCCTTGGGGGTGCCTGGCGAGGGAGTGGAGCGACCTAGTGGGGGGAGGGTGTGGGAGGGTTGTAGAAATATGATTTCAATGTTTTTTGTTTGTAATATTTTTAAGATGATGTAGGGCCTACATGAGAGATAGGAGCAGGTGATTATTATTTTTGTTATTGCTCGACCTCCAAAAACAGGGATAATAATACAGGCCATCCCCCACCTCAAAAAGTTCGGGGATATATCATCCCCTGTCCCCTCCGAATCGACGGCAGTGCCTTCCACGGTACAGAAAATTTGACAAAAAAGCTTTAAAATACGTTATAATTTCAAGTGCTATCTTTTTTTGTTTGTAGTTGGAAAAAGGGACAAGAAATAATCATAAAATTTCCTGATTTTGCAAAGTCACACAAATTATGTTTTGCCCGGGGAAAAAATCGGAGTATTTTGAAAGTATGCGTTCTCCTTTTGACGTACATTTCATTTTGATTTGAATTTAGAATCATCAAACCATTACATTAATAAAGGGGGTATATGTTTGTGGAAACGTTACTTTTTTAAAAGTAAGACTTTCGAGAAATCTAAAATGCATTAGAAATATACATTTCAATGCACTGGGTCTCTTGCCCAGAGTAGGTGAATCGAGGACCAGAGGACAGATTTAAGGTGAAGAGGAAAAGATTTCATAGGAATCTGAGGGGTAACTTTTTCCACACAAAGGACGGTGGGTGTATGGAACAAGCTGCCAGAGGAGGTAGTTGTGGCAGGGACTATCCCAACATTTAAGAAACTGTTAGACTGATACATGGATAGGACAGGTTTGGAGGGATATGGACCAAAAGCAGGTAGTGTAGCTGGGACATGTTGGCATGTGTGGGCAAGTTAGGCCAAAGGGCCTGTTTTCACACTGTATCTGTATACATGACTACATTATACCTCCACCATGCACGAATGCTTCAAAATCAAGTGGTCGAGTTTTATTGCCATATACTCAAGCATAGAAACATAGAAAATAGGTGCAGGAATAGGCCATCCGGCCCTTCGAGCCAGCACTGCCATTCAATATGATCATGGCTGTTCATCTAAAATCAGTACCTCTTTCCTGTTTTTTCCCCATATCCCTTGATTTTGCTAGCCCCAAGAACTAAATGTAACTCTCTCTTGAAAACATCCAGTGAATTGGCCTGCACTGCCTTCTGTGTCAGAGAATTCCACAGATTCACAACTCTCTGCATGAAGAAAGTTTGTTCCTCATCTCAGTCCTAAATGGCCTACCCCTTACACTTAAACTGTGACCCCTGGTTCTGAACTCCCCCAACATCGGGAACATTTTTCCTGCAGTTACAGTAAGCGAAAATCTAGCAGGCAAGCAGGATGCTTTCTCCAACCACCCCCATTTGAAGGCCACTATCTTCCACCACTTCTGCTTGGTACCTACTTCCAGCAGCCACTGGTAGTCCTCCAAGATGTACCGAGCCGCAGCCTGATCCATGCCGGTCACCAGGGTGAATTTGGCGCAAAGACTCTCACGGCAGCGGCGCAACTCTTCCAACACCTCCGACGGCCCGGGACTCTTGCACTGAGGCTGCTCCATGGCCAGAGCTACAGTGAGCCCGGCAAACACTCGCCAGCCCCGGCTCCCCGTCCGCATCTGCCCCCACCGCTCAGAGCAGTGCCTCATCCAAAGCCGGAGACATTGAAACATGTCTAGCCAAAAAAATGGTGGGGCTGCGGGGAGGGGGGGGGGGGGGGGGGGGGGGGGGGGGGTTGCAGCCCCACCATTTTTTTGGCTAGACATCGGTTCCGCGGCCCATGGCATAGTCTCCTGTAGTTGCCTAAAAAGTCGCCTAAGTGGGACAGGCCCATTAATGTGCCTATTTGGCTGTCACCTCAATATGGTTGATCCCTGCCAGATCGTTGGTAATATTAAGCCCAAGCAACTTAAAGCTCTCAACCATTTCCACTTCAGCACCATTGATGCTGATTAGGGCATGTGCTCCATCACACTGTCTGAACTCAATAACTTACTGACATTGAGGGAAAGGTTCTTATCCTGTCATCATGTTACGGAGTTCTCTATCTCCTTTTCATGCTCCATCTTGTTGTTGCTTGTGGTCTGGCCCACTACAATGTTGTCATCTGTGAAGTTTTAGATGGAGTTAGAGCCAAAGTTGGCTGCATAGCCGTGAGTGTACAGGGATGCAGCGGGGATTGAGAACGCATGCTTGTCGAACACTGGTGTTGAGAATCTTTAGCCTCCAGTAACAAAGAAATCTTCAAACATGCTAAACAACCAACCATGTTAAAAAAAAATCTGAGACATCAAACTGGGAACTGTCAGAATGATAATGAATGTTTTAATCATTTTGCATGTGGGGGTAAAATTTAACTGGATTATCGTAATTTTTGTTATTCTCACTTAAAAGAAAATCATGAAACCTCCGTCATGTAGTGAAGGGTATGACACTCCACATGTAAAATTAATTTTTTAGGGCCTGGGAGGATGTTGCCTTCAACTATGTCTAAATACACTATTAAATTCTATTACAAATTATGAAGCTAGTGAAGCAGCAAATGCTCTTCCCTTCCCTTACCGAAAACTTACAGTGACAGTGATGTTTGATGCACACGTCAAAATATTCAGAACAATTAAATCCACTGAGAAGTTGAGCAGGAATTTGTTTAGCCAAAGAGCGGTAAATCTGTGGAATTCATTGCCACATGGCTGTGGAGGCAGTCTTCAGGTATTTTTAAAGCAGTGAATGTCATGTTCTTGATAAGGGTGTCAAATGTTACAGGGAGAAGGCAGGAGAATGGGGTTGAGAGAGAATGATCGATCAGCTGTGAGTGAATGGCGGAGCAGACTCAATGGGCCGAATGGTCTAGTTCTGCATGTCTTATGAACATGAACAGGCATTATTCAAAGATCTTCTTTCAACTTCTTTCATGTTACTGATAATAATTTAAACTGGAGATTATGGTGACAGTGACCTTCGATACACACGTCAAGATATTGAGAATAACTAAATCCACAGTTTGTAAATTGGGACTTGCAAACGATTAACAGGTAGATGGGTTCCAATGTCTTTGGGTGCACTGGGTAAGTTGTTCTTGTGCTAAATAGAAATGATCAGAACTATTCCAACCTCTTCAAAGTTAGGGGAGGGTGTGGGTAAATCTTCTGTAACATTTCGGTCAAAATTAGATCAGATTAGATCTCTACAACTCTAGCCCCACTGGTAGAGAGAGAAGCTGACAAAAATACATTAGCTGGGAGAGGCTCCAAGTCTTGATTGCTACAGAGTGTCGCTGGTCAACCTGTTTCACATTTACCTTGGGTTTTGCCAAATCTCACAACTTTCTTTCATTATTTATCACACACTCACATATGTCAGGAAGAATGTCAGGCAAATAACAGAAGGCACCTGGGTAGCATCTGGAGAACATGAGAAATCCAGCTGTGTTTTGTTTGGATTCATGTGGATTGCTATACTTGCTCGACTCCCTGATCAAGCACTCACATTGGACAGGGTTTATCTGCTAGGAAAGATGCTATAACGCAGAAGCAGATAGAACACATTTTCCACATTATTATAGTGTGATGGCATGCGTAGGCCACTTCATTCAATACTCAACTGGAGGCACGGTGGCACAACGGTGGAGTTGCTGCGTTACAGCGCCAGAGACCCGGTCCAATTCTGACTATGGGTGCTGTCTGTACGGAGTTATTATGTTCTCCCCGTGACCGTGTATGGTTTCCTCGGGCGCTCCCCGGGTCCTCTGGTTTCCACCCACACTCCAAAGATGTACAGGTTTGTAGGTTAATTAGCTTCGGTAAATTGTCCCTGTGTGTAGCGCATGTAAGTGTAACGGGGATCGGTAGCTGGAGTGGACTTGGTGGGCCGAAGGGTCTGTTTGTGCAGTGTATCTCTAAACTAAACTAAACTAGACTTTGCATAGAGTCATAGAGTGATACAGTGTGAAAACAGGTCCTTCATAGTCATTAGTGATACAGTGTGGAAACAGGCCCTTCATAGTCATTAGTGATACAGTGTGGAAACAGGCCCTTCAGCCCCTTACCCACATTGGCCAAATGTCCCAGCTATACTAGTCCCACCTGCCTGCAAGATACTCTGCACATCTACCCGATCTAGTCCTCTCATGATTTTATATACCTCTATTAGACCACCCCTCATCCCTCAGCGCTCCACGGAATAGAGTCCCATCCTCCTCAACCTCTCCCCATAGCTCAGACCCTCTTGTCCTGGCCACATTCTCGTAGATCTTCTCTGTACCCTTTCCAGCTTGACAACATCTTTCTCATAACAGAACACAAAACTGAACACAGTACTCTAAATGCGGCCTCACCAACGTCCTATACAACACACTAGGGGCAACATGACCTCCCAACGTCTATACCCAATACTCTACAGTGAAGAACTCTGTGATTGGCAGTACCTCCTGGACTGTCCTGGGATGCTGGAGATGATGAATGGAGCTGAATGGAAACTCTACAGTGAACTGAAGTTTGTGCAGAGCTGATCCTTTGAAATAGTTCTGAATCCAGAATGAAGAGTTTTGAGGCACTAGAAGAAAAAGGATTATAGTTCTGTGCTGTTTTTTAAGAAAAGCTATTTGAATATATTCTGCATCCGGCACATTCTGATAAGTTCCCAAGGCTTTGAAGAATTTTATTCCTGCAGGTTAATGAATATATTGAATAGATTTATTTCAAAACCCGTAATTCTTTTAAAAGAAGCCAGATTAATGTATGGTTATCAACGAGAGTGACAGTAATAACAGGATGGATGGAAACGATCAGATGCGCACCATTTGCGAGTAAATTTGCAGAAGGATGTCTCAGATGCTGCTGCAACAAGGGATATGTCAGACCTATGATGCATCGTGTCGAAGAGGATTAGACAGCTATTTTGAGTTTTGCTCAATTTATTTTGGAGGGGAGCAAGAACAGGATTAAACTCACTCTCGACCATTTCACACAGATTATCCTAGCAGTTCAGCTGGCTTAGCTTCTGAGTAGTGGGCATAGTGGTTTCAGGATTGAGTCCCACTTGTAAATGAAAGGAAATGGATTTTAGGAGCTTACATTACGAGGCAGGTTATAGACGTACGTCTTGTATTCCCTACGAATTTCTGTTTGTGACCCACTTCATTTATCGACCACTCCACCCTCATGCAACCTTCTCCACTACTTTTGTAAACATTGAAGAAAATGTTTACATTTTTATCATTGAATCCACACACTTAACTTTCCTCACCCCCTCCGCCATTCAGCGCGGGGTCCTAGAGTCTGAGGTGTCAAAGAGCGATCAAGTTGTGGTGTTTAAAATGCTAAAGAATGTTTTTAAGGTGGAGATAAACTATTTCCTCAGATTGGAAAATAATATTTGAATTCAGTTTCATCTACCCGGGAGCAAAATGAGAAAGGGCAAAGTGTACATTCAACAATAATCATCCCTGGTTTAACACATCTCTGTCTAAAGAGCTAATGAGTCATTAGGCAGTGCATTCAGAAAAAGGCCATTAGATACTAGGGATTCTCTGCTCCTAAAGGCTGTTCACAATTTGAGTTTGCGGAATCGTTCAATTATTGCCAGGAAAGATGTCAAAGCAAATTGAGCCGTGCTGGGTAAATGGAGTCTGTGTACTGTTTCACCAGGGACCAAACAGACATGGTGGGCTGTGAGAGATTGTTTTGAGATTGGCCTTATGACATCTCCCCACAGCATTCCAGCACACCCCATAACTGGGCTATTCTGAAAGACAAATTGGACAATCATGAACAGGTAAGAAATAACTAATCAGTGTCCTCTAGTTAGCGGTGAGGTAGGTACATTGTCAGGATGCTAAACCATCTACAGATACAGGCCTGGATAGCTACAAATCTAGCGGAGCTGAAGAAAGGACAGCACCTCCTAGGATCTGGTGAGATATCACTTAGGCTGATTAATTGATGCCACAGCCTGTAATTAGTCTGAGCTCCCGAGAGGTGGAAGGAACTTGGTGAATGATTCCCCTTTGTAGGCATCCAGTGTAGTGTAGTGCACAGGTGTGTGTATTGAAAGAGATGAAAATATGATTGGCCTCAGCTCAGATCATAACATCTGTACTGGATAGAAGGAAGCCATTTCAATACAATACAAATTTATTGTCATTTGAGCCCCAGTGAGACTCAAACGAAATTTTGTTTCCACAGCCATACAAACAAAAACAATGTCCTACAGACATGCACACAATTAAGTTCACACAAACATCCATCACAGTGAACCCACCGTGATGGAAGGCAAAGTCTTTTCTCTCCCTTGCTCTCAATTTCTCTCCCGATGTCCAAGCTCCAGGCGGGTGATGATAAGTCCCACGGCCATTTTAGGCCGCGCGGGGCGATTTACGGCCCCGCTCCCGGTCTGAAAGTACAAGGTCGGAGCCCCAGCGTGTGATGGTGAGTCCCACGGCCATGAAGCCGTGCCGGGTGATGTACGGTCCCGGTCCGGGTCGTTCCAACCCCGCGACACGGGCTGGAGAAATCGCGTTGCGGGAGCTCCGGGAAGCGGTCTCTCTCTCCCCCCGGACCCGCGAGCTCCCGATGTCCCAGTCCACCGGACCTGCGGCTGCGTTGCTGGAGCCTCCGAGCCCCAGGAGTCGAGTCGCAATAGTTTTCATCCATCAAAACTATGCCAATCCTTTCTCAAACTCTCTATCCAGATATGCTTCATATTCCATTCCCCTAACACACACACGCTAACTATTTTCTCACCAATTAATCTTTGAAAGCATCAACTGCATTTCCACCTCCCATATGCGTTTAGATTAGAGTTTATTTTGGCTTGGTTTAGAGCTACAGCATGGAGACAGACCTACCGTGTTCACACTGACCATCGATCACCTGTTCACACACCTGTTCTATGTTATGCCACTTTCACATCCACCCCCTACACACTAGGGGCAATTTACAGAGGCCAATTAATCTACAAGCCGACAGATCTTTGGGATGTGGGAGGGAACTGGAATACCCGGAGGAAACCCACACGGTCATTGGAAGAAGGTGCAAACACCACACAGACACCACCCGAGGTCAGGATGGAACCCAGGTCTTTCACGTTGTGATGCAACATCTCTGCCAACTATGCAACTTCACTAGTGAGCTCAAGTTCAAGTTCAAGTGAGTTTATTGTCATGTGTCCCTGCTAGGACAATGAAATTCTTGCTTTGCTTCAGCACACAGAACATAGTAGGCATTTACTACAAAACAGATCAATGTGTCCATATACTATAATATAATTATATAATATATATATATATATATATATAACGGCATGGTTCAGAAGAAATGTTATAAAATATTATAAAATATAAACGTCTGAAGAAGGGTTTCGGCCCGAAACGTTGCCTATTTCCTTCGCTCCATAGATGCTGCTGCACCCGCTGAGTTTCTCCAGCTTTTTTGTGTACCTACTATAATATAAATATATACACACGTGAATAAATAAAATGATAAAGTGCAAATAACAGATAATTGGTTATTAATAATCAAAGTTTTAGCCGAGCCAGGTTTAATAGCCTGATGGGGAAGTAGCTATTCCTGAACCTGGTTGTTGCAGTCTTCAGGCTCCTGTACCTTCTACCTGAAGGTAGCAGGGAGATGAGTGTGTGGCCAGGATTGTGTGGGTCTTTGATGATGTTGCCAGCCATTTTGAGGCAGCGACTGCGATAAATCCCCTCGATGGAAGGAAGGTCAGAGCCGATGATGGACTGGGCAGTGTTTACTACTTTTTGTAGTCTTTTCCTCTCCAGGGTGCTCAAGTTGCCGTACCAAGCCACGATGCAACCGGTCAGCATGCTCACTACTGTGCACCTGTAGAAGTTAGAGACAGTCCTCCTTGACAATCCGACTCATAATTTGTCCAAATCATAATTACTCTCCGCATAAGCCACAACATTCCACAAAGCAGTCTCTCGACCTATTGCTCTTCATTTTGTTCCTTGTCCTTCTCCATGCTAATGTGAGTAGCTTCTCTCTGTTTGCTCGCTCTCAGCGCTGAAACACCTATCCTTGGAATTATTGCAGTCATTTTTTTCCTGCATCTTTTCTGTGACTTTCCATTTGTCTTCAAATAGAAATCAAAACAGAATTGGATTCAAACCTCCAATAATGTCCGACCACATTTGAGAAAATTTCATTATAACCTTCCTAGTTTTGTATTCCGTTCATGATGCCCAGGGTCCTGTTTACTTTATTACCCAATGTCTCTTTCAACAGATCCTGCCGCTTTCTAAGATTTATGTGCATATATATCCTGATCCCCCAGTTCCTACATTTCTTCTGAACCATGCCGTTCAGCTGGCACTGCATGCTCCAGTCTTTCAACCAAAATATACCACTTCTATCTGTCAGGATTAAATTATCACTTGTTTGCCCATTCTGTCTTTTCATAGTCGAGTAACATCCACCTCATTATCTACTCTTCCTCCAAATATGGCGTCATCTTTGAATGTTGACATTTGACCTGCACTGCCATATCCAGGTAAGGGGTTGGTGCTTGAGGCCCTACAATCCATGTTGTCAGAGTCCACACTCCTACCTCACTCCTGGCCTCCAGTCCCAGTGCATTGAATGTGGAAGTCAGAAAATGGCTGGAGATTGGATACACGTAGCAGGCTGTTATCAGGCAACTGAACCATCCTACCACAACCAGAGAGCAGTGCTGAATTACTATCTACCTCTTTGATGTCCCTAGGACTATCCATGATCGGACTTTGCTGGCTTTATCTTGCACTGATCATGCCCTTATCATGTATCTATACACTGTAAATGGATTGATTGTAATCAGGATTGTAATCATGGGGAGAAGGCAGGCACGGGTTATTGATTGGGGACGATCAGCCATGATCACAATGAGTGGCCGTGTTGGCTCGAAGGGCCGAATGGCCTCCTCCTGCACCATTTTTCTATGTTTCTATTTCTCTATGTATTGTCTTTCTGCTGACTGGTTAGCACGCAACAAAAGCTTTTCACTGTACCTCGGTACATGAGACAATAAACTAAACTGAACTGAACTGGGTGAATGGGAATTCTATTTGACCGCTGGCCTCAGTGTTGAGGGAAGGCACACACACTGAGTTGAGGGACTGGATGCACTTTTCCTCTCCTCAGGCCACCTCTTGGTCATGGCTGACCATGGGTGTCTCCAGGGTTGGAGGACACCGGTGCATGACTTTGTTTAACGTGGGGAGACTGGTGCACAGACAGCCACCACACAGTCCTTGACAGATCTGGGTCAGAATCCAGTGGCATGGAGTCCAAGACGACCATGGTCCCTTTTCTGCTGCAGCCTTCATCCGCCTTCCCAGCCATTGTGACGCTCCACTTAGGTCAGCCATCGTCCTCCGCCTGTTCCACTGTTGAGGTCTTGGTTGGATTGCTCTTTGTCAGAGACCTCCCCCTCGACCTTACCGCCAAGGGTGACCCTACCAGGAGCATAGCTCCAGACGGCATCGCTCTCAGGATCTCAGGACCACACAAGCTTCTCCACCACGACAATCCACAGACTAACTATACTAACTATACAGACAATCCTCACTAATTATAGCTTATAGTTCCAATGTTATATATCATTTGAATAACACCACTGCTTTTGATTGAAAGGTCAGCGCAGGCAAATGCTTTTTTATTACATCCAACCTTAATAATAATCATTCATTTCTCGCACCTTAGAGGTATTTATGTAAGTTTATGAATTTTTAATCTTTTGTGTAAATCCTTTTCAACTGCTTTCAAATACCTTTGTTCATCAGTGATATTGAACAGCAGTTCAAAGGCCTTTAAGAACAACGTATTTCATCAGTTAGTGCATTGAATATAGAAGTTGGGAGGTCATGTTGCAGTTATATAAAACACTAGACTAAGTGGAACCCGTTGGGTCCCTGTCACACAGGAGGCCTGGTCCCCCAACGCAACCCGTTCCCCAATGCAATATTCCACCACTCACCCATATCCCCTAACTGCACAGGCACGGGGGGGGATGGGTTGTGGGGGCAGGGTTGTGGGGGGAGGGTTGTGGGGGGAGGGTTGTGGGGGCGGGGTTGTGGGGGTTGGGGGTTGTAGAGGTGGGGGTGTGGGCAGGAAGGATGTGTGGGCAGGCGTGTGTGTGGGTGGGGTGTGCGTGGAGGTGGGTGTGTGTGGGCGGCGAGGTGTGTGTGGATGGTGGGATGTGTGGGGTGTGTGTGGGGGTGGGTGTGTGTGGGCGGTGGGTGTGTGTGGGATGGTGGGATGTGTGGGGTGTGTGTGTTGGGGGGTGTGTGTGGGCGGCGGGGTGGGTGTGGATGGTGGGATGTGTGGGGTGTGTGTGTTGGGGGGTGTGTGAGCGGGGGTGGGTGTGTGTGGGCAGGGGTGGGTGTTTGTGGGCGGGGGGTGTGTGTGGGAAGGGGGGCGTGGGGGGAGGGGTGTGTGGGCGAGGGGAGTTGTGGGGGAGAGGGGTGTGGGCGGGTGGAGTGAGCTCGGAGAAAAGATGGGGGAAGAGCCATGGGGGAGAGGGGGGTATCACAGGGGAGGCGGGGGAGGAGTCAGCGAGGGGGACCAGTGGGGTTGTGCCTGGAATTGGTGGTGCGATGGGGACTCACAGCGGGCGCTGTCGCTGATCGTTCTCCTCCGCCGGAATCAGAGTCTCCGCTTTCCGTTTGGCGACATCTCTGACTCTGGGCTAGGTCTCCTACTCTGGGCTGGGCTGGGCTGGGTCGCCCATGCTGCTTGGGGCTGGGCTGCTGCTTGGTGCTGGGCTGCTACTTGGGGCGGGGCTGCTGCTGGGGGCTGGGCTGCTGCTTGGGGCGGGGCTGCTGCTTGGGGCCTGGGCTGCTGGGGGCGGGGCTGCTTGGGGCGGGGCTGCTGATTGGGGTGGGGCTGCTTCGGGTCCCTCCGAAAGTCCGGTTGGAAACTTCCGCTGGCTTTCCTCAGCTCCAGTATAGGTGTGATGGTGCAGGAAGGGGCGGATCGTCCCGGTGAGTGACGGGGAAGGGACTAATCCGTGCGGCGCCTACTGGCAGGAGAAGAGATCGATCTGCGCACGTGCGGTTTTTAAGATTTTTAAACCTCGCTAACTTTTACGACATTCAACCGATCAGAACGAAACTTGGCGCACTCGCAGCACAGGAGAACGGTGAGTGAACTGGTGAAAGATTGTAGTGCTTTCGCGAACTGTTTTTGCGCAAATAGAAAGACCGCCAAACCGGAAGATATCAAGATCAGAGTTTTAGTTATGTATAGATATAGATATAGATTGATGAGGCCACATTTATGGAATTGTGTTCAGTTTTGGTCACCATGTTATAGGAAAGATGTTGTCAAGTTGGAAAGGCTGCAGAGAAGATTTACGAGGACGTTGCCAGGACTAGAGGGCCTGAGCTATAGGGAGATCTTGAGCAGGGCAAGGACTTTATTGCTTGGAGCACAGGAGGTTGAGGGGCAATCTTATAGAGCTGTACAAAATCATGAGAGGAATAGATTAGGTAAATGCACAGTCTTTTGCCCAGAGTAGGGGAATCAAGAACCAGAGGACATAGGTGTGATGTGAGTGGAGAAAGATTTAATAGGAATCTGAGGGGAAGCTTTTTTATACAAAGAATGGCGGGTGAATGGATACTGTCACAAAGGTTAATAAACATTTCGACAGGTACATGGATAGGATAGGTTTAGAGGAATATGGGTTAAATGCAGGCAGGTGAGACAAGTGTAGAAAGGGCATATTAGTTGGTGTAGGCAAGTTAGGCTGAAGGGCCTGTTTCCATGCTGTATCATTCTATGACTCTATGGAACAGGGCCTCAGAATCTGCAGCTTGATAACTGCTGACAGATCCATCCAGCTCACTCAATGGCCATGGAAGTGGGGACCTCAACTTCACGTGAGTTGCAAAATGTCAGTGAGGCACCGGCAATAATATGGGAGAAGCCCATGATGTATTGTGAATGATTCAACTTACATCAATCAATCACAATCATAATAATATTTTATTAGCCAAGCATGTTTTTCATCATACGAGGAATTTTATTTGTCAAGTCAGTCATACAATAAAAAGCAACGGAACACACAAAATACATTTTAACATAAACATCCACCACAGTGACTCCTCCACATTCTTCACTGTGATGGAAGGCAAAAAAAGGTTCAATCTCTTCCCTTTGCTCTTCCACGGTCGGTGGACTCGAGCCCTCCGTTGATGGGATGATCTTGAATCCCATAGCGGGCTGCGTTTGGGCCCTCCACGTCGAGGCGAACAGCTCCTGCATCAGGGGGATGTCAGCTCCCCCGCGCCAGACGATCGAACCCCACATCGGGGCTGGTCTAACGTTCCGCGACGTTGGAGCTCCCGACATCCACGGCCTCTACCGAGACTGCGAGCTTCCGATGTAAAGACTGCAGGCCGCGGTTGGAGCGATCCCAGGCAAGGGATCGACTCTGATGTAAGACCACGCCCCGCGGTGGGGCCCAAGGTCTGTCCCAGGAGGCCTCCAGCTCCATCGATGGTAGGCCGCAGAACCACCGGAGGATGCAATCCAAAAAATAATTGCTTCTCCGGCAAGGTAAGAAACTGAAAAAAAAGTTTCCCCCACCCCCTCCCCCTCCCCCGACATAAAACAAACCGGAGAACATTTACACGGACTTACACACATTAAAATTTAAAAAAAGATGAAAAAACAAACAGACTTTTGGCAGGGCTGCCAATCGTACGGCGCCCCTGGTGGTATATACATATGTATATATACATATGTATCTACATATACATATGTGTCTCTGTGATGTCTTTATTACTTGTTATATTCCGATTATATGTTATTCCGATTACTATGTAAGGTGTCCTTGAGATGTCTGAAAGGCGCCCATTAAATAAAATTTATTATTATTATTATTATTACAAAGGCTATGGTCCAGCATGGGGTCCATCCTCTAGTCTGAACAACAATGATTTGCTGTGGCTCTCCACTCTTTAACCATACTGCATGCTCTCACACCTGCTGCGCAGCACCGAGCCCCGATCCTGCTCACACACGAGGATCCGTCATCTGAGGGGAATGTGTGAGCAAGTGATAATTACATTTCTCCGTGGGAAATAGGGAGAATATTCACAGGGAATAAAACATGCTGCAGTATGGTAGTGGTGTGGTGATTAAATGATGGGACCATTAATCCACAGACAGCAGCTAACAATCCAGAGACCACATCCCACTGCGGAAACTATGGAATTTAAATTTAGTTAATAACCCGAACATTTGTGGAAGAGTAATGAAAAACTCATTTAGTTCATTCATGTCCTTCATGGGTGGAAATCAACCATCCTGACTCAGCCGACTTTTCCCTTGACCCAGCTAATCTGGGTAATTCTTATGTAAAGACCATACATTTGTATCAAGAAGACATTGGCATCAGTGTTGCTACATTTAAACACACTGGGGTTTCTCATCCAACAAGAAGTTCATCTCTGGTGGCGCAGCGGTAGAGTTGCTGCCTTACAGCGCCAGAGACCCGGGTTCAATCCTGACTATGGGTGCTGTCTGTATGGAGTTTGTGCTTTCTCCCTGTGACCGCATGGATTTTATCCGAGATCTTCGGATTCCTCCCACACTCCAATGACGTACAGGTTTGTAGGTTCATTGGTTTGGTATAAATGTAAATTGTCCCTAGTGTGTGTAGAGTCGTGTTAGTGTGCGGGGATCACTGCTCAACAAGGACTCGATGGGCCAAAGGTCCTGTTTCCACACTGTATCTCTAAAGCCTGAAGGGCCTGATCCACTTGGCGAATTTTCGGCGACTGCCGGCACCATTAACTGACGTATCAGGTCACCGGAAAAGTCGCGGTATAGTGACGCAGCGTGACGCGGCGTGACGCGGCGTGATGACCAATTGACGCTTGGTGTTTCCTCAACTGTCGGAACATTATTTTTGTCGCCGCTGGATTTTGAAATGTTCCAAATCTTTTGGTGACCCTGATACGTCAGTCAATGACGTCGGCAGTCGCCGAAAAAATCGGCAAGTGGGACCAGCCCTTAAAGGTCAGGTCGCATCCGTGGAAAGAGAAACAGAGTTGATGTTTCAAGACACTTCCTTGAATTATTCTAACAAAGTGTCTTCAAACTGAAATGTTCAGTGTGATTTTGCATTGGTGCACCTTGACAGATCCTAATACCTTGCTCGGGTTGGAGGCAAGGTCAGAACTATTCCTGCTGACCAAATGAGTGCATGCAGAGATATTTCTCAACAAACAGCACTTTCAGTTTTTGCTTCAGATTCCCAGCGTCTGCAGTTCTTTTGATATTTTAATACTGTGGAAGTTAAGGGAGATTTATTTTGAGTGTGCAAAAGGATACAGGATCTTGACAGCATGAAGTAAGAGGGAAGGTTTCTACCAGCAAGTGGGTCATTAACCAGAGAACATGGATTTAAGAAGGGTCTCAACTCGAAACGTCGCCTATTCCTTTATCTCTAGAGTGCTGTCTGACCCACTGAGTTACTCCAGCTTTTTGTGTCTATTTAGGGGGGGATGAGGAGCTGCTTTGACATGGTGAGATTCTCCGAAGTGGAAAGCACAAAAGTGGAGAAAGGAGATTCACTGGTAACTTAAAGCAATGGCGAGTCTTGTCAAGGGGTACAGAACCATTAATTAAATCAATTGTACTTGGGTTGACTACAGTAAGGGCTGTAAGTGTCTCACACTGTCTCTCTCAGCTTAGTTTAGTTTAGAGATACAGTGGGGAAACAGGCCCTTCGGCCCATTGAGCCCGCACCGACCAGCGATCCCCGCACACTAACACTATCCTACACACACTAGGGACAATTTATAATTTATACCAAACCAATTAACCTACATCTTTGGAGTGTGGGAGGAAGCTGAAGATCTTGGTTAAAAAACCCACGCAGGTCACGGGGAGAACGTACAGACTCCGTACAGACAGCACCCATAGTCGGGATTGAACCCGGGGCTCCGGCGCTGTAATGCAACAACTCTACCGCGGTGCCACCATGCTTCCCAGTTGCGAATGAAGAAGGGGGAGCTGGTGGTCGAAGCAGATCTTAAATGAATTGCTTCAAACGGTGCTCACCTCCTGCACTTCCAAAGATAAAGACCTGCTCATGGAGAATAGACAAATACGGGCAGCTGATAATCTACAGAGGAATGTATTTGCATCTGAGGGAAAATATGTTCTACTAACAGGTTTGCAGCCTTGTTAAAAATGAAACGCCACATAGTGTGTGCAGCAGGATATGCCAATCCTAGAGGATGGCAATGGTAGGGAATTGAAGAATGCAGGTGAACAGAGGGATCTGGGAATAACTGTGCAAAGTTCCCTGAAAGTGGAATCTCATGTAGATAGGGTGGTAAAGAAAGCTTTTGGTGTGCTGGCCTTTATAAATCAGAGCATTGAGTATAGAAGTTGGGATGTAATGTTAAAATTGTACAAGGCATTGGTGAGGCCAATTCTGGAGTATGGGGTACAATTTTGGTCGCCTAATTATAGGAAGGATGTCAACACAATAGAGCGAGTACAGAGGAGATTTACTAGAATGTTGCCTGGGTTTCAGCAACTAAGTTACAGAGAAAGGTTGAACAAGTTAGGGTTTTATTCTTTGGAGCGCAGAAGGTTAAGGGGGGACTTGATAGAGGTCTTTAAAATGATGAGAGGGATAGACAGAGTTGACGTGGATAAGCTTTTCCCACTGAGAGTAGGGAAGATTCAAACAAGGGGACATGACTTGAGAATTAAGGGACAGAAGTTTAGGGGTAACATGAGGGGGAACTTCTTTACTCAGAGAGTGGTGGCTGTGTGGAATGAGCTTCCAGTGAAGGTGGTGGAGGCAGGTTCGTTTTTATCATTTAAAAATAAATTGGATAGTTATATGGACGGGAAAGGAATGGAGGGTTATGGTCTGAGCGCAGGTATATGGGACTAGGGGAGAATACGTGTTCGGCACGGACTAGAAGGGTCGAGATGGCCTGTTTCCGTGCTGTAATTGTTATATGGTTATATGGTTATAGTGGTCCTCGCTGTAGTAGTCTGGGTCCTCAGGGGAAAGTGGAGTCTTTTTATTTTTATCCATAGGTTTGGAATGCCAGATATTAGAGAGGGAAATGGCAACGGATTATCATGCTGTCTTCCTCATCCCTCATTACCACAGCAATTTACTTCAAACATACTTTCATCATCTGTAAAGCACCTTGCTCCTGATTGTAGAAGCAATTAAAGGTTGGGTGAAGGTGCTTGGCCTCCCTTTATAATCTGTATGCAATCAGAGGAAGACCCATCGTAACACACAGCTAAACGTGACATGACTGTGATAAAAATGATGGAAGATCATTTTTGTTTTTTTAGTGTGTTTTAATGTATGTTTTTAATGTTTCTCTGTGTGTCTTGTGAGGGGGGGTGGTGTTGGGGGGTAATGGGGAAACCGTTTTGGTCGCCTCCTCCACGGAGAGGCGACTTTTTCCATGTCGCCTCCCCCGTGGCCTAACATTGAGGATTGGTGCGGCCTTTCCCGGAGACACGCCTGGGGCTTCAGCTGCGGGCGCAGCGTGGACTCTCATCTCGGAGCGGGCGAGCCCTCGCCGGAAGGGAGCGCTCTCCGTTCGCTGGCCCGCGGCAGCCTGAAGCCGAGGTCTGCAGAGCTCCAGCCGGCGTGGCGTCCTGGGCCTGAGATCCCTCGTTGGGGACCCCGGAGAAGAAGAGCGGCCAACTTCTACCGCGGGCGCGGCAGGGACTTACCATCCGGAGTGGGGTCCCTCGCCGGGGACCCCTGGAGAGGAGCTCTGACCGCCGGCCCTGCGGTCTGTGGTGCTTCCGGCTGCAACACGGCGGGGACTTTAGATCTTCGACCGCCGGCCCGTGGCCTACACCATCTTGAAGCCGCGGTCTCCGGTGGGGTGGCACCGATTCTGGACTTGCCTGGACTTTACCTTGTCTACTCATCTGGACGCCCGCAGCGGCGGCTGCGGAGGGTTGAGGTCCCGACCACGGGGGAAAATGGAGGAGGACTGGCCAAACTTTGTGCCTTCCACCACAGTGATGAATGTTGTGGTCGATGTTTATGTTAAATTTTTATTGTGTTTTTGTGTGTTCTTTTTCATTGTACCACTACTGGCAAATTCATTTACCTTGCACTTTATGTGCAAGTGACAAATACATTTGATTGATTGATTGATTGATTGATTGATTGAGATTTACTTTCCCCCCCCCCCTGCCTCATATCAAAACCTGTTGCCAAATATCTTTTTGCTGTTACCTTAAGTCCGTTACCAGAAAAAGATGTGATTACCAAGACCTGGAGCAATCACGGTTTTAGAATGGAGAAAAAGAAAACTCTGAGAGATAAAATATGACCAATCAAGCTTCTTTAGTGTGTGCTGGTTTGATTGATTGATTGATTGATGGAAAGATACAGCGTGGAAACAGGCGCATTGGCCCACTGAGTCTAAACATCAACCACCCCTTCAGTTTAGTTCTGTGTTATTCACTCCCTACACAACAGGGCCAATGTACCTTTGGGATATGGGAGAAAACCTGAGAGCCAGAGGAAGCCCACGTGGTCACAGGGAGAATGTACAAACTCCATACAGACAGCACCCGCGGTCAGGATTGAACATGTCTCTTGCTCTCTGAGGCAGCAGCTCTACCAGAGGCTCCACATTGGTTCAACACACACACAAACTTAAAGAACCTGATTGATGGAGGTCAAATTTTAAATGGAGTTTATGTGGAGCTATATAGAAATTACAATAATCTATTGATTTAACCAGTCCATGTTAGTTTTATGCTCTACAAGGGTAAAAGTCATGATCTGCAATGTCTTTCTTGTTAATGAATCTATATAATGCTTCCCTTCAGTTACATCTAAACATTGACTGGGTCTATATTTTAATCGTTATTGAATTCCATTGACTGAAAAATGTACACTTGGAAAAAAAATCCTCCCGGCTGTCCAAAAGCTCTTCATTTAATCCTGTATCTATATCTCAATACTAACCCAGTGGAAATAGTTTATCCCGGGAGCAAAGCATGCTGATAAAAGCCCAGATACTCTGGCAGAGCCAGCAAAAGATGTTGTGCCCACATTTGAAAAAACCTCTCCTGTCTAATTTATCCTATCTTATTCCTTCATGACATTAAACAAATCTGCCAAGCCACCTAGTAAAATTTTGTTTCAATGAAAAATCAAAAAAATTTCAAAAAGAAGATAGTCACACAATGCTGGAGTAACTCAGCGGGTCAGGCAGCGTCTGTGGAGAAAAGGAATAGGTGACATTTTGTGTCGAGACCCTTCTTCGGACTGAGAGTCAGGGGAAAGGGAAACAAGATATAGACGGTGATATAGAGAGATATAGAACAAATGAATGAAAGATGTGTAGAAAAGTAACGATGATGAAGTGCTGGGCTGTAAGCTGCTCAAGCGAAATATGAGGTGCTGTTCTTCCAATTTGCATGTGGCCTCCCTCTGACAATGGACGAGGCCCAGGACAGAAAGGTCAGTGTGGGAATGGGAAGGGGAATTAAAGTGTTTAGCAACCGGGAGATCAGGTAGGTTCCAGGGTGACTGAGCGAAGGTGTTCAGTGAAACGATTGCCTGGTCTACGTTTGTTCTCGCCAATGTATTAGTGTGAAAAGACTGATTTTTCAAATCAGTCTTTTCATCACCCACATCTGTAGTTGACCCAGGGCCTGCCATTTGTAATGCCCATCAGTTTACTTTTGCTGTTTTATCGGGATATAGAAGAATAATGTTGAAGACAATTTGAAATTGCTTTTTCTCCAAGCACCAGGAGAGGCTGTCTCCTTTTATAGGTTCAGGGCCTCTGGCAAATCACTACCTTTTATATTTATCTTCCCTTTTCTAAATCTTCCCTCCCATGAGGTCAATGGCATAGGTTATGAACTATCTAAATGCAGCTGCCCCTCCACTTCCTCACGCCAGCCCAATTGTTATTTCAGACTATTCAATACCGTCCTGTTGGTGGGTTGAAGCTGATCCTGTTCTCACTCAGAGGTAGACAAAAATGCTGGAGAAATTCAGCGGGTGAGGCAGCATCTATGGAGCGAAGGAATAGGTGATGTTTCGGGTCGTCACCCGGTCTCGACCCAAAACGTCACCTATTCCTTCGCTCCATAGATGCTGCCTCACCCGCTGAATTTCTCCAGCATTTTTGTCTACCTTAAATTTTTCCAGCATTTGTCGTTCTTTCTTAAACAATTCTCATTCAGGATGACATGTGCTTTCCAATAATGCTTCTCGGCTAATGCGTGTGAGAGGACACTGTCTTCACTTTGCACTTGCCATGAGGAAACCTGCGCAAATGTTAGAGCTCCAGCTATGATGTGAGATCAGAACATTTTGCAGGGATTTAGACCAGAGTTCACTGACTATACATCCTGGTTCAATCGTGTATGGTGCATATACCAAGGGGAATGGGACTGACTGAACAGTTGTACAAGACCAGGCATTGATTCGGTGACTTGAATGGACTCCTCAGTGTGTTAATAATTAGGATATTTTAAGATTCAATGCAATCAAACATCACCATCTAGCCATCCTTCCCGATTCCTTCAATAACATAAGAAACGTCCCATTATAACTTCATTATGCCAGTTTAATTTATTCTCACATGTACAAAGGTACAGTGAAAAGCTTTTGTTGCATGCTAACCAGTCAGCAGAAAGACAATACATGATTACAATCAAGCCATTTACAGTGTATAGGTACATGATAAGGGAATAACGTTTAGTGCAAGGTAAAGCCAGCAAAGTCCGATCAAGGATAGTCCGTGAATCACCAATGAGGTAGATAGTAGTTCAGCGCTGCTTCTGCTTGTGGTAGGATGATTCAGTTGCCTGAATGTCCAAAGTCAACTCCCACCACACCCACTCTCCACCCCATCATTGTAACAGTGGCTTGATGCAAGCAAATGTATAAAAATCTTCAAAAATCTGCGAGAAGAATGATGGATTACATTGAGCCTGTTTTCTACATTGTGTCAACCAGTGAGTTGAGGGTCATATGTCTTGCTCAACGTGCAGCAATATCAGAAAGAATGGAAGGGACAGAATTGTAATTCAACTTCTACCAGCAATAGCGGGATAATTTCTCCAGGAAAAAATATAAGTAGGTGGAGGAAATACTAATTACGTGCATAAAGTTACCTTGGTCAACCTGGTACCATGCTGATAGGGAATCTCCTGCTGCTGCAAACTCCATGTACATGATATTCAGTCAGGAGATGATTTAATTGTAATTGTTTGCATTCAGTGAGGCAGCCAGCTCACCAACAGCACGATAAGGCCTCATAAAGAGATTGGGTTGTTCATTTGGTCAAGGTTTTATGAAACTGACCTGAAAATTGGCAGGCAGGACATTTGCAAATGGATGGCATAGCTTGAGAGCTGATTACACCAACAAAGGGCTCATGTCCTTATAAAGTGCAAGAGTCTGTTAAAATGATGGATTAAACATCTTTATCTCCTAACCTCTTATGGCTCGGGGACTGAGTGCTGTTGCATGATTGCTAAGGGTAAGACCTTTTTTTCACCCAGTTTTATTCCACCAGGGAGGTCTTACCTTCCACTACCTGCAACCTCCGGCAACCACCTTAAACTAGTATCACAACCGGCTTCGACTAAAAAATTACCGATTTTCAAAACGGCAAGCTATTTTTAGTCGAGGCCGGTTTTGAATTTTTTGAAATAATTGCTGGAACATAGAAGAAGCTCGACTACGCGGAAACCACTTTCGACCATTAGGGAGAGTGACAAAAACCTCCGGGAACCTCACAGAAACCTTGGGTGGGGCGCAAGGTCTCCAGAGGTTTCCATTCAGGTTTCCTAAGTGGGATAGGGGCTTAAATCCTCAATCCAAGATAAATAAGATATAGAGATTCTTGGATCATCTTTATTAAAGGTATCGGAGTGATTTATTTGCTCAGAGGATGGTTGAGATTGAGATTTCAGCATTCAGCCGAATTAGCTGGAATTGTTCTTGTCCAAGCAAAGAGAGTGAGAGGACACAGTCGAAGACTGCAAAGATGCCTGAGACCTGCATTCAATACTCACCTTGGATGCTGGTTATATGGCATTTGCACCTTCTCTCTGTGGCTGCATGGGCTTCCTCCAGCTGCTCTAGTTTCCTCCCACATTTGAAAGATAAGCGGGTCGGTGGGTTAACAGATCTGTGTGATCCTTGGCTGTTAGGTGAGTGATAGAATTTGATGATAATATGGGGAGAATAAAAAAACGATCTGAATGTAAATGGGTGGTTGATGATTGTCACGGACTTGGTGGGCTGGAAGGTTCGGCTTCACTTCTGTGCTCTTTGACTCTTCACGTACGGCAAATACATAAAGTTATTACCTTAAAAAATTGTTCAAAATCAGAGGGCGCAAAATCTAAAGTTTTTGTCCAAAAGATGCAAGGGAAATCTGAGAATTGTATTTTAAGCAGAGAGTGAAAATTAACGTGAATTTACTGCAATGTAAAACTGATGGAAACAAAATTAAGGGTGACACAGTGGCACAGCTGGTAGAGCTGCTGCTGCTGCTGCTGCTGCTGCTGCACACAGCCAGAGGGATTACAACTGCCCCACTGGTCAACATTGATCTTTCCACATTTTATATTTATTTCCCTAATTCCTTATGACATTAAATGAGGCCATTCAGTTCCTCAAGCCTATGCCAGCTCACAGAGCAATTCCATTCCCTCTAACCTATTCGCTCCACATCCCCTTCGACATGGTGGCGCAGTGGTAGCGTTGCTGCCTTACAGCCCCAGAGACCCGGGTTTGATCCTGACTATGGGTGCCGTCTGTATGGAGTTTGTACGTTCTCCCCGTGACTGCGCGGGTTTTCTCCGAGATCTTCGGTTTCCTCCAACACTCCAAAGACGTACAGGTTTGTAGGCTAATTGACATGGTATAAGTGTAATTTGTCTCTGGTGCATGTAGGATAGTGTTAGTGTGCGGGGATCGCTGGTTGGCATGGATTCGGTGAGCTGAAGGGCTTGTTTCCGTGCTGTATCTCTAAACTAAACTAAACTATAAAAGGTTACCTCTAAACTAAACTAAGCTAAACTAAACTAAACCCACAGATTCTACCACTCGTCTGCTCACTCGGGGCAATTGACAGTGTTTAATTGACCTACCAACCTGTACATCTTTGGAAGGAAACCAGATCGCCTGGGGAAACCCACATGGTCCTGGCCTAGAGAGAAGCTGCAAACTTCACACTGACATCACCAGCGTTCAGGATTGAACCCATCCTGATGCTGTGAAGCAGAAGCATTCTAGTAGTATCATTGTGTCACCAGAGTTGATGGACTGAATGGCCTTCGTCAGTCATAATAGTGTTATACCACTTGTAATAAACATGTTTAATGGGTACAATGCCAACTTCTGCCTTTATTACATGCATCATGCAGCAAAACATCACAAGGATGAGGATTAGAAGACAGTGCGATTCCAACCAGGGATACTAGGGCAGCTGAATAGAGCTTGATATTAAGGAATAAAAAAAACAGAAATTGTTGTAAATATTCAGCAGGCCAGGTAGCGTCTGTGGAGACTTCAGCCCAATGACCATCTTTCTGGGCAGGATGTAAGCACAGGCACAAGACCATAACGTGGTGGAAATCATGAAACATTATGTGATCATTCGGGGCCAACGGGTAAGAGAGGAAATAAGATGGAACTCAAGGAGATAATGAATGGTCATCAAGCTGAAATATTAACCCCTCAGCAAAATGCAAAGTGGTGGAGGAGCTCAGCAGGTCGGGCAGCATCAGTGGAGGGGATGGCACTCACACCCCTGCACACCCATATCTCCCACTATCCCGCCCCTCTTCTCCTCCCCATCCACCCATATTCCTCGTTCTGCCTTTACATTTGTCACCTACTCCTTCTCTCCAGAGATGCTGTCTGACCCACTGAGCCACTCCAGCTTTTTCTGTATAGCTTTGGTTTAAACCAGCATCCGCAGTTCCTTCACTTGTCTTCTCTCCTCATCTGATACACTTCAGTCCCTTTTTCAATTCTAGCCTTTGTGATTTACTCCACCCATCCGCTGCTCAAAACTACCTCAAATGTTTATCATTTGCCTATCATTTGCCTGCCTTTATCTTGGCACCATTTCTTTTCCGGCGATCTCCCCCTATTATAGGTCGGAAGAAGGGTCTCGACCTAAAACACCATCTAGTTATTCTCCCCACAGTTGCTGCCTGACCCGCTGAGTTCCTGCAGCATTTTGTGTTTTGCCCTAAACTCCAGCATCTGCAGTTTAACTCCTCACCGCTCCACAGATGTTGCCTGGTTCACTGATTCATTCCATAGATTCAGTTTAAAAGTACCTGAACCATTTTGGATTGGCGTGAATGTTTTTTTGGATCATTACCAACAGTTGTTGTCCAAAGAAAAATGATGTTAATGATCTGATATTCAACACCCTTTAGTAGGCAGCCAACGTTTAGTTGGTGAACTGGATGGGTCCCTTGGTGTTCGAATCATTCTATGATCGTCAGTACCAGTCTAGAGGGAGTTTTGTTGAAATAGTCTTGTACCTTTTTATTGTACCTTCTGGCGTAAGACGATCAAAGAGCAGTTATCAGTGATTTTTATGGGCAGCAACTGCTAGCATCCATGCCAAGAATCTCTGCTGTTATACCTCTATCCACTGTCTGTCACGTGATGAACTTGCTGAATGATGCTGCCCTACCCACCTGCTGTTTAGCTCTTTGAAGCCAAATGTGATGACCATCTGAAGGGCATTTGCATGCATGGCAAGGGTTAATAGCACTGGCAGGGGACATCTGCTGCAGGGCGCATGGTTTTAAATTCCTTTTAGGTGGCTGGGAAAGACTGTCAATCAATGACTGCTGCAGTCAGCCTGCAGGAATACCAATGAGATGCGTTGTTGCAGCATCCAGCACTCCAGAGAGCTCAGCAACTCCACCTTGCTGCCCACCCCCTCCATTGGTCCACCCCACACTTGTCACCGACCAGTCCGCAGCTCTGCATTGCCTGCCCAGCTCCTGTTTGGCCAGCAAAGCTGCCAATCGCAAGGGTTGAAGCCGTTGCTACTACCGCAGTTGCTGCTGCTGCTGCTGGCTGCTGTGTGATGTCAAGTTAGCAAGCAAGGGTTCAGCGGCTCTTTGAAGGGCAGTGACTTGGAGGAAGGTGTTTTATTACAGCAAGGCGATCTACAGCTGCAATGCCTAATAACAATAAATTACTGTAACTGGTTGATTTAACCTTACAAAAGTAAACCTTTATTTAAGACCTGTGCCTAATTAATGTATTGCAACGGTGTCACCGCTGATTATTAATGTTGGGAAGCATGTGTATTAGTGTGATTGAATGATGCAGGCGGAGTGTATCTACAAGGTAGTATTACATTTATTTTCCATTCATTTAGGAAAAAGTCACACAGATTAAGCATATGAAAATTACTTCTTAAAACTGGTTGGTAAAAATCAGATTACCCTGAAAAAAAGTCTTCCAGAGGATTAGAAATTGTTATCGTGTTAATAAAACAGTTTGAAGAAAACCTTGTCCTCATTAAAAACTCCCAGCTTTTATTATTTAATTTATTTTGAAAAAAGATGAGACAATTTTTTCCGTCAGTTTGCCAGGCATTCGGTGCAATGGTGCAATATACAATTAGACCTGTAGCTGCATTCTGTAAAACCATGACAAAATAACCATGGGTGTTCCAGTCTCAAAAACTGTGTCCCCATTAACTATTAACACTTCAAAGCACAGAGGAGAAAATGTACTGTTCACACTCAATAGAGAACAACGCCGCAGAAAATGTTCTCTCTGTTGGACTATTTGGTTATCATTAACTTTCAACAATTGTGTATACTTCTGAGACAGCATGTCTTGCAAACAGCCTCAGAATGACCCTTTGCCCTGCTTGTCCTGCCATTCCTCTCTGCAACAGGCCCTCCGCATTTAGAGCTCTGTTGAAATGAACTCTTCCAGTCTTCATAGAGTATGAAAAATTGATAACGGCATAGAATACATTGTAGAGCAGCATAATGTTCTGGGATATTCTGTTCTTTCACAGCTTGTTCCACTTACTGAAGCAAATTCAAGTTTTTTCTTTCATGAATCCTTGACCGACTGATATTCCTACCTGCAATAAGTCAATATTTGGGGGGAAGTTTATCGAGGAGCTAAAAACAGGGGTAGCTGTAGACCTCAGTATGGTGGAGAGAATCTGGTCTTTCAGGTGAAAGAATGGCCAAAGAATCCCAACATACTGGAAGACCTTTCCACCAGGAATCAGCCCGTCTTTCCTTCCTCTGCCCGCTTCTGTTGTGCGGCAAATACAGAAGGTTGAGAGGGCGCACCACCAGACTCAGAAACAGCTTCCCCCACTCTGTTATCAGGCTTCTCAACAATCCTTCCATAATCTGATTTATAGATTCTCCAATCTACCTCATTGTGGACATTGGACATTGTCTCTGAAACTGTTATCCTACACTGTTGAGAACTATATTCTGCACTCTTTGCTTTGCCTTTTGTCCTTGGGTTTGGTTTGACTGCATTCATGTATAGTACTGTCTGATTTGATTGGATAGCATGCAAAACAAAGCTCTTCATTGTACCTCGGTAGATGTGACAGTAACAAAACTACACCAATGGAATAGGAGAGGCTTGTCTTTATCAGCTGAGAAATTAGAGTGCATAGCGGTAGAACTACTGCCTTACAGTGCTGGTGACCCAGGTTCGATCCTGACCACGGGTGCTGTCTGTATGGAGTTTGCACGTTTTCCCCGTGACCTGCGTGGGTTTTGTCTGAGATCTTCGGTTTCCTCCCACACTCCAAAGACGTACAGGTTTGTAGGTTAATTGGCTTGGTGTAAACGTTAAACATTTAAAAATTATCCCTAGTGTGTGTAGGATAGTGTTAATGTGCAGGGGTGACTGGTCGGCGTGGACTCCATGGGTCGAACTGCCTGTTTCCATGCTGTATCTGTGAACTAAACTAAACTAATGAAATCAAAGATGGCATAGATGCAATGGGCCGAAGGGCCAAGTGACAGTTTTCTAGGTGTTATATTTATTACTTTTATTACTTTTGAAAAGTGCAAGGCGTTTCCATGTTGGGAATAACAGCAGCAAATGTTGTAAATAGTGAGTAGGTCAGGCAGCATCCTTGGATAGATGCTATCTCTTCACATCTGTTGCCAGATGAGCTGGATCTTCTCAGAACTTTCTGTTTATCTTTCGGTTTCTTGTATCTGCAGAATTTTGTTATTGCTCTTTGTCTATCCAGAACACAAACTCTGTAGTCATTCCACTCAGATTCCACGGTGAAATCAAATGGAGATTCCATCTATCATCAAAGTCATTTCACCCATTCAAGATACATTGGGGATACTTGCCTTTGAACAGCACGGTGAGGGCTGAGGGTGTCGCTGAGGCAGGATTCATTTAGCACAGGGAAATAGAGGGAGAGGAAGATAGAAAATGACAAAGTGGAATCAGATTTAGTGGAAGCAAGGGAGTTGAAAAAATTGATGAGAGTTGTATGCAGGCCACACGATAGCGGTAATGTTGGGCTTAGTATAAATCATAAAATTATTGACACATGGGCGGCAGGGTGCCCCAGTGGTAGAGTTGCCGCTTTACAACACTTTCAGCACCAGAAACATGGGTTCGATCCCGACTCGAGGTGCTGTCTGTACGGAGTTTGCCCGTTCTCCCCGTGACCACGTGGAATTTTTTCCGAGATCTTCGGTTTCCTCCCACACTCCTAAGATGTACAGGTTTGTAGGCTAATCGCCTCGGTCTAAATGTAAATTGTCCCTAGTGTGTGTAGGATAGTGTTAGTGTGCTGGTTTTGCTGGTCGGTGCAGCTGGTGGGCCAAAGGACCTGTTTCCATGCTGTATCTCTAAACTAAACTAAATGTAACAAGGATAATGCAATAACAATGACAGGCCGGGTGCAGCTTTATTTCTAAACATATTGGCGATGTAAGTGATACCTATGGTGTGCATTGATACAGTCCATTGTGATCCATTGTATCTAAATATGCAGTCAATATCTTGAGGAACATTGGCTTCTTCTTCTTCTTCTTGCGCATGGCGTGCACAGCCTAAAGTTGTAGGACAACTTGTTCTATTTGATCTTGATTGTGCACGCCAGGTTGATTGCATTCGTCGAAACAGGGTGGACCACGTGAAGGTTGCAATCTCCCACCCCAGGAACATTGGCTCAAATGGATGAGCTGGACTCCAAGATTCGGTCATTGTTTTTCATCAGAGAGGAGCAGAGTTACTTGGACATTTTGATCTCAGTGACCATCACACCACTTCGATTAAATACTACAGAGCAGTCCATCAACAAGGAGAGGATACTATTCACAAATCATGCAGGTTTGGAGTGGAGAAGCCTCAGCAGTTGGTTTTGGCCAACAGGTCATGAAGTTATCGAGAATAGACACAAAAAGCTGGAGTAACTCAGCTGGGCAGGCAGCATCTCTGGAGAGAAGGTGACGTTTTGGGTTGAGACCCTTCTTCAGGCTGATATCAGGGGAGGGGGCGGGACAAAGATAGAATGCAGTTGGAGACAGTAAGATTAATGGGAGAACTGGGAAGGGGGAGGGGATGGAGAGAGAAGGAAAGCAAGGGCTATCTGAAGTTAGAGAAGTCAATGTTCATACCGCTGGGGTGTAAACTACCCAAGCGAAATATGAGGTGCTGTTCCTTCAATTTGCGCTGGGTCTCACTTTGACAATGGAGGAGGCCCAGGACAGAAAGGTCAGATTGGGAATGGGAGGGGGAGTTGAAGTGCTGAACCACCAGGAGATCAGGTAGGTTTAGGCGGACTGAGCGGAGGTGCTCAGCGAAACGATCACCGAGCCTGCGCTTGGTCTCGCTGATGTAGACAAGTTGACCCTGGAACAGCAGATACGGTAGATTACTTGATTTATCCAGTTATTGAGAGATATGAGTAGTGTGGTGCTTATGAACTGTATAGACAAATGATGAACAATCCAGTTCGCACAGAGATCATTCATGATGAGGATAGTCCAGTTAGGAGGATATATCCTGTTATCTGCATTATTAGCATGGATCTATAGAAATATAGAGATGCAGAGATACAACTCGGAAACAGGCCCTTTGGCCTAATCGAGTCTGCACCAACCAGCGATCACCGTGAGCACTAACACCATCCTATACACTGGGAGCCATTTACTATTTTTTTACCAAAGCCAATTAACTTACAAACTTGTAGGTCTTTGGAATGTGGGAGGAAACCGGAGGACCCGGAGAAAACCCTTACAGTCACAGTGAGAACGTACATACTCTGTACAGACAGCACCCGTGGTCAGGATTGAACCCGGGTCTCTGGCGCTGTCAGGCAGCAATTCTCCTGTTGTGCCACTGAGCTGCCTCTGATCTTGAAGGCTGTGTTGCTATCTGGTTAGACAAAAATGCTGGAGAAACTCAGTGGGCGAGGCAGCATCTATGGAGCAAAGGAAATAGGCAACGTTTCGGGTCGAAACCCTTCTTCAGACTGTTATCTGATTGCTATCTGGTTGCAAGGTTAAGGATATCTCCTCAGGGATGGAGATGGAGGGGAAAGAATCAGTTGTTGTAATGATACCCAATAATATGGAAAAGATAGAGGAGGAAGGATTAAAACTGGACGGAAAACCACAATAATGACCTATGGATACCACCTGAATTATAGCAATGTGGTGGAGAGGCGATGAGAACAAAACGTTGGATGTATGACTTCAAGGTTGATGTGGGAATGTGGCTTTCAATTCATGAGACATGCATTAAAACAAGATTGTCTATATCTCTCATTTCCCTTTCCCTTGAATCTCAGTCTGAAGAAGGGTCTCATCCTGAAACGTCACCTATTCCTTTTCCCCAGAGATGCTGTCTGACCCGCTGAGTTACTCCAGTGTCTATCTTCAGGAAAGAGGGAGATATTTCTTCAGGGTGGACTTCACTTGAATCGGGTTAAGTAAGTGGCCAAACAAATGAAATAATTCATGCTATAGATATGGGTTTAAACAAAGCAGTTATGAAGAAAGGTTCTGGTGAGGGCAAATTAAAACAGAAAGGTTAATATGATGGTGCAGGGGTGGGAAATGTGTGATAATAATCAAAGCCTGTCAGCGGGAATAAGGGCATTCAAAGATAAGAAAATACTTTCAGTTAACATCAGAGCAGGGAAAAATCATGGAAAGCCACAATGGAAGTTTGTTTATTTGAATTCACATGGTATTCATAACATGATCGATAAATCAGCAATGCAGGTGGAAAAGAAATGAGTGCAATCTAAAAGCCATTACAGAGACAGAGTTATGAAGTGACCATGGTGGGAACCTACTGGGATACTTTTCTTTTTGCACAGAAGAGAAATGCAAAAGGAGGAGGGATAGACCTGGTAACGATGAACGAAGGAAACACCGGGAGATAGCTCAGAAAACGAAGAAGTGGAATCAGATTCAGTGGAAGCAAGGGGGCTGAAAACAGTGATGGGAGTTGTGTACAGGCCACACGATAGACTGACACATAGTGGCATAGTAGTAGAGCTGCTGCCTTACAGCTCCAGAGACCCAGATGCAATCCTGACTATGGGTGCTGTCTGTACGGAGTGTGTTCTCCCCGTGACCTGCGTAGGTTTTCTCCAAGATCGTCGGTTTCCTCCACACCCAAAAGACATACAGGGTTGTAGGTTAATTGGCTTGATATTAATGTAAAAATTGTCCCTAGTGTGTGTAGTATAGTGTCAGGGCCGGGATCACTGGTCGGTGCAGACTCGGTGCGCCGAAGAGCCTGTTCCCGTGCTGTATCTCTAAACTAAACAAAAAAACTAATGTGACAAGGATAATGCAATAACAATGAGGGCAGATGAAATATAGGCAAATGCAGGGTATAAGAGACAGTTTTCTGGGTCAGATGTTGGATCACCACTGAGGATTATTATTTTAGATCTCATATTTGTGTAATAAGAAACAATTAATTAATAATCTGGCAGTTAAGAGAAGAGTGGATCATATTATGGAATTTTATATTAAGTCTGAAGCTGATTTACTGGTCTTAAATCTAAGTCAGGTGAATGATGATAGTATGAGTATGTGTTGGCTGTGGAAATTGGCATTAAGAAGAATGACAATAAACAAGCAATGATTAGCATTTAAAGAATTGATGCATTGACCCAATCAGGCACGAAAACCTAACAGGAAAAATGCTTCAGCTGTAGTTGACAACAAAAGTTGAAAGTAATATTAGATGAAAGGTAACGGCTTATGTGCCATAAAGCTGTGAGCCTGAAGGCTGGATGAGTGGGGCAATGATGCTGTAGTCAGGCTGCAGGAATATCAATGAGACGTGTAGCCGCATCATCCAGAACTCCAGAGGGTTCAATAACGGCACTCCTTCTGAGTCCAGAGTGTTTAATTGTCATATGTACTGACACAGAAAAATGCAATTCTTACTTGAAGCAGTAGAGCAGGCCTGGAAATACAAGACACATAGATATTATTTCACAAACAAAACTTCAATAAATCCGCACAGTGCTGTAATGATGGAGCTACGGACTTACTGAGCCAGAGAGCCCAGTTCCATCCTGTCTAAGCTGGAATATCGAAGGTACACAAAATTGTTGGGGAAACTCAGCGGGTGCAGCAGCATCTATGGAGCGAAGGAAATAGGCGACATTTCGGGCCGAAACCCTTCTTCAGACTGATGGGGGGTGGGGAAAGAAAGAAGGAAAAGGGGAGGAGGAGGAGGAGCCCGAGGGCGGGCGGATGGGAGGGTGGGAGGAGACAGCTAGAGGGTTAAGGAAGGGGAGGAGACAGCACGGGCTAGCCAAATTGGGAGAATTCAATGTTAATGCCATAAGGACGCAAGGTGCCCAGACGGAATACGTCTTCCCACCCTGCCCCCTGTAAAGACTCCATCCCCTACTCCCAATTCCTCCGCCTATGCCGCATCTGTTCCCAGGATGAGACATTTCATACCAGGGCATCGGAAATGTCCTCGTTCTTCAGGGAACGGGGATTCCCCTCCGCCACCATAGATGAGGCTCACACCAGGGTCTCATCCATACCCCGTAACACTGCTCTCTCTCCCCATCCCCGCACACGCAACAAGGGCAGAGTCCCTCTGGTCCTCACCTTTCACCCCACCAGCCGGCAAATACAACACATAATCCTCCGCCATTTCCGCCACCTCCAACGTGACCCCACCACTCGCCACATCTTCCCATCTCCCCCCATGTCTGCCTTCCGCAAAGACCGCTCCCTCCGCAACTCCCTCGTCAATTCTTCCCTTCCCTCCAGCACCACCCCCTCCCCGGGCACTTTCCGTTGCAACCGCAAGAAATGCAACACCTGTCCCTTCACCTCCCCCCTCGACTCCATTCAAGGTCCCAAGCAGTCGTTCCAGGTGCGACAAAGGTTCACCTGTATCTCCTCCAACCTCATCTACTGCATCCGCTGCTCTAGATGTCAGCTGATTTACATCGGTGAGACCAAGCGTAGGTTGGGCGATCGTTTCGCCGAACACCTCCGCTCAGTCCGCAATAACCTACCTGACCTCCCGGTGGCTCAGCACTTCAACTCCCCCTCCCATTCCCAATCCGACCTCTCTGTCCTGGGTCTCCTCCATTGCCAGAGTGAGCAACAGCGGAAATTGGAGGAACAGCACCTCATATTCCGTCTGGGGACCTTGCGTCCTTATGGCATTAACATTGAATTCTCCCAATTTGGCTAGCCCGTGCTGTCTCCTCCCCTTCCTTAACCCTCTAGCTGTCTCCTCCCACCCTCCCATCCGCCCGCCCTCGGGCTCCTCCTCCTCCTCCCCTTTTCCTTCTTTCTTTCCCCACCCCCCATCAGTCTGAAGAAGGGTTTCGGCCCGAAACGTCGCCTATTTCCTTCGCTCCATAGATGCTGCTGCACCCGCTGAGTTTCCCCAGCAATTTTGTGTACCTTCGATATTCCAGCATCTGCAGTTCCCTTTTGAACACTTTGTCTACTCCACTGCGATATCTCTTCAAGGTATGCCTACTTTGAAGAAGTTCTCCTCCTCTCTCCGGAGACAGTTTCACAACCTCCTCTCTAACTGCACACCTTCTGTGATCCCCCCTGCCCTCCAACTGTACGACCATACCCTTACCCAGACTCGATACCACAGCCATATTTGCTTCCTCGGGGCCTGCCTGCACCATCATCTCATACCCCATGGCTTCCAGCTCCAGTTCCCTACCTCCCAGTTCGGACCCCAACCGGACCATCGGTACTGACTGGCGATCCACCGGCATACCCAGCAATTCTCCAACCGGGCACTGAGATCCACCCTGGTCGCGATGCGCCGGCACCAACAGGACCTCACATCGACACTCCCTGGACTTCAGGCCTCACTAACCCAGACCTGCAACGGACCCCAGCTGTATTTCATCCGCCGGAAGATCCACCTCTTTAATAAAAAATTCCTGGCCTACCTTAATTCCACCAAGGACCTTAAATTATCCCGACTCCAGGCCGCTCCCGACGCCTACACTCCGCGACTCGACCGCCCGCAGACTCCGGGCCACAACTCTGGCCCGCATCGCCTGCCCGAGTCCCGCGACGCCATCTTGGCCACTAGGAGCGACTTCCATACTCACCGGGACGCCGCCTTCACCGACCTCCACATCGATGCCGCCGCCGACCATCACCTGCCTACCGATGACGCCCAGCCTCGCAGCTTCTACGGTAACTCGGACTTTCTCCCTCTCGCCGATTCCTCCGACATCGCCGCCCGACCCGAACTACCCGACAACGCCGCCGGACCGGGGCTGTCTCAACATGGCCGCCGCTACGCACCCGATTCATCTCGCCGCCGACCTGCCGACCATCCGCCCACCGGGACCACCCACGCATCGCCCGTGGACCCCGACTCAACCACCACTGGACTCCGACCATCGGGTCCGGTGACCCGCGCCACTCGACTCCGACCATCGGGTCCGTTGACCCGCGCCACTCCACCCCCCTCCAGCAACCCACAGCCGTCGCCTTACCTGGAGCCTGGACTCTGCACTGGGCCTGCAGCCTCCACGCTGCTTACTCCCACTCTTCTGGACTTAACTCCACCGGGTCCTAGCGCCCGTCTGCCCAGCCGTGCTAACCTCAGTGGCTGCTCCACTGACCCTCCCCCATCCCCCCCAACCATGTCACACCCGCTCTTCCCCACCCACCTTACAGCCCTCTCTCCCCCCCACCCCCTGACCACCCACCACCCCTCCAACACCCACAACCCCCCCCCCCACACATCGCTCCGTCCCCAGTCTACCCACCTGCCTTCCTCTGGCCCCAACTCCCACCCCTGCCGGGTGTTCACCATCCCCCCCGACCTCCCCCTCTCCCCCACCCAACGGTCTGTCCTCAGCAGAGGTCTCACCTTTGTCTCCCTCCGTCCCCATCTCAATGAGTTCCGCGCCCACCATGACTTGGAGCGCTTCTACCGTCGTCTCCGCCTCACAGCGCACTTCCATGGGAAGGAGTCCTCGCCCCCTAATGATGACCCCTTTTCCCGTCTCCAACGCACCCCCTCCTCGTGGAACCCCCCTCATAAAGTCCCGGCTCTGGAACTCTTCATTCAGAACTGCCGCCGCGACGTCAACCGCCTAAACTTCTCCACTCCCCTGTCTCACTCCAATCTTTCCCCCTCTGAACGCACTGCCATCGAATCACTCCGCAAAAACCCAGACTGGGTCATCAAACCAGCCGACAAGGGAGGTGCCGTGGTAGTCTGGCGCGCCGATCTCTACAAAGCTGAGGCCACGCGCCAACTCTCGGACACCTCCTCCTACTTACCCTTGGACCATGACCCCACTGACGAGCACCAGGCCACCATATCTAGCACCATCACCAACTTCATCAATTCCCACGGCCTACCTGACCAAGCCTCCAAACTCATCGTTCCCCAGCCCCGCACGGCCCGTTTTTACCTTCTCCCCAAAATCCACAAACCCGGCTCTCCCGGCAGACCCATTGTCTCTGCGTGTTCGTGCCCCACCGAACTCATCTCCACATACCTTGACTCCATCCTATCCCCCTTGGTCAAATCCCTCCCCACCTATGTTCTAGACACCTCAGACACTCTCCGCCGCCTCCACGCATTCCACTCTCTGGGCCCTCACCCCCTCATCTTCACCATGGATGTCCGGTCACTCTACACCTCCATCCCCCACCAGGATGGCCTCAGAGCCCTCCGGTTCTTCCTCGACCAGAGGAGCAACCTATACCCAGCCACTGACACTCTCCTCTGCTTAGCGGAGTTGGTCCTCACCCTCAATAACTTTACATTTGACTCCTCCCATTTCCTCCAAACACAAGGCGTAGCTATGGGCACACGCATGGGCCCCAGCTACGCCTGCCTCTTTGTCGGGCACGTTGAACAATCCTTGTTCGAGACGTACCAGGGCCCCATCCTCAACCTCTACCTCCGTTACATTGACGACTGCTTTGGGGCCACCTCCTGCACCCACACACAACTGACTGACTTCATCCACTTCACCACCAACTTCCATCCGGCACTCCAATACACCTGGACGATTTCCGACACTTCCCTACCATTCCTTGACCTCACCATCTCCATCGCAGGGGACAGACTCCTGACCGACATACATTACAAACCCACTGACTCACATGGCTATCTGGACTACACGTCTTCCCACCCTGCCCCCTGTAAAGACTCCATTCCCTACTCCCAATTCCTCCGCCTACGCCGCATCTGTTCCCAGGATGAGACATTTCTTACCAGGGCATCGGAAATGTCCTCGTTCTTCAGGGAACGGGGATTCCCCTCCGCCACCATAGATGAGGCTCACACCAGGGTCTCATCCATACCCCGTAACACTGCTCTCTCTCCCCATCCCCGCACACGCAACAAGGGCAGAGTCCCTCTGGTCCTCACCTTTCACCCCACCAGCCGGCAAATACAACACATAATCCTCCGCCATTTCCGCCACCTCCAACGTGACCCCACCACTCGCCACATCCCATCTCCCCCCATGTCTGCCTTCCGCAAAGACCGCTCTCTCCGCAACTCCCTCGTCAATTCTTCCCTTCCCTCCCGCACCACCCACTCCCCGGGCACTTTCCGTTGCAACCGCAAGAAATGCAACACCTGTCCCTTCACCTCCCCCTTCGACTCCATTCAAGGTCCCAAGCAGTCGTTCCAGGTGCGACAAAGGTTCACCTGTATCTCCTCCAACCTCATCTACTGCATCCGCTGCTCTAGATGTCAGCTGATTTACATCGGTGAGACCAAGCGTAGGTTGGGCGATCGTTTCGCCGAACACCTCCGCTCAGTCCGCAATAACCTACCTGACCTCCCGGTGGCTCAGCACTTCAACTCCCCCTCCCATTCCCAATCCGACCGCTCTGTCCTGGGTCTCCTCCATTGCCAGAGTGAGCAACAGCGGAAATTGGAGGAACAGCACCTCATATTCCGTCTGGGGACCTTGCGTCCTTATGGCATTAACATTGAATTCTCCCAATTTGGCTAGCCCGTGCTGTCTCCTCCCCTTCCTTAACCCTCTAGCTGTCTCCTCCCACCCTCCCATCCGCCCGCCCTCGGGCTCCTCCTCCTCCTCCCCTTTTCCTTCTTTCTTTCCCCACCCCCCATCAGTCTGAAGAAGGGTTTCGGCCCGAAACGTCGCCTATTTCCTTCGCTCCATAGATGCTGCTGCACCCGCTGAGTTTCCCCAGCAATTTTGTGTACCTTCCATCCTGTCTAAGATTGCTTGCCTGTATGGAGTTTGTACGTTCTCCCAATAACCTGTGGCTTTTCTCTGAGATCTTCGGTTTTGTCCCACACTCCAAAGACGTACAGGTTTGTCAGTTGTTTGGAGTTGGTATAAATGTAAAATTGTCGTTAGCATGTAATGTGCGGGGATTGCTGGTCGGCGCGGACTCGGTCGGCCGAAGGGACTGTTTCTGCGCTGTATCTCTAAACTAAACTAAACCAATAACCAATATTCTTCATTGGTCAGAGGAGGGAAGAGACTGCAGACCTCAGACTTTTGCCTCCATCACAGTGACTCACTGTGGTGGATGTTAATATGTGTTTATTGTTGTTTTTTTTTATTGTATTGTATGTATGACTGCAGGCACGAAATTTCGTTCAGACATCGGTCTGAATGACAATAAAGGCTATCTGTCTGGTCCAAGGAACAGTTCAGCAACTCTGTATTAGATGCTGAGTTCTTGAATGACTAGTATTGTTGTCACTAGTAATGATTAATGTGGAAAACCATTACATTGAAGAGGACAGGGCAAGTCGAATACAAAAGCTATCCAATCATTAACATGAAACAGAGCAGTAACGTTTCCACGGATTACGTTACAAGGGAAAAGTAAATAAAAGTTATGTGCAGTATGGGATAAGCTCGAGTAATAGCAGCTAACCTCTACTAGGAAATAAAGAGGCAGGGAATGTTTTGTGTCTGTTTTCATGGAGAGAAATGAAGAAAACAAGGAAAGTATGGAGAACAAGCCAGGAATGAACAAAAGGCAATAAGAAGCACCAATCAAAAAATAATATTGAATAAAATAATGGAATTCAACACACTTGAGCGCGCAGTGACTGATATCTCCCATGGAAGAATATATATAACTCCTCTATTTAATGAGTGAGGGAAAAAAAATAGCCTAAGATCAGTTAGCTGGACATTCATCGTAGAGGAAAATATGATATCTCTTTCAGTTGAGTATACAGTTGGAGCAAAGAGGTCCTTCTGCAGTTGTACAGGGGCCTAGTGAGACCACACCTGGAATATTGTGTGCAGTTTTGGTCTCCAAATTTGAGGAAGGACATTCTTGCTATTGAGGGAGTACAATGTAGGTTCACCAGGTTAATTCCCAGGATGGCGGGACTATCATATGTTGAAAGAATGGAGCGGCTGGGCTTGTATATTCTGGAATTTAGAAGGATGAGAGGGAATTTCATTGAAACATATGAGATTGTTAAGGGTTTGGACATGCTAGAGGCAGGAAACATGTTCCCGATGTTGGGGGAGTCCAGAACCAGGGGCCACAGTTTAAGAATAAGGAGTAAGCCATTTAGAACAGAGATGAGGAAACACTTTTTCTCACAGAGAGTGGTGAGTCTGTGGAATTCTCTGCCTCAGAGGGTGATGGAGGCAGGTTCTCTGGATGCTTTCAAGAGAGAGTTAGATAGGGCTCCTAAAAGTAGTGGAGTCAGGGGATATGGGGAGAAGGCAAGAACGGGGTACCGATTGGGGATGATCAGCCATGATCACATTGAATGGAGTGCTGGCTCGAAGGGCCGAATTGCCTCCTCCTGCATCTATTGTCTATTGTCTATTGACGATCAACCATGATCACAATGAATGGCGGTGCTGGCTCAAAGGGCCGAATGGCCTCCTCCTGCACCTATTTTGTATGTTTCTATTTTCTATGTTAGGCAGCATCGTTAACTTGCTTGAAACAAATTAAACTTTCTAAAAAGCTCTGCCCCAGCCAAATCCTGGAATGTTGGCAGAGTATACGGTTCATTACCAATGTTATGTTCAAAGTCATCTTTTAGATGTTACAGAGACAGACGTTCTGTCAGACTGCAACTTCCGCTGCTGGGGTCAACCAGTCATCCAACTGCACTTTAACTTGCTTGGTTCTTCCTTGACAAGTTGTTTATGAGCCTTCTGCACTAGCGTAGGGTCCACAGTAGATACATTTCACACCTAGTTGGTTCTGTCTATAAGGTCCTGCATCTCAGAATCCTTGAATAGATTTACATATTGAATACATATACAGAATCAGTGTGTGTTGTACTGAGTATCTTCAGTTGGCTTTGACCAGCTTCATTGGTCTATGGGTAGACTGCTGCAAGCATTGGCAGTTGATTCCTGGCCCTTATAATCAAGATACATCATCTGCCCTCTTCACCAGAATATGTGAGTAATCCAATGTAACTGCAGCTTAATAGCAGATGCTCTGAGTGAATATATCTGACCCATAATCCGATTCGAGTCTGAAGAAGGGTTCCAACTAGAAATGTTACCTTTTCTGGCAGAGATGCTGCCTCACCCACTAAGTTAAGGGCCTGTCCCACTTACATGTCCTTTGCACGCAAATTACGTGACCTCGTTGTCGCGTTGAGCCGCGACGGTCCCGTGAAGGTCGCGCGCGATTTCATGCGTACGCACAGCCGTCTGGTGCGCGTGATGCCATTTGAAGATGGACACAAAGCTGGAGTAACTCAGCGGGACCGGCAGCATCTCTGGAGAGAAGCAATGGGTGACGTTTCGTGTCGAGACTTCTTCAGTCTGAAAAGAAGGGTCTTGACCCGAAACGTCACCCATTGCTTCTCTCCAGAGATGCTGCCGGTCCCGCTGAGTTACTCCTGCATTTTGTGTCCATCTTCAATTTTCTTGGCCCAGCTCTGGGAGTAGAAGTGGGGGCGGATCTGGACTGCAACGGCCGTGAGCCCCAGGCCGAACTCGGCGATCGTTTGCCTGCTTCTGCTGCTGTTGGAGGTGAGACATTGCGTCGCGCCAGGGTCTTGGGCCGGTCCCACTTTGGTCGTCAGTTCCACGACAGGCCGTTGGCATGCAAAGATTTCGTTTGCTACAAAAATTTCGGAGCCCAGCGCGATGTCGCGCACAACTACATACCCCTCCGCGCTTCTCAGTGGGACCGGCCCAGCGTGGCCACACGATGCCCATGCGTCTCAACGTGACCACGAGGTAGCGTAATTTGCATGCCAAGGACACGCAAGTGGGACAGGCCCTCTACTCCAGCACTCTGTTCCACACAAGATTCCAGCATCTGCCGTTTCTTGTGTTTCTATATTCATATTTAGATTTTGGTCATTCACTCTTACATTGTTCATCAGGTCATTATTTTTTTTATTATTGGTGGCCCAGTTACAAAGCTCTTATTGAATGGCCTTTGTTCATTTCAATATGATGCTCGCAACACCACGATAATTGTTACATAAAAAAAGTTGTTCGGCACGGACTTGTAGGGCCGAGATGGCCTGTTTCCGTGCTGTAATTGTTATATGGTTATATGGTTATATATTTACCTCCTTACATTTGGCATATTCACAAATTGCTGATATCGGTATAGTATTTTTGCAGACATATGTTTTGTTAGAATTAGTCTGCCCTAAATGGGCATAGAAGGGTTGAATGTATTCCTAACTTTTATCGTGCACTCAGAAAGTATTCAGACCCCTTCACTTTTTCCAATTTTTTTTACGTTACAGCCTTATTCTAAAATTGATTAAATTCTGGGTTTTTTTTATCAACAATCTACACACAATACCCCATAATAAAAAAGTGAAAACAGGTGTTTAGAAATTTTTGCAAAGTAATTAAAAATAAATAACTGAAATATCACATTTGCATAAGTATTCAGACCCTTTACTCAGTACTTTATTGAGGCCTTTGGCAGCGATTACAGCCTCAAGTCTTCTTGGGTATGATGCTACAAGCTTGGCACACCTGTATTTGGGTAATTTCTCCCATTCTTCTCTGCAGATCCTCTCAAGCTCTGTCAGGTTGGATTGGGAGCATTGATGCACAGCTATTTTCAGGTCCCTCCAGAGATGTTCAATCGGGTTCAAGTCCAGGCTCTGCTGGGCCTCTATAGGACATTCACAGCTTGTTATGGCCACTCCTGCGTTGTCTTGGCTGTGTGCTTAGGGTCGTTGTCCTGTTGGAAGGTAAACCTCCGCCCCAGTCTTAGGTCCAGAACATTCTGGAGCAGGTTTTCATCAAGGATCTCTCTGTACTTTGCTCCATTCATCTTTCCCTCAATCCTGACTAGTCTCCCAGTTCCTGTCGCTGAAAAACATCCCCACAGCATGATGCTGCCACCACCATGCATCACCGTAGGTATGGTGTTGGCCAGGTGATGAGCGGTGCCTGGTTTCCTCCAGACGTGACGCTTGGCATTCAGGCCAAAGAGTTCAATCTTGGTTTCATCAGACCAGAGAATCTTGTTTAGGTGCCTTTTGACAAACTCTAAGCAGGCTGTCATGTACCTTTTACTGAGGAGTGGCTTCCGTCTGGCCACTCTACCATAAAGGTCTGATTGGTGGAGTGCTGCAGATATAGTTGTCCTTCTGGAAAGTTCTCCCATCTCCACAGAGAAACTCTGGAGCTCTGTCAGAGTGACCATCGGGTTCTTGGTCACCTCCCTGACCAATGCCCTTCTCCCCCGATTGCTCAGTTTGGCCGGGCGGCCAGCTCTATGAGGAGTCCTGGTGGTTCCAAAGTTTTTCTATTGAAGAATGACAGAGGCCACTGTGCTCTTCGGGACCTGCAATGCTACAGATATTGTTTTATACCCTTCCTCAGATCTGTGTCTCGACACAATCTTGCCTCAGAGGTCTACTGACAATTCCTTCGTCTTCATGGCTTGGTTTTTGCTCTGACATGCACTGTCAACTGTGGGACCTTATATAGACAGGTGTGTGCCTTTCCAAATCATGTCCAATCAATTTAATTTACCACTGGTATTTGTAGAAACATCGTAAGGATAATCAATGGAAACAGGATGAACCTAAGCTCAATTTTGAGTGTCATAGCAAAAGATTTGAATACTTATGGAAATGTGATATTTCAGTTATTTTTTCAATTACTTTGCAAAAATTTCTAAACACCTGTTTTCGCTTCTTCATTCTGGGGTATTGTGTGTAGATTAATGATTTTTTTTTAAATTAATCCTTTTTAAAATAAGGCTGTAACGTAACAAAATGTGGAAAAAGTGAATGGGTCTGAATACTTTCTGAATGCAATGTATACCCATACAATCAACCCTCTGAAGTAGATGCAGCCATTACTTCACCCAACAGTTTCAAGCGAGGAGAGTCGAGAGTGTTTAATTGTCATATGGGTCGACAATGGAACAACAAAACTCTTACTTGCAACAGCATACACAGATAATGTAAATAAACAAAAAAAACCTAAATTAATAATCCTAATACTAGTGGCAAAAAACAGAAGTCCTTAGTACAACCAAAGACACTTCATAGTTTACAATTGAGGTGTTTATTGTGTTCCAGAGCCTGATGGGTCTCGACCCAAAACACCACCCATTCCTTTGCTCCAGAGATGCTGTCTAACCCGCTGAGTTACTCCAGATTTTTGTGTCTAAAGTTATTTTTGAATCTGGTTTTCACGTATTTCAGACACCTATACTTTTGCTCCTGATAGTGGGTTTGAAATGAACGTGTCATTTGCACACACCCATATATCTGGAGAAATTCAAGAGAGTAATCGTCGGTATTCCAAATCTTCTTACTCTTCTTCGGAAGTGGAGGCCTTAATGGGCTTTCATTATTCTTGCATCAATGTGCTAGGCCCAAAAGTGATCTTCAGAGTGATCTTCATTGATGTTCCCGTTCTAAAGTCAACAATCAGCTCCTTGGTCTTGTGATGTTGAGAGCAAGATTGTTGTCCGACACCATTCAATCAGATCTTCAACCCTACTATACTGTTCAGTTTAGTTTATTGTCACATGTACGGAGGTACAGTGAAAAGCTTTTGTTGCGTGCTATCCAGTCAGCGGAAAGACAATACATGATTACACTCGAGCCATTGACATTGTATAGATATATGATATTGATGTATATATCAGTATGATGTATAGATGTATAGACACTGTGGCTCATTATTACCCATTCATCAACGGCGGTATCATTGGCAAAGTTAAAAAAATCTTTTTTTAAAATCCATTTATTTATTTATTTATTTTTTATTTAGAAGTACAATAAGTTACAGTAATACACACCACATATATCTCATTACATTTGTTGTACCCCTTCATTTTTTTAGTTTAAAAAAAGATAGAAATAAAAGAAGTAAGGAAAGTGAGAAAGAGTCGTGAAGGTGCAGGAAAGTGTTGGGAAAAGAAAGCCCATTAGAAAAGGAGTAAGAGAAGAAAGTTAAGAAATAGACCCTTGAAAAGAAAAAAAAGAAAGAGTAACAATCGCTCTATTATCAAAATTTAAAAAAACTCCGCAAAAAGGGATATACCAACCGTATTTTTCACCCCCCGTTACCAGATTCTGGCACCATTTATTTTTTAAATTACTATTGCACCTTATGCTTGTAATAAGTCCATAAATGCAGACCATGTCTTTTGGAAGTGGTCTGCTTTGCCTGCTAGGAGGAGTCTCATCTCTTCCAGATGTAATGTTTCGAACATGTTTGAAATCCACATTTTTATTGTTGGTATTGGAGCGTTTTTCCAGAATTTGAGTATAAGCTTTTTTCCCATTATTAGCCCGTAATTAAGTAAATTCTTTTGAAACACGTTTAGTTCAGGGCTACCTTCCGTTATTCCAAAAATAATCCATTCTGCTTTTGGTATGAGTTTTATTTTAAATAGTTTTGTGAAGATTTCAAATATTTCGTTCCAGAATTTTGGGATTTTTATACAAAAAACAAGAGTGCGCTGTGGTAGCTTCATGAGACTTACATTTATCACAAATGGGTGAGACGTTAGGGAAAAGTTTATTTATTTTTGTTTTTGAATAGTATAGTCTATGTAATGTTTTGAATTGAATTAGAGTATGTCGTACGTTGATCGAGCATTTATGCACATATAGTGAGTGTTTATCCCAGCTCTCTTTTGAAATTTTTATAGCTAGTTCTTGTTCCCAGTCTCTTCTAATACCATCAGTTGTAGGTATTTCTATATTTAAAATAGTGTTGTATAAGTATGATATTAAGTTTGCTGATTCGGCCTTTGTCTTCATTGCTTCGTCCAGTAAGTCTGGAGGCATGTTATGATAGTCTTTTGTGTATTTTTTCAGATAGTCACACAATTGAAGATATTTAAAATATTGATTATTTCTCAAATTATATTTCAGTTGTAATTGTTGAAATGATAATAATTTTCCGAATTCATACAAGTCTCCGAGCGTTTTGATTCCTATTCTTTCCCATTGTGTAAATGATTTATCTATAGTAGAAGGTTTAAACGACGGATTATTGACTATTGGCATTAAAAGAGATAGATTTCTTAATTTTAGATTCTGTTTTATTTGTTTCCAAGTTCTAATTGTGCTATGTATAATGGATTTCTATTGTAATTTTTGTTATTCAGATTCATTGGTGAGAGGAGAGTCGCTCCTATATTACACGGAGAGCAGTCCTCTCTCTCCATTACAATCCAGTCCACCTGCTGGGCAGAATTGTCCAGCAGGTGAATCATATTTTTAATATTTACTGCCCAATTATAGTACATAAAGTTAGGGAGCGCTAGACCACCCAGCTCTTTGGGTTTACTAAGGTGTGTTCTTTGTATTCTGTGGGATTTATAGTCCCATATAAAGTTTGTAATGTCTGAGTCCAGTTTTTTGAAAAACTTTTTTGGAAGATATGTAGGTATTGATTGAAATAAATATAGGATTTGTGGTAGAAAGATCATTTTTATAGCATTTATTCGACCTATTAAAGACATCGGGAGCGTTTTCCAGAATTTGATTAGACTATTTCGTTTGTTAAGTAAGGGACTATAATTGGCATTAAACATAGCATGATAGTTTCTAGTAATTTCAATTCCCAAATATTTAAATTTTTCTGTGGCTACTTTAAAGGGGAATTTTAAAAGATGTGTTGAGTCTTTCGGTTTTATCGACATAATTTCACTTTTGTTCCAGTTTATTCTATATCCTGAGAAAGATCCAAAGTCCTCAATTAGATTTAGTATGTTTGGTATACTGATTTGGGGTTTTGTGATGTACAGTAGTACATCATCTGCATATAAAGATATTATGTTATTTGAATATTTTGTATTATAACCGTAAATATCCGGGTGTGTTCAGATTTTTTCAGCTAAAGGTTCAATTACCAAAGCAAATAACAGCGGTGATAATGCACATCCTTGTCTATTGCCCCTTGATAATTGGAATTTCGTAGATAGTATATTATTAGTTAATATTCTAGCCGTAGGTTTGTTTTATAATAATTTTATCCATGCGATGAAGTTCTCTCCCATTTGAAATTTTTGCAATACTTTAATCATATAATCCCATTCTACTTGATCAAATGCTTTTTCTGCGTCCAATGAAATGATTGATAACTCTTGTTCTTGAGGTTTGTGTGAATGCATTATGTTAAGCAGACGTCTCAGGTTATTAAATGAGTGTCTCTTGGGTATAAATCCCGTTTGATCTCGTTTATTAATTTACTAACATATTTACTTAGTCTTCTAGCTAGTGTTTTCGCTAATATTTTTTGATCCGTATTTAACAATGCAATAGCTCTATATGAGCCTGGTTCTTCTATGTCTTTATCTTTTTTAAGTATTAATGTAATCGTTGATTCTGCTAGTGTTTCAGGTAGGATTTGTTCTTTAAAAGCATATGTATACATTTTCTGTAAACGTGGTGTAACTATGCCGTAAAAACATTTATAAAATTTGTTACTGAATCCGTCTGGTCCTGGTGTTTTTCCATTCTTTAGTTTGTTTATTGTGTCTTCTATCTCCTTAGATGTAATTTGTGCTCCCAGTTCCTCTTGTTCCTTCAATTCTAGTTTTGGAAGATTACAATTGTCCAGGAACTTTGAAACTTTATTATTGTCTGTTAACGTTTTGGATGTGTATAAATTCTGGTAAAATTGAGCGAATCTTTTATTGATATCATTGGGTAGTGTTAATAATTTCCCTCTATCTGATTTAATCTTTAAAATTGCGTGGTCTTTTTCCCGTTTTTTCAGTTGGCGTGCCAGAAGTTTGTGGGGTTTATCCCCAAATTCAAAGCGTGTTTTGTAATTTGGAATAGTCTTATAACTTTCTCTGATAATAACTTATTTAGTTTAAATTTCAATATTAATATTTTATTATGTTTATCCATAGTTGGATCTTTAGCATTATCTATATCTAGTTGTCTGATTTGTTCTTCTAATTGTCTTTGTTCGTTCTTATTCTTTTTGTTTTGAAAAGCTTGGTATGAGATAATGATTCCTCTAATAAATGCTTTGAAGGATTCCCATAGTAAAGTGAGTGGTATGTCTGGTGTATCGTTTGTCTCAAAAAATAAGTCCATCTGTTTTTTTAGATATATACTCCCTTGTGGGTCTTTTAAAATTTGCGAGTTAAACCTCCAGAACGATTTATTCGTAGACATTCCTTCCAGTTTTAAAAAGAAAGTTAGCTGAAATCGTATTGGTGTGAAATTTAGGGTTCATAGTATAAGGGATTAGTTTTGTATCCACTAGGAAATAATCTATACGTGAGTATGTTTTGTTTACCGTTGAATAAAACGAGTATTCCCTTCCAGTCGGATTCGCGATCCTCCAAACGTCTGTTATGTTTGTGTTTTTTGTGTATGTATTTAAGAGTTCACTAGTTTTAGATTTCATAATACCTCTTTATTTTTGCATCGATTTATCTAAGTACGGGTCTAAAACACAGTTGAAGTCTCCTCCAATTATAAGATTTTGGTAGTTGAACTCTGCGATTGTATTCAAGATTTTGTTGAAAAATTGAGCATTTTCAAAATTGGGCGCATATATATTTACCAAGGTTATTGGCGTCGCATGGATCTCTCCTGTAACTATAAGATATATCCCTTCCTTATCTGATATAATGTTCTTTGATTTAAATGGTATTCCTTTGCGAATAATAATTGCGGTACCTCTGGATTTCGAGGTGTGTGAAGAGTGATACGTTTGGCCTATCCAATTCGCACTCAATCTCATCTGATCTTGGTGTTTAAAGATGCGTTTCTTGTAAAAAAGTAATGTCCGTGTTGTATGATTTCAACTGAGCTAGTACCTTGCCCCTTTTGATTGGTTCATTAATACCCCTTATGTTCCAGCTACAGAATGTGATTCCTCCCATTTTCTTTTGTTTATCGTCTTGCATTTTCGCTGATTTTAATACCCTTAATCATTATGGTGCATCCATACCTCAGGACTCTGGATATTTGGGGAACGTTTATGTTACTGACTTCCTTTGGTAGATCCCTTTTGCGATTGTCCTTAAAAAAACCCCACATAGTTGTGACATATTGTGATTTAAAAAAAATTGAACAAGTGAAATTACAGTGTCTAGAGTAGTCGACACTGTAATGAGTGTCCCACACATCTGTGGGGTTTGACATCAATTCGACTTCCGATGTTGATGTTATGCAATTAGCTCCACTCCCTTTATTACTCTTAGACTAGGAGGGAGGGACCTTTTCAAAATCAGTTGTATTTCACCCAATTACAGTATATATATATTTCATTAAGACTTATCAAATTGTATGTTCAGCTACTGTGAAACTTATATATCTAACACTTTTATCTACTAACTATTTATAGTTATAGTTATACCTTTGATAATAGTCAGCTGTCGGCTGAGAGGGTTAACCAGAATCAGGCTCCTGGAACTATGCCAGGTGCCTGAGTCTCCTCCCTTCCCCACACGAAGTACATAGCACTAAAACTTGTGATATTATCTACGTTTCTAAAATTTGTTATTTGTTATTTCTTTATCCCTGCTTAACTGTCTCGCTCTATATACGGGATAGTCTGTCTTTTTAAAACATTATTACATTTTGCCCATTATATAGTTCTGGTTAGTTTCCATTTCTATTTCTATATTAGTGTTGTTAATTATTGTTAATTCTCTATGTTTTGTGAAACTATTTTAAGATCTTAAACCGCCATTTGTCCTTGTGATGTTTTCCACGTTCGGCTCTCCTGTTCGTCTCTCCGTTGTTAATCAGTCTTTCCTTCATTTTGAACAAAGAGTGTCCTTGACATAAATTCCAAAGCGTCCGAGGAAGATAAGGTGTCTAGACCAGCGCACGTGGAGATACTCCTCCACTTTAGACTTTTAGAAAATGGTGTTTCTTCCCTTATCTTCGGGCGTTCTCTGTGAACTAATAAAGAGAAAGAATTTGTCCATACCGTCCCGCTGCATTCATTAATCCTCTGTTTCTGCCACAATCTCTTGGGCATATTTGTACGCTGAGTCCGGATTAGTGAATGATTTCTCCTTTCCCTTGAAAGTAATTCGCATCCTGGCTGGATAAAAAATGCCACATCTGACATCTTGAACTCCTTGGAGAATCTGTCTTGTCTGTGAGAACTGTTTTCTCTGTTGCACGATCTCATAGGGATAATCCCGGAAAAGTTTGATAGAGTCGTTTCCAAACGTCATCTTCACTCCGTGTTTGATTTTTTTCATCAGCTCTTCCAGTGCTGAAATGTCCGGAAGTTTGACTATGATCTGTCGTGGGTGGGCTGGAACTACTTGTGATCTTGGCTTAAATCTGGGTACTCGATGTGCCACTTCAATTTTCGGTTCCACGGGTAAATTGAGTACATGTTTGATTAAGTTGGCAGTAAACTCACGGGGGTTGTTTCCCTCTGCTCCCTCTGTTACTCCCAGTATTCTTAAATTTTGGCATCTTGAGCGAGCTTCGAGATCGAGGCATTTATCCGAGACTTTCGCCAGATGACTCTTGAGGCTGTCTAGTTCTAGCTTCATTCCCTGCATATCTTCAGACATTTGTGCAACAGCTGTTTCCATGTCTTTCATTGCAGTTACATATGAAGAAACAGTTTCATGCACAGCCTCAAACTTCTTCGTGGAATCTTCTTCCACTTTATCAATTCTCCCCGTTAGCTCTTCTTGCACATCATCAATTCATTTTTTTTAAATGCCAATGCAATCAATAACTTTTTGATTGCCAGCATTGGTGTTCGACATATTTTCCATCATTTTTGCATTCATATTTTCCATCATTTTTGAATTTCCAGCCTCGATATCCTTTCTCAGTTCTCTTACCGAATTCTTTATCTCCTCGAGTTCATTTTTCTCCTTAGTAGCCATCTCAGTCTTGGATCTTGTAGCCATTACAGAAACCACTTCAGAGGTCAGTTCTTCAGGTTTCTGGCTTTTCAGCAGCTGTTTTGAGACTGTTCTCTGAGGGCTTTGAGCTGGAGACATTTAAAAGTCTTTATCCTCCGTTTAATTCACAGCGCTTACTGATGACGTCATCAGCGCGACGTCCAGGGGCTCCGGTAAGTTTTTGAATCGGTCCCGACCTCCAGACCCGATTTTAACGCGAAAAATCGCGAATTTTCAGCAGCGGAGCTAAATGATGCGACTGCTAGTCCAGCATGGCGCCACCGGAAGTTAAAGATGACGTTTAAATTGTCGGCATACAGTCAGAGGAATAGAAAGAGCGAGAGAGAGCGGGGGATTGTGCACACAATCCTCAGATGCTCCTGTAATAATGGTTACCAAGGAGGAGGTCCTGTTGCCAATCCTTCTTCTTCTTGTGTATGGCGTACACAGGCTAAAGTTGTAGGACAACTTGTTCTATTTGATCTTATTTGATTGTGCACGCCGGGTTGATTGCATTTGTCGAAACAGGGTGGACCACGTGAAGGTTGCAATCTTCCACCCCGTTGCCAATCCATACTGATTGCAGTCTGCTGATGAGGAAGTCGAAGATCCAGTTGCATAGGGACAAAAGGCTCTGTTCTCCTCAGTTTGGAGGGAATAAAGCTTGCACAGCATCTACATGTATGTCTGCAATGTGGTGAATGGACCTCCCTCATTATCCTCCACATTATTTCTATAACAATTGCAATCTTATATGCCTTAACATTTACAACTTCAATTATATTTGCCTTAACACGCTTTCATAATGCAAAATGGTTATAACACAAATGTTGGATTAGAGAACACTATTTGGTGGCACAGTGGCACAGCTGATGGAGCTGTTGTCCCTCAACATCAGCGACCTGGGTTCGATCCTGATCTTGGGTACTGTCCTCTGGTTTCTAACCACATCTAAAAATATGCGGATTAAAGGTGCAGGAAAGAACTGCAGATGCTGGTTTAAACCAAAGATAGATACAAAATGCCAGAGTGACTCAGCGGGGGCAACATCTCTGGAGAGACGGAATGGGTGATGTTTCGGGTCGAGACCCTTCTTCAGACTACTTCAGCCTACTTCAGACTTCTCTCAGTCTGAATAAGGGTCTGACCATTTCTTCTCTCCAGAGATGCTGCCTGTCCCGCTGAGTTACTCCAGCATATTGTGTCTATCTTCGGGTTTGTAGGGTAAGTGGCCTCTGTAAATTGTCCCTGGTGATTCGAGAGAGGATGTGAAAATATGAAGCCTGTGCAAACCTGTGCAAAGCAGTTTAGAGCTATGTGCATGGGTGGATGACATGGACTCAGTGGGGAGCAGGACCTGTTCCTATGCTGCACCATTCAATATATTTGCATTACATGGTCTGCAATGATTGTAGCGAGATCACTGCCAGCCTCTTCTGCTATTTTTTCTAAAACTTCAGCTTTTTTGGGAATTTAACTATTGCACTGTGGCAGAACGACCTGTAAGCCCAAAACAAATCAATTGCCCATTGCACGGTTCAGGAACATTGATGTTCTTTAGCTGCAGGCTATAATGTCAATCACTTCTCCAGGCTTTGAACTTTTATACTGCTGAAGGAGGAGCGATGGTGCAAAATGATAAACTCTTCGCTATCTGTTTATTTTCAGCCTTTGAGAAAAAAATGCCTTTTCAATATTTATTGAACAGAACATTATCAACCATTAATAAATCATAAATTCTAATAAATATAATGTATTCTGCCATATCCAACCTATCTTCAACTTCTGTAGCTATCTTCTATTTACATGTGGCCTTGTTCGACTCATTGTCACTATATATTATTGTTACTGCAGAGAAACACCTTTATTTGCTCTTACAGTATCTTGTTTCAGCTGTCTGGTCTTACAAGATGTCCAACCAGATGCTGCTCTTTCCCCAACACTAAGACTTTGCCTCCATCACAGTGAGGATGTGCTTGGTGAACTCACTGTGGTGGATGTTTAATTTGTGTTTATTGTATGTTTTGTTTTTATTGGTTCTGTGTATGACTGCAGGCAACATAATTTCCTTCAGACCGAAAGGTCTGAATGACAATAAAGGAATCTAATTCTAATCTAATTCTAAGCTTCATTTGTGCTCACTGGGCCCTTTCAATTTAGGCCACTTCTCTTGTGAGATTCCTGAACTCACTCAGTCTCTCTTGCTGCAGTCCAAGCCTTTGCTGACTCACAGCCTCAGTCACAGTGTGGCTTCTGGTTTTTCTGACTATACTAGGACGCAAACTTGTCAACATTGTTAGTAAACTTGCCGATTATGCCAAAATTGGTGGTACAGTGGACAATGAAGAAGGATATCTAAGTTTACAACAGGATCTACATCAGTTGTGAAGATGGGGCAAGGAATGGCAAATGGAATCTGGGAGTACAAGTACATGGATTCCTGAAAGGGGCAAATTAGGTGAACATTTTGGTGGAGAAAACATTTGACATGCTTGCCTTTATTGGAAAGAACATTGAGTAAAGAAGTTGGAACATCATGATGTAACAGTACAAGGGCTTGTGAGACCACACTTTGAGTGTAGTGCATAGTTCTGGTCACCCAGTAACAGGAAGAGTATCATTAAGTTAGAAAGGGTGCAGAGGTGATTCACTTGAGTTGTGAGCTTGAGTTATAAGCAGTGGAGTGTAGGGGTCTGAGGAGTGACCGTATTGAGGTGCATGAGATCATGGATAAAGTGAAAGCACACAGTCTTTTATCCAGGCTAGAGCATTCTAAAATTAGAGGGCAAATGCTTAGGATAAAAGAAAAGAGGTTTAAGAAGTGCCGAGCAATTTTTTCAATCAGAGGATTGGCCATGTCTGGAATCAACTGCCAGGTAAAGCGTATGCAGAAGAAAGAATTACAACTTTTAAATGACATTTGGACAGGTAAATGTGTAGGAAGAGTTTAAGAGAGATATGGGCCAAATCAAGTTGTCATGTTTATTTGTCACATACACATACAAGATGTGCAGTGAAATGAAAGTGGCAATGCCTGCAGATTGTCCAAAAACTACATAACAGAATAGAACAGAATCTGCAATTCCATATTAGAAAAACAAATAAATAAATAACAGCAATTTTAAAAAGACACAACACAACAGTAAATTAGTCCCTGGTGAGATAAGAGTTTACAGTCCTAATGGCCTGTGGGAAGAAACTCCGTCTCATCCTTTCAGTTTTCACAGCATGATAGCGGAGGCGTTTGCCTGACCGTAGCAGCTGGAACAGTCCGTTGCTGGGGTGGTAGGGGTCCCCCATAATGTTGCTGGCTCTGGATCTGCACCTCCTGATGTATAGGTCCTGCAGGGGGGCGAGTGTAGTTCCCATAGTGTGTTCGGCCGAACGCACTACTCTCTGCAGAGCCTTCTTGTCCTGGGCAGAGCAGTTCCCAAACCAGATTGTGATGTTGCCGGACAAGATGCTTTCTACAGCCCCTGAGTAGAAGCACTGAAGGATCCCCAGAGAGACTCTGAATTTCCTCAGCTGCCTGAGGTGGTAAAGGCGCTGCCTTGCCTTACTCACCAGCGTGGCAGCGTGTGATGTCCATGTCAGATCCTCCATGATGTGGACTCCCAGGTATTTAAAGCAGCTCACCCTGTCCACAGTAGCCCCATTTATCTTCAATGGCGTGTACGTCCTCGGATGTTGTGCCCTTCTAAAGTCCACAATCAGCTCCTTAGTTTTTATGACATTCAAGAAGAGGCTGTTGTCCTGACACCAGAGTGCCAGATCAGTCACCTCCACCCGGTAGGCCTTCTCATCGTTATCGGAGATCAGGCCCACCACCACAGTGTCATCAGCAAACTTGATTATAGAGTTGGAGCTGAACCTAGCCACACAGTCATGTGTGTACAGGGAGTACAGTAATAATAATAATAATACATTTTATTTATGGGCGCCTTTCAAGAGTCTCAAGGACACCTTACAAAAATTGAGCATGTAGAGGAAAAACATGTAAGGGGAATGAAATAAATAGTAGAGACATGACTAGTACACAAAGTAAAGACAGAATTCAATACAAAACAATGTATGAGGCAATTAATGCACAGATGAAAAGGGACGGGGACGTGGGGCTAAGGATAGGCAGAGGTGAAGAGATGGGTCTTGAGGCGGGACTGGAAGAACACAACCCTGGGGGCATCCTGTGTTCAGGGTGAGGGTGTTCGATGTATTTCCTCCTATCTTGACTACCTGGGGCCTGGTGGAGAGAAGTCCAGGACCCAGGCACACAGGGGAGTGTTGAGCCCCAATTCCAGCAGCTTCTCAGCAAGTCTGGTGGGGACTATCGTGTTGAAGGCTGAACTGAAGGATGTAACGGGGAGGGCAGTGAATGTTTACTACATGGATTTTAGTAAGGCATTTAATAATGTCCCGAATGCTTGGCTGATTCCGTGACCAGTGCCGTTTTGTTTGGATCTATGCTTGGACTTCTGTTGTTCTTGATATATATGAATGACTTGGACATAAATGTAGATGGGATAGTTCGTAAATAGTAAGATTAAACGAGAACTTGCCAGTTTGAAGTTTGATCTTTATTTTATGAGGAGTAACGTTGAGGGATTACGTGAAGACCCCGCCAGTACGCATGCGTGTCAATCTTCAAAGCAGCGGTGTGAAATCACAGACAACGGTAAATGAACTGAACATAGTAAGATTAGAGAAATAGGATACCAGTTGAACTTTATGATCGAGGGTGGGAGTGGAGGACACGTAATCCCTCAACGTTACTCCTCATAAAATAAAGATCAAACTTCAAACTGGCAAGTTCTCGTTTAATCTTACTATTTTACTTCAGAGTCACGTGAGTGACTACGTGAAGATTTTAAAGCTCTGTGATTTCATGCCGTGGAAACGAGTCCAGGCGGCATACACTGCATCAATAGGCCAATGATGAGTGAACATTAAGAATGCATTCAGGCATGACATAGATATAGACATGTTGATGCTATTAATGAATAATAGTGGCAATAGTAACCTCCCTCAACCTGGAGGAAGCATGAACCATACCTAACATAGAGTTGGCAATACCCCTGATCTGGCAATAGGTTTATTCTGAATATTTGGACAGATCAATAGTTTGACCATTCTGCAACTGCTAGGATGTGGTCCATCCCTGCTGCTGAGGTATAGCGGTCCTGGTGGAATGAGACTCAATGTAATGTACACTCCTGTATATGCCAGACCCATATAACCATCTGGAGAAGGTTCGTAGTGATTCCTTCTAACAAGATTTTATGTAACTAACAATATTGCTATCAGAGTCTATAAGGCTCTTGGGAACCTTGACATACTGGTGTAGATGCGTGATCACACACAACCCAAGGTCCATGGGATATGCAACATCTAGTTTGGTCTTGTGTCCCTGTCTAATCTGCTTGACTAATCATAAACAAAACATGTTATTATAGCCCGCAGATATGATCATCCTATCAGTGTAGTCCAACGATCAGTACAATGACTGGACCTGTAGCGCTGTACTCAGCGCCATGGCATAATCACTAGTACGTGAGTATGACCATGGACAGGGATGTTGCTGGTGCCCATCGGTGAAGTGACGTAGTACAATGTTAACAACCCATATCTCTGCGTCCCTAGACCTGGGAGGCTTTAAGTTGACGATACCTTCATATTCTAGATGTCAGAGGGTGAGAACCGGACAGAGTGGTTTATGTACTCATCAGCCAAATGATGAGGAGGTACTTCAGGCACAGTGATGGAATATTAACTTAATGTTATAATCCCATAAAACTGAATTTTAATGTGTCAGTCATCCGTGCCGAGTTAAACGTAAGGAAGCATAAACAATGCTTCCCATCTCCTATGCAGATTGCTGCTATTTGGTGCTATTCCTGCAATCTGTAGTGAGCACTCCTAATGCTTATGGTTTGACAACTCGAACCGCAGGAATGATCTCTCAGAGTCAGTAAGTCTATGAATTGATTATATCATGCAGAGGATGGTTTCAACATCACAACTGAACCAGCATCTTTTTTATCCGGAAATAACTATGTAAGGTTTTATGCTCATTCTTCGCCTCAGCGGGAGCCATAGGTATATAACCCAGGCAGGCACTATGAAAACCCGGAAGCGGGAATCTTGCTGAATTTTGCAAGACCCGTCTATTGAGGCCAAATGGAGGAAGACATAAAAGAACATTCCTCCCTAATGTAGCGAGAATGCACCCTTCGCCACTATATGCCTCGTTCACTGTTGATTGAGCCTGGATGCAAGCATCTCAATAGTTAGTGTTCCATCGATCCACAATGTCATTAAATATTTTGTGATCACACATTCATTCTGTGTTGTCATTGATTTTGCATAATAATACACCAGTGCTAAGTGCGGTTGGTAAAACTATCACCGGATACTTTGATTTGATTGTACCTTTGTGATTAACATATACCACCACCAAAGTGTATCACCTTGGACTTGTGCATGCCGTATATGCATATCCACACACCCTTTAATGCACAGAATGCACCTTGTGTCCATTGGCAGTTGATACTATGACTGAACACTTGATAACATGCTAATCCCATCTGCCTCCGTAACTAGAGATGGTATTAGTAAATTACCCATCTTTGGGCAATAGCATCAGTTTGGAAATGACTGAAGATTTACGGATAAGAGGTTTTAGTGGAGCAAAGCTGTCCATTATTGTGACTTCGATTGTTTCAGCTAAAAATAGCAGAGGTCTAATTTTTGGTCTTAGAGCTGATCCCAGACAAATAAATGGATGATTGTATCCCAATAATCAATAGTTTCAGTTGGTATCAACTTAATTTAAATTTAACTGGACGGGTGAGAACCAATTCCTCAAATATAGCTATGTTGCTGATAAGGCTAATTTAGTAAAATACAGTATGTTCAATATCATCCAGATTGGCCATGCTACTTATTTGTTAGCTCTGTGCAGTTGAAGCACTGATAGTAGTTATTTGGTAAATAATCTGGAAACTGGAGTTAGCCCATTTTGTAACGCACTGAGTGTATCGTTGCCTCATCCAGTTAAATTTCAAATATCTTCAACCCTGTGAGCGGAAATGATCACATGGAAGTTATTCAGAAAAGTTTATACTGCACATGCGGGTTGAGGCTGTTGATAATGATCAGTCCACATCCCATTCTTGTGAGCCTGCCTTGAAAGGCAACTCCAACCATACCTGTGTGCAGTATAAACTAACCTTATGTTATCCCAAACCAGTGTAAATATTCAAACCAGTTTAATATTACCAACTTGTATCCGTGACAGGAGACATCATCGATGTGGTTCCATACCTTTATCCGAATTGGAGGACTTATGCAACCCGATCCAGGAGCTGCCTCAAACCTCAAACATGTGTGCATGATTTTGCACCTGCTCCTGGGAGGTAGAGGAGGTCGAGTTCGGGGTTGGCGCATCTTCCAGGAAGGCCGTTCTGGGCTGTGGCCTAAAAAGACCTTTGTCCTGGTTGTACGGTCTTCAAGCTTTCACCAGCTTCAGTTCATCGTGGTTTGCTGGTGGGTGCGTAGGGGTGCTGCCGTCGAAGATGTGAGGTCTTGCATGATGAAGTGGCCTTCCTGAACCCGACGGCCACTCGTCGAGCTCCTGCTGCTGGTAGTGTTGTTCCTGCACCCCCTGCACATGTGTTGTATCTTCAGCCAATGTGTTGTATCTTCAGAGTCAGCCCAGAAGTGACTCCTAATGCTCCCCTCTGTCGAGGGAGATGCATTATGCAGCCCTCAATAAGGTGCTGCCATGGGCGTCCTGGGACCCCATGGTGACTAGACTCCAATGCCGGAGCATGTCACATTGGAGCTTTGCTCCATTAACCGCTCCATGCGGGATATGCGATCACAGTTGCTCCTGCCGGCGGTGAGTCTTCACAGCCTGACTCGTCCGAGTCTTCGGCCTGTCCGACTTCTGCTTGGCCCTCCCACCAGTCTGTTGTCGATTCCGACTGTGCAAGTGCCAGGTCGGAGACTGCTGATCAATAGTGATCCAGGTGCAGTCTACAGCTGCTGACTGCCCTGACTGCCCGCAATTCCGCGGTCCTCCGCAGTCAGTCTGGATGCGGTCCATTCCTGTAACATATTCTCACAAAATGGTACAAAACGACTTTCGAGTAAGGAATTTACCTGCATGTCCGTTTTAAAACCTTCTGCTGCGGGGCAACGCTCCTCCCGAGCCTGGTCTCGTGGTCGTAGTTTGTTACAGCTGGGGTTCCTCTGTGGTCCATGTAGAAAGGCTTCCATAGCGGGTTATTTCTCCCCTGAGCTTTTTCTCCACGGTCCCTTATAGCAGGCTTCTCCGTGATGTTCTCCAGTCAGGGCTTTCCCCCCCCCCCCCCTCCTCACCGATCTGGGTATCCCCGCAGTAACTGCAGCCGGGATATCCCCGCGGTCCCTATAAAAGGGATAGCCGCGATTTACAAAGTCGGGGGGGGGTGTATATGAAGCCGCTGGTTTTACTGCCAGCGGCTCAGTAGGCGACTTACCGCCGTCCGCTCCTCGCATCCCGTCTACGGTGCGGGTTCCCCAGGTGACTCCGGCACCAATATGAAGCCGCTGGCTCCACTGCCAGCGGCTCGAAGGCGAATCCACCGCCGCCCGCTCCCCGTGTTCCGCGGTCTCCGGAGCGGTTGTCCAGGTGCCCCCGGCACCAATATGAAGCCGCTGGTTTTACTGCCAGCGGCTCGAAGGCGAATCCACCGCCGTCCGCTCCCCGTATTCCACAGTCTCCCGAGCGGGTTCTCCACCAATATGAAGCCGCTGGTTCTACCGCCAGCGGCTCAAAGGTGAATTCACCGTCGCTCGCTACCCGCATTCCGCGGTCTTCCGAGCGCCTAGGTCCGTGGGCAGTATTCCCCGTGACCGAGGTTCCCTGAAGTTCGTGACTGGGGTCTCCCCTCCGTCCCGACTTCGCCCCGGACTTTTAGCAGGACCTCTAAGTAGAGGTTCCTGCAAGAATATTTAAGCCTGAAAAGTAAAAAAAAAAAAAAAAACTTACCTCAGGTCTGTTGCTGGCAGGAGAATCACGTACAGCCTGCCAGTCGTAACACAATGCGATAGACGATATGGACACGCATGCATACTGGCGGGGTCTTCACGCAGTCACTCGCGTGACTCCGAAGTAAAATTGGCAGATTACATCAGCATTGGTGGAGTTGTGGACGATGAGGAAGGCTGCCAAAGTATTCAGTGGGATATAGATCGGCCACAGAAAAGGGCAAAGAAATGGCAGGTGTTTTGTCTTAGCAGGTGTGAGATGTTGCACTTTGGGAGGTAGTTTTTTACACAGAGAGCGGTGCCTGGAACACACCTGCCTGGTTGCGGGTGGAGGCAGATGCTGTATGATTGCAGTATTTATGAAGCTTTTAGATAGGGACACTGATATGTAGGAAATGGAGGATATGGATCACATGCAGTCAGAGGAGATTAGTTTTGGAATCTGTACAGTCATTATGGGCCGACACTGGATTGTTTTATGTTCTGGACATGACTGTTTGATCCAATGATAATTCCTTATTATGGAATTTTCTGTAGACAATGTTGCAAGCCAAGAGAGTGGTTACCCAACTGATTATTTAAAGAGATACCAACGCTAAATATGTCATAGAGTCACGCCATATGGATATGGGCCCTTCGGCCCAACTCGTCAATGCTGAGCAAGATGCCCCATATCAGCTTGTCCCATTGCCAGCATTTGGTCCATATCGCTCCAAATCTTCCCAAAGTGCTTTTATGATTAAAAATCCATATTCTGCACTAGTGTGCTTAGCCAGAGACTTGTAGAATCAAGTGTCGAAAGATACTGTAGACACTGGTTTATACCGAAGATAGGCACAAAGTGCTGGAGCAACTCAGCGGGTCAGGCAGCATCTCTGGAGAAAAAACATGGGTGATGTTTTAGAGGCCGGATCTTCCTTCAGACACGTTAACTTGGCTGAAGAAGGGTTATTGTAGAACCATTGATATTTTTCCCTTTCTTGGATTTCTCTCTGGGAACACTAATTAGACACGGTGGTGAAGGGAATCTATTATGCAACCTGCCCCAGAACCAACTCATGATGTGAATTTGGAATATGGAGATAAGTTAGAAGATTAATCGACCTTATTAGGATGAGTATCTAAGCGCAAAATGTATCCCAAGTCAACGTGCATTTCTAGATGAAGTAGAAATTAAAGGATATGAGAAAAATTTACAAATTACAAATTTAGTCTAGTTTAGTTTAGAGATTCAGTGTGGAAACAGGCCCTTCAGCCCACCGAGTCCGCACTGACCAGCGTTCCCAACACATTAACACTACCCTACACACACTAGGGACAATTTTACATTTATACCAAGCCAATTAACCTTCAAACCTGTACATCTTTGGAGTGTGGGAGAAAACCCACAGGTAACGGGGAGAACATACAAACTCCGTACAGACAAGCATCCGCATCCAGCATCGAACCCAAGTCTCTGTCGCTGTGCCGACCTGCAGTCCACAAATAAATAATGAATGGTGTTTTCGGTTAATGACATACCATTTTTTAAAAGATTCTTAAGATGAATGTGTAATTATGCAAAAGCTGCTAAAGAATGTAATTGTCTCAGCACCATTAAAGAGCTTAAGGCTGACAAGTCATACCTGGTCCCAAATGTGAAATCTGACGGTTCCTATCCCATGTAGTCTGTTTCCTACACATGGTTCACTGTCTCCAACTTTACTTCTTCAATGTGTGGGACTGAAGATTAACTTCCTGTGCCCTGCCCTTTGTTTCGATCTTTCATGACTTCAATAAACCACAAAAGGAAGAACTGTGCTCCTGTACTGCTGAGAAATTGGTTCTGCACTCTGCAACTTTGCTAGATGTTGGATGCCCCTAACTTTGACGTTGTCTGTTACCACTCCCTCAGTTATGCAAGTTACCATCGATGGTGGGTCGTGTAGGAAGGAACTGCAGTTGCTGGTTTACACTGAAGTTAGACACAAAATGCTTGAGTAACTCAGCGGGGCAGGCTGAGATGCTACCTGTCCTGCTGAGTTACTCCTGCCTTTTGTGTCTATCATCAAGATGGGTTGTTGTGCTGGCATGCACTTGCAATGGTCACTGTATTACATCTGCCTAATTTTCATTACATGGTGTTGAGCAAAACCCATATAAACAGAAAGATCGTTTGGAGTGAATCGCCCACGTGACTATTCCCTTGTACAGGTCGTGCCCATGTTAGGACAGGGTTCCATTCCTGAGAACTATTTGTAACATGTGTACTTTGCAAATCAGAAATTTTGCTGCCTGGCAATATATTTAACTGAAACCATGAGCCAACCAAGATTAATGTGTAGATAAGCAGCGTATGTATCTCATTCAGAAGATGTCTACAGCCCCACAGTATCTTGCAAATCCACCCCACTGGTCTCCCAAACGCTCGTTCATATGTACAGACTGTACAAAAGTTGGGTATTCATAAAGTATAGGAAGGAACTGCCGATGTTGGCTTAAACCGAGGATAGTTACAAAAGGCTGGAGTCACTCAGCGGGTCAGACAGCATCTCTGGGAGAGAAGGAACCATGTTTCAGACCTGGGGAGGAGCAGAAAACTCCCACTGAGCTTTATCGTAACACAGCGCCCTGGAGGTCTATTGTCCCATTTAATCTGTTCCATGCCCTCTTCATTTCCACTACCATTACTCATCCTTCTCTGGAGAGAGTAACGGCTGCACATCTATGGGTATCTGAAGCTCTGAGCATATTACGTAACACACCATCTTTTGGCATAACTGTAGATAGTAAATACTAACAAGCTGATGTAACTGGGTGAGCATTTTCACCCGATTATATGTATGTTTCAACAGCAGTCACAGACAGAGACCAGAAACAGAAACCAATGCTGATTTTAATAATTCTTTAGATGAAGAACAGTGACATCAGCCCATCTTTAAGATGCACAGGATCAATGGACACTTGATGGTTTGGTTTCACAACTGACTTACTCATAGAAGACAGGAGGTTGTGGCAGAAGGGTGTTATGACCAGTGGAGTTCTGCAGGGATCTGTGCGGGGACCTCTTGTTTGTGATACTTAGAAATGGCATGCACGTAAATGTAGATGGAGTGGTTAGTGAATTTGCAGATGACATTCAAATTGGCGGAGTTGCCGACAATGAGGAAGTTTGTTAAAGTAGACAATGGGCTGCAGATCAGCTACAGAAATGGTCAATGGAGTTTAATCCAAGCAAGTATCGGGTGTTGTACTTTGCGAAGTCAAATATAAGGGGAAAGTATGGAAGACCTTTAACAGCATTGAAGTACAGATGGATCTTGTGGTCCAGGTCCATCGCTTCCTGAAATGGCAACAAGAGTAGATAGAGTGATAAAGAAGGTACATGGTATGCTTGCCTTCATCGTTAAGGCATTGTATAAGTGTCTCAGAGTCTTGTTGCAGCTTTATAGGAGTTTAGCTAGGCCGCATTTGGAGTATTCCATGCAGTTCTGTTCGTTCCACTCCAAGAAGGATGTGGAGGCTTTGCACAGGGTGCAGAAAATGCCCCAGAGGGCATAGCTTTAAGGTGAGATGGGCAAAGATTAAAACAAATGCACGGTGTACATTTTATATACAGAATGTGGTGGGTGCCTAGAGTGCGCTGCTGCGGCTGTACTTGAAGCAGATGCGTTTGCTGCATTTAAGAGACTTTTAGAAAGGCACATGAATATACATGGGATGGAGGCAGGTGGGTTTTTTGCAGGTCTTGACAGCATGTTCGGCACAGACATTGTGGGCCGAAGGGACTCTTCTTGTGCTGTACTGTTCTATGTTCTATGTTCTAAAGGTGATTAGTTTAACTTGGCATTGTGTTTGGGACATACATTGTGGGCCTTAGGTGTCCTGTGCTCTACTGTGCTATCTTCTATATTCTTAATGTCGTCACCTAACCCATTAAGACACATTGCTGTGAGCTGAACAGGACTAAAAGCCCCTGCATTTGAAACTTTGCAGAACATAAAACATATGAGTTAGTGGATTAGAGGAAACCATCCTCAACCTTTCACCATCATTCTCATTCATAATCTTATTCACTTCATTTCTATTGATTCTCTTATTGCCTTTACTTCAGCCTTGAGTTTACTTAATGAGTTTATGAGAATCACCAGCCCTCAGGATAGAGAATTACAAAGATTCCCAAAGCTCTTCTCATGTTTTCCCAGTTGACCGACCATTTTTCTAATCTATGCACCCTTCCTAGCCAGCATCTTCTCTGTTTTAGACCTTTGGATCTCTCTCAAATACATACTGACTAGAAATTCACCCTAAATGCGCAGTCTTTCTGTTTCTGAACTTCAGTCCCGTTCATTTCAAAGGAACTGAGTGGAACACACAGTTGGTACTATAAACGATGTTGAGCAAGGCAAACAGGGATGAATAGGCATACATGTTCCGGTGGGACTGTCGTTCAGTTTTCTAACCCAGAAGTATAAGTTTGTCCTCCTCAATAATCCTCCTCAATAGCTACCCTCCTTCTCAGTCTGAAGAAGGGTCCCAGCCCTCTTAATCACCTATCCATGTTCTCCAGCGATGCTGTCTGACCTGCTGAGTTAACAACTCCTGTCCCACTTAGGAGACCTAAACAGCAACCTCTGGTGACCTTGCCTGCCACCCATGGTTTCCATGAGGTCACCGGAGGTTTTGGTCACTCTCCCTAATGGTCGAAAGTGGTTTCCGCGTGGTCGAGGCTTCATCTAGGTTGCTGCTATTTTTTCATCAAGTTTAAAACTGGCCTCGACTAAAAATAGGTTACCGTTTTAAAAATCGATCATTTTTTAGTCGCAGGTCTAGCCGAAGCCAGTTTTCTTCATAGTCGAGGAAGGTTTTCAACATATGCGTGGGAGGTGGTAGGAGGTTGCAGGTCACTTCGACCTTGGTTTTTTTTGGGTGGCGGGCAAGGTCACCAGAGGTTGCTGTTTAGGTCTCCTAAGTGGGACAGGGGCTTTACTGCAGCATTTTGTGTCTTTCCTTGGTTTGTGCAGATCCTTGTTTCTACTCCTCAATATCTACCTGTGCAATATGATCCCCATCCCAGAAACCATTTGAGACACAAGAAACTGCAAATGACGTTGGTTTACAAAAGAAGACAAGAGGTACTGGACTAACTCAGTGAGTCGGGCAGCATCGCTGGATAAATGAATAGGTGATGTTTTGGGTCAGGATTCTTCTTCAGATTGGAGATGCAGTCCAGATAACTGTGGGAGTTGGTGGGTTTATAGACCAGATAACTGTGGTAATCTGATGAAGTCAAGTCAAGTCAAGTCAAGTTTATTCGTCACATACACATACGAAATGTGCAGTGAAATGAAAAGTGGCAATGCTCGCGGACTTTGTGCAAAAAGACAAACAAACAAACAAACAAACAAACTACAAACAGAATGGAACAGAATCACATATTCTTTTACATATTACCTATTGTGGGAGGAATGAAAAAGGAAAAAAACCCAGCAATTTAAAAAAAACAATAGAATGGTGCAGTAAAGTTAGTCCCTGGTGAGGTAGGAGTTTACAGTCCTAATGGCCTCTGGGAAGAAACTCCTTCTCATCCTCTCCATTCTCACAGCATGGCAACGGAGGCGTTTGCCTGACCGTAGCAGCTGGAACAGTCCGTGGAAGGGATCTCCCATGATATTGTTGGCTCTGGAGTTGCACCTCCTGATGTATAGTTCCTGCAGAGGGGCAAGTGAAGTTCCCATAGTGCGTTCGGCCGAACGCACTACTCTCTGCAGAGCCTTCTTGTCCTGGGCAGAGCAGTTCCCAAACCAAATTGTGATGTTTCCGGACAAGATGCTTTCCACAGCCGCTGAGTAGAAGCTCTGGAGGATCCTCAGAGACACTCTGAATTTCCTCAATTGCCTGAGGTAGTAAAGGCGCTGCCTTGCCTTACTCACGAGTGCTGCAGCATGTGATGTCCATGTCATATCCTCAGAGATGTGGACTCCTATGGCAGTATTTAAAACAGCTCACCCTATCCACAGTATCCCCGTTTATCCTCAATGGTGTGTACGTCCTCGGATGATGTGCCCTCCTAAAGTCCACGATCAGCTCCTTGTTTTTTTTGATGTTCAAGAGGAGGCTGGTGTCCTGACACCAGAGTGCCAGATCAGCCACCTCCTCCCGGTAGGCCTTCTCATCGTTGTCTGAGATCAGGCCCACCACCACAGTGTCATCAGCAAACTTGATTATCGAGTTGAAGCTGAACACAGTCATGTGTGTACAGGTAGTACAGTAGGGGGCTGAGGACGCAACCCTGGGGGGACCCTGTGCTCAGGGTGAGGGACTTCGATGTATTTCCCCCCATCTTGACTACCTGGGGCCTGGTGGAGAGAAAGCCCAGGGCCCAGACACACAGGGGGGTGTTGAGCCCCAAATCCAGTAGCTTCTCGGCCAGTCTGGTGGGGACTATCATATTGAAGGCTGAACTGAAGTCTATGAACAGCATCCTCACGTAGGGTCCCAAACTGAAATATCACCCACCCATGTTCTCCAGAGGTGCTGCCTGACCTACTGAGTTACTCCAGCACTTTGTGTTCTTTTGAGAAATCAATTTGATGTATTTTCAGAAATCATTTGGCTTCTTGATTGCTTGCTGTGCCTGGATATTAACTTCCTGCATCCTGTCCACCAGCACTCCAAGACACTGTTAATGGATTTTATCAAACCTGTTTACTTATTCTTTTCCTTTCATTCTTTCCCTTGTATATGACAGTATTTACAACAAAACCCGGTCTTTAAAGCACTGAATGTAAGTTGTACTTTGGTCTGTATGCTGCCATTTGTCGCTCAGTCCAATCAAGTCTGCCAGCTGCAACGCTGTGTACTCTGCACTTAAAGAGCGAAGATGTAGATAACATACAACAGCGGCACTCTTTGTACCTGTATGTTGTCACATTGACAAGGAAATATTAGCCTGCGACGGAAATCGCCTGTTTCCCAGTACCGATTACGTCTTTAACCACACAGAACGTATCCGAGAAGTCCTCTAACTCCACTGACGGAAAGATTAAGCTAGTGTTGGTCTATGCTCACCTGAAAAATAAACATTAGATTTGTATATAATTCACGATACAACCTCAGGATTTGTTTCATGTACACAAATCCTTTTCAAATCCTTTTTGAAGTATTGTTACGGGAAATGCCACAATAATTTGTGCACACTAAGCTTGCACAAACGGCATTACATTTGTGGCCAAATCATCTTTTTAAGTGATGTTAGGTGAGGGATTATATATTACCAGAATACACACAAGTACATGTTCCATAATTGTCACAGTGCCCTCTGTGATTACCAAACCAGTTTGTTTTAAAGCTAAAGATAGGCACAAAGTGCTGGAGTAACTCAGCAGGTCAGGTAGCATCTCTGGAGAACATGGATAGGTGTTGTTTCAGGTTATTTTATTTTAAGCTGTATCGTTCAGCCTTTGGTTTTGTAGTCTATGCGTGAGATGTTTGATGCTATCCTGGATACTGGCTAAGGCATCTGAGCTGACCCACCACTTCTGGGGTCAGGAACAGGAGAATGTACACATAATTGATAGCATCATGGCTTCTTGTTAACCATGATTCTCCATTTCAATATATGAGTCCATTGATCAGATTCTAACATGCACGCTGTCACCAGATTTGTCTAACCCATTGAGCACTGATTCACATTATTCCTGCATTTCTCCATATATTGTCATCTATGGGTGGTACGGTGGCTCAGCGGTACAGTTGCGCCACCGTACCAGGGCCAGAGACCCGGGTTCGATCCTGACTACTTGTGCTGTCTGTACGGAGTTTGTACGTTCTCTCTGTGACCACGTGGGTTTTCTCCAGGTGCTCTGGATTCCTCCCACACTCCAAAGACTTGCAGGTGTGTAGGTTAATTGGCTTTGGTAAAAATTGTAAATTGTCCATAGTATGTGTAGGATCGTGCTAGTTTACGGGTTAGTCGCTGGTCTGAATGGACTTGGTTGGCCAAAGGGCCTGTTTCCACTCTGTATCTCTGAACTGAACTGAACTGAAATTGTCCCTGCATTCCCATTCATTTCATCCAGAGAAAATTCTTCTCATCCTTCTTGTAATGGGGTGACCAGAACTATGCTCCAATGTTCCAACACTCCAAATGTGGCCTTACCCAAGTCCTATAAAGCTGCAACATGCCTTCCTGGCTATATGCAATACCCTGACCGATGAAAGCAAGCATTCCATACACAACTGGACCAATTTTCAGAGGCCAATTAATTTCATAACCTGCACATCTTTGGGATGTGGGAGAAAAACAGAGCACCCGAGAATGCCGATGCCTTAGCCAGTACCCAAGGTCACCGAGAGAAAGTCTATTCCAAATACTGGTGGTCAGGATGGAATCTGGACTGCCGGAGCTGTGAGGCAGCAGCTCTACTGACTGTATCACTGTGCTCTTCATCAGCTTCCCCATATCCTGATGGTGACTGTGCTTCAGCAGCGGCTGTGAAGTGCTTTTAGATGCCCCGAGGTGGTGAAAGAGGCTTCAGAAATTCTGTTGATATATTTTTCCATTAAATCTCAATCTCTAACAAAATTTACTATTTAGTTTAAAACCATAGGAAGCATCGGAGGGTTTAAACCTGCTACCTTCATTTACCCCATAAGTCACCTTTTCCTCGTTGGTTTTATCAGGGAATCGTGAAGCATAATATGAACTGAGACTCATTGATGACAATAGGTGAAATGCCATTGTAATTCACTCCTGAATGCACTGCTCATGAGTTGTTCCCTGCTTGTAAAGGATAGCTATAACTTACGCATTACTACAGGTGCAATATTCTGCTTCATACTTCATTGCAGCTGCCGGAAAGCACAGCTTAAAAGGTTTTCACTAGAACCGATCGTGGACATTTTAGACAAAGCACAATTGTATATGTTAAGGTTTTTTATTGATTATCCCTGGGCAAATGCTAATGGCTCATGAGTTTCTCCTGGACTCTTAATCCATTCTATCTGCCAGTGTGTTAAGAAGGTCCATTAGAAACCTGCTGTCTGGAATACTGCCAACACAGTGTAATCACAGCCTCGGCCTTTCTTGCCACTCACGCTGCAATGGCCAATCTATCCTAAGTCTATCCGAACACTACTCAGACCCTCCAGTGCAGAACAGGCCATTTCTGGAAGCAACAATTTCCCACATCATAATCTTCCATTTCTCTTCCCTGTAAAACTAAGAAGGGAGCTGTTATAGAGAAAGAACCGGCACGATGGCGCAGTGGTAGAGTTGCTGCCTTTTACAGTGCTTACAGCGCCAGAGACCTAACTACGGGTGCTGTCGTAACGGAGGTTGTACTTTCTTACCGTGACCTGCATGAGTTTTCTCCGAGATCTTTGGTTTCCTCCCACATTCCAAAGACGTACAGGTTTTTTAGGTGAAAATGGCTTGGTGTGAATGTAAAATTGTCGCTAGTATGCGTTAACGTGCAGGGATCGCTGGTTGATGCGGACTTGTTGGGCTGAAGGGCCTATTTCCTCACTGTATCTCTAACCTAGAAAGGCAGGAAAAGGAGTGAAAAAGTAATCTCACATATAAGGAGGTAGGAAGTTGATTCGCAGGGTGAGAGCAAACAATAAGAAGTGTATGCTGACTGTGAGCAAAGAGGGATGCAACTTCAACAGTGCAGTCAGGAATAGGCCATCATCTTCAGAGAGAGGCAGTAGTGCTGTTGAGAAGGAAGAATGCAGCATAAATAGGCACATGGGCCAGCTTTCAGATGGCCATGCATGCAACCTAAACCAGGGGTGGAAATACTGGGGGGGACCAGGGGGACACGTTCCCCCCCCCCCTTGCTTTGAGAGGTGGAGGACAATCCCTCCCCCCCACCCCATGTTTTGTAATCCGGACTTTATCAGACACTTTCTAAGGGCTGAATCGGCCCGTTCGCTGGGTCTTTCAGCGCCCGGCGCAGCTTAAAATCAAACTGCTGGATCAAGGCGATCGAGGCTCCCGATGAAAGACCCCGCGAACGGGCCGATTCAAGGGCCCACGATTCATGGCAGACGAAGCTGCTGTTGCTGGAGTTCAGAGTTGGTCACCAATCAGGTCAGCTCCCGATGTTACCGTCCACAGGGCCCACGGCACGTGTGTGGGTACGCATGCGCCAAGAAATTGTGTCCCCCGCAAGTTTTGATAGCGATTTCCACGCCTGCATCTGACTCTAGCTCTCTCTCACCTGCCCTAACCTTTCTGTGCTTTCAGATTGTCAGAGGTTTATAGGCACACGTGGAACCCATTCAGTACATTGTGTGCACTTTGACCAATAATCCACTTTCAGTTACTCCGCTTTCCAGATCTCAGTCCACAGTCCTATAGACTCTGACAAATATTTATCCAGCTACCTTTATAGAGTAAAAACCCCATCACTATTGTGGTCCAGTGTGGTCCAGAGCTTCACTTCACACTTAGTGAAATATAATTTTCTCAGCTGTCATCCAAACCTTCTCTCTATTAACTTATTTTCCAGGTAATACATGGTTTTATTCCAAGTGACCATTTGGATAATCAGTCCATTTTATTCTCCGAATACCCCAAATTAATTTCATACAAATTCATTTCATACTCTGAATGGCCACCAATGTTATTGATGGTGGATCCCTTCCCCAAAGACCTGAACCAAACTATATACAACCTTGTTACCGAAAGCTTTGTATCTGGCCCATTGTCTTCTTCATCGGAACAATGACTCATTGCATTCCATAAATTCCCTCATCCATGCCTTCACTATCTTCACTACCACCATTTCTAATGCTTTCCTGATTAGCATCCCACCTTATATCCTTCCGTAAATCAGCCCCTCAAGATTTAATCTCAGTTTCCTCCTCTATTCCCAATTCCTAAGTCAGCCCTCTCCTCAATCATTAACAGCATCCTACTTATGTTTAAAATGATCGTAGGCTCACTGAATGAGATAGCACACAAGGAATTTGACCTACCTTGTCTGTGCCAACTATGTAATAAAATGTTGCAACTAATATTCGTACGGCATAGAAGGAGGCCTTTCATGCCATTTTAGTTTAGTTTAGAGATACAATGTAGAAACAGGCCCTTTGGCCTACCAAGGACCGTGCTGACCAGCAATCCCCATACACTAGCACTATCCGACACACTATAGCCAATTTTATAAATTTTACCGAAGCCAATTAACCTACAAACCTGTACATCTTTGGAGTGTGGGAGGAAACCGGAGCACCCAGAAAAAAACCCCACGCAGTCACAGGAAGAAGGTACAAACTCCGTACAGACAGCACCCATGGTCAGGATCGAAACCCGGATCTCCGGTGCTGTAAGAGAGCAACTCTACCACTGCACCACCTTGCTGCCCCATTGACCATATGCAAGCTGTCAGAGCACTCCATTCAGTCCTATATACCCACTATTTCCCTGTTACCTATTCTCCATCCCAAGCTCACCAAGTCCCCTCTAACAAAATGCTAGTCAAGTAACCTACCAGCTCAACATTGGGATGTGGGAGGAAATCAGAGCACATGGAGTAGTTTGGTTTAGAGATACAGCACGGAAACAGGCCCTTCGGCCCAACAGGTCCGTGCCGACTAGCGATCCCCGCATATTAACACTATCCTACACACACTAGGGACATTTTTTACATTTACCAAGTCAATTAACCTACATACCTGCTCATCTTTGGAGTGTGGGAGGAAACCGAAAATCTCAGAGAAAACCCACGCAGGTCACGGGGAGAACGTACAAACTCTGTACAGTTAGCACCCGTAGTCGGGATCGAACCCGGGTCTCTGATGTTGCATTTGCTGTAATGCAGCAACTCTACCACTGCGCCACCGTGCCACACTTAGTAAACTCACGTAATCTCCACAAGAAAAGCACTCAAGGTCAGAATGAACATAGGGGCTGGAATAGTATGGCAGCAGCTCCACCTGCTGCACCTTGCACCCCGCTCTTTCACCACACCCTGCAGATCTTATCTATGTAAATCCCACGCTAGAATCATATATAACCATTTCAATTATCTCTTTCAAACCTACACTAAGCACTGAGCTTTTCATTCAAGGACTTGCACGTTTAAAGTAACTTCCTGCCATGGTGTCAGAGGTTATGGGGAGAAGGCAGGAGAATGGGGTTAGGAGGGAGAGATAGATCAGCCATGATTAAATGGCAGTAGATTTGATGCGTTGAATCGCCTAATTCTACTCCCATCAGTTCTGACCTTATGACCGTAAAGCAGACAGGCTGTTTGCACAAGCCCCTTCCCCAGAAAGATAACAATAGTTTATTACATTACTCAATTTCTTTTAGGTGCCTTTTTTAATTTGGATAAAGGAACCCAATAGAGTGTAATTTTCATTCTGTATAACCAAATGTAAGCTCGTCCCCTATGCAACTGCCCCAGAGCATTTTCTAAGACTTGTACAGTGTATGGAATCAATCCAGGAAGAGTCTTGGCCTCATATGGGCAAGTGCTTGGCAAAATCAGCCTAAGGACATATCCTGGGCCATCAATCACCTTCTCCTTAATTCACAATTGTGAATTCAGGTGCCCTGAAATGGGGGGGACTGTGTATAAACACAACTGTAATTTCTACACGGTGAAACTAAAATGTATAAAAATGGCCTTTAATAAAATCTGACAAGGTGCACTTGAACAACATGTGATTTTTTTCTACTACAAATCACAAATTGTGGAGTACCGAGGCAAATAAATAAATGGTGGGATTTTTGTCCAAAACATTATGGAGGGCATTGTATGTAGGTTAATTGGCTTGGTGTATGTGTAAATTATCTCAAGTGTGTAGGATAGTGTTAATGTGCGAGATTCACTGGTTGGTGCGGACTTGGTGGGACAAAGGGCCTGTTTCCGTGCTGTATCTCTAAACTAACTAAACTAAACTAAATTAATCCCACAGTAACCTGAGTCTGAAGAAGGGTCTAAACCCGAAACATCACCCATTCCTTCTCTCCAGAGATGCTGCCTATTCCGCTGAGTTACTCCAGCATTTTGTGTCTATCTTTGGTGTAAACCAGCATCTGTAGTTTCTTCTTACCCACAGTAAACTTCCTGCTTTCATAATTGATGGAATCATTTTCTCATCAATACATGTTCTGCAAGGCTGAAAATGGACTTCACGTTCACATTTATTATGTGAAGGAATAGTTGGAATCTTTTTGTAATTTGTTTTTTTTTGTGGGCTAAAAAGGCAATGAAAAAGCAGTAAATTAATCTAACAGAGGAAATTTTGAAAGAGAGCACATTTCTAGAGCACTCTTCACATCCTTTTCAGCATTTTATTCTGCAACTTTTAGCCAGTGGAGTCCTTTTGAAATCAGTCATCCCCCATCAGTCTGAAGAAGGGTTTCGGCCCGAAACGTTGCCCATTTCCTTCACTCCATAGATGCTGCTGAACCTGCTGAGTTTCTCCAGCATTTTTGTGAGTCCTTTTGAAATGTGGTCTTTGCAGTAAGGGAGGAATTGTGAGAGTTAATTTACAAAGAACAAGCTGCCACAAATAGAAATGTTGCCAATAATTTGGATTTCACTTTAGAAAATTATTTCATTTAGCAGGAGCACTATCCAAAGCAGCATAGTTTAGTTTAGTTTAGTTTAGAGATACAGCATGGAAACACCATCTTCAGCCCACCGAGTCCATGCGACCATTGGTCACCCATTCACACTAGTTCTATGTTATCCCACTTTTGCATCTACTCCTTATACACTGGAGGCGATTGACAGACACCAATTATCATTTAACTTATAAAAGTCTGATCTTGGATGTTTACTTGTGGGAATGTTTGCTTGGATGCTTGAACTTTTTCTTTCATTCACATCTCCTCGAAAACCCGACGCGGTAATTGTGAAAATTTTACATATTCCGGTAGAGATTTGCCTCATGATTTCAAAAATCCCCTCATCTGAAAATTTGATTCATTATTTCCCGAGTTACTTACTAAAATTGTTCACCAATCTGACATCTTTTTAAAATCTAATGTGCTGAAGCGAGCTGGATGATGTTACAATGCCTTTGCTCCTCGCTGGAAGCTGTGCAGAATTTTCAACGCGCAGGGGCATCCGCCCCCCTCCCCCGGGCTCTGGATTGAAGCCGTTGAACAAGTGGTCAAGTCATGCTCCGCTCTCCACTGGGCTCCTGGGCGCAAGTTCTACAACATGGCGGCGGCGGCCGTTATTGCAGTGGAAAAGTGCTGCTTTTCACCATCCTCAGATCGCTCCGGGCCTCGCTCTGGTCCACGCCAGCCGCGGCCTAGCTCGGGCCTGATGCCTGATGGGGAGGCATCTGCTCCACAACCTGGGTGGGTGCTGCCTCTACCCCCTCCCTCTCCCTCTCTACCCCCTCCCCGGGGCAGAGAAAGAGAGAGAGAGCTGGGGGGAGAAGGGGGAGGTGTGTGGGTGGAGGGGGGGAGAGAGGCGTGGGGAGAGAGGGGGTAGAGGGAGGGGGTGGAGAGGGAGGGGCAGAGATGGAGATGTGGGGGGGAGGGGGGATGGAGAGGGGGGAGGAGAGTGGGGCTGCTGAGAGGGTGAGGAGAGGGGGGAGGGGCCCTCCCTCTCTGCCCCCCCTCCTCCTCTGCCCCCCTTCCTCTCGGTCCCTCCCTCCCTCTCTGTCCCCCCTTCCCTCTCGGCCCACCTCCCCCCTCTCTGCCCCCCCTCCCTCTCTAGGGAGTGGTGAATATTGGGACCTATGGGTGAATGGTGGAGTATTGCGTTCGGGAACCAGCCTCCCCTGTGATGCCGCTCCCCCCACCCCTCAATCTCTACCCCCCACCCGTTCCACCCCCCCTCTCTAGCCCCTCCCTCTCCACCCCCCTCTCTAGCCGCACCTGCACAGTTGGGGGCTATGCGTGAGTGGATAGGGCGGGAATGGGGTAAAAGGAGCAAATTAATAATATTAATATAATATCAAGGGAGAGGTTAGTGTGTGTGTGTGACGCCGAAGGCTGCCCCCTCTGCAACCGCGCGTTGAGGGGACGGGACCCAACGTGTCCCCCTTGGTCTTGTAACCTATAAACCTGCACATCTATGGGATGTGGGAGGAAACCGGGGAACATGGCGGAACCCTGTGCAGTCACAGGGATAATGTGTAAACTCCACACAGGCAGCACCTGAGATCAGGATCGAACCTGGGTCTCTGGCACTGTGAGGCAGCAGGTCTATTGCTTTGCCACTGTACTTCCCACCTCTGCAAAATTAATCTTCAAATTGGATGAAGTTTTCAGTTTCAGTTCAGTTTCAGTTTAGTTTATTGTCACGTGTACCGAGGTACAGTGAAAAGCTTTTGCTGCGTGCTATCCAGTCAGCAGAAATACAATAAATGATTGAACCATTTATAGTCTATAGATACATGATAAGGGAATAATGTTTAGTGCAAGGTTTAGCCAGCAAGGTCCCATCAAGGACAGTCCGAGGGTCTCCAGTGAGGTAGATAGTAGTTCAGGACTGCTCTCTGGTTGTGGTAGGATGGTTTGGTTGCCTGATAACAGCTGGGATAAGACTGTCCCTGAATCTGGAGGTGTGCGTTTTCACACTTTTGCTCCTTTTGCCTCCTGGGAGAAGGGAGAAGAGGGAGTGGCCGGGGTGCGACATGCCCTTGATTATGCTGCTGGCCTTGCCGAGGCAGCATGAGGTATAAATGGAGTCAATAGGAGGGAGGATGGTTTGTGTGATGGTCTGTGCTGCATCAATATAAAGTTCAACATAAAAAAGTGTTTTGGTAACAATCACCCAGAAACAAGGACTAAAAGACGCCTGCATGATTCCCTGTGGGACATCTATCTGTTCTGCACATCTCCCAATACCGTCCTGCACACCATTCAGAGGACAAAGATATTCACACTGTAGTAGGCAGATAGCAGCCACTCACATAACCCCGCCATTGAGGAGAGAGAAGATGCATGCGGAGAAGTAGAGAGGTGCAAGATTCACTCAAAGAGGTAAACAAGTCTTAGTCAATTCAGGATTAGCAGGAAATGTGTCGGAAGGAACTGCAGATGCTGGCTTACGCTGACGATAGACACAAAATGCTGGAGCAACTCGTGGACTGGCAACATCTCCGGGTAGAAGGAATGTGTGAGGTTTTGGGTCGAGCCTCTTCTCCTGCATTTTGTGTCTATCTTCAAGGATTAACAGGAGACTGGCCCTGAGTGCCTGGAAACCAGAAGATCTGTCTGCTCGAATGGCCAAATGGCCTACTCCTGCAAGCTATTGTCTATTGTCTATCAGGCCCAACATTCGGAGATCCCGGCAGGAAATATTATTTTGTTCTAGTGCACATTTTTGGATCTCCATCATCTTACTCACATTATGTTTCAGATACAACAGCTATCTTATTCCAGATCTCTATTAACTTTTGAGATAAATAGTTCCATCATAGTCTTTTACCAGTTTTTAGATTAGATTAAACTTTATTAATCCCCTTATTCAGGGGAAATTCTGATGTCCTTGCAGCACACTAATAAAAATACAAAATAGCATTCAAAACGAAGTTCAACACAAAAACATCCCCCCACAGTGATTCCCACTGTGGGGGAAGGCACAAAGTCCAGTCCCCATCCTCTTGTCCACCCAAAGTCGGGCCTATTGAGGCCTCCACAGTCGCCGCCACGGCGCCCGATGTTCTCGCCGGGTGATGGTACTCCGGCGTCGGGAGAACCCCCAGCGGCTTGGGGTGCCAGGAACGGCCGCCTTCCCACCGGAGACCGCGGCTTCCCAGCCAACAGACCGCGCCGGACGGAGCTCCGCACACTGGCGATCTCAGCAAGAGATCCCGGGCTCCGGGATGTAACGTTCAGCGTCGCAGCTGGCCGCTCCACAGAACCGCGGCTCCACAATGTTCTTATCGGCGGTCCCAGCATACTGGAGTTCCAGCGCGGCGACCCAGGAAAGGCATCGCCCGCTCCGCAATAGCGCTCCAGCGCTGTGCCGCAGCCAAAGCCGATGTTCTGGCCAGGTCCCCTCAGGGAAATGTCACTCCAGGACCCGCTGGTAGGCCGCAAGGACAGGTCGAAGACGCTGCTCGGAGGAAGGCAACCCCTCCGACCAGGTAGGGACTTGAAAAGCAGTTTCCCCCTTCCCCCCCATCACCCCCCACACATAAAAAGATTAGGCCCCCTGACTGTACACTCAACGTACTAAAAATAATAAAAAAGAAGGGAAAAAAACGGACAGCTGCAGGACAGGCAGCCGTTCAGGACAGCGCCTCCTCCGGATGAAACCGATCATAATCTGAAAAACAAAACCTGGATCGAAGTTATCGGCCCTTTATCATCGTAAAAAGTTATATAGACGCATTGAGCTGTGGCAGGCTTCCAAACAAGAACCGGCCCAAGTGAGAATAAATTGAAAGAGTCCAAATGCGCTCCAGATGTTGGAAAGGTAGCTCACTCCGACGGACACATTGTGGAGCATGTCGGCTCAGTGGGGAAGTAAACAGGGTGAAATAATGCACTTCACATCATGGACATTTTACTCAGCTTACAACCCAACGGTATGGACAGGCAGCATCTCCGGGTAGAAGGAATGTGGGAGGTTTTGGGTCGAGCCCCTTCTCCTGCATTTTGAATTCTCTAATTGTAAGTAAGTTCTACCTACACTGGCCTCCCCCCTCTCTCCTCCCTCCACACTAGTCGTTTAACCAGTACCACATTTCTCTACATTGTAGCCCTCTTTTGATCACACATTCTGTAGCCAACTCTGGGTCAAACAGGGCACCACCCCATCTGAGGTCATTTGTGGCCGGCCTTGATTGGTCCTGGTCTTTTCTCACCTCCACTTCTTTTCTCACCTTTCCTCCCACTCCCTACTCTCAGTCCGAAGAAGGATCCCGACCCGAAACGTCACCTATCCTTTTTCTCCGGAGATGCTGCCTGACCCATTGAGTTACTCTGGCATTTTTTGATTATCTTTGACATTTTGCTTAACTTTTCTTCTGCTAGATAGAGTGATACAGTGTGAAAACAGGCCCTTCGGCCCAACTTGCCCACACCACCTAATATGTGCCAGATACACTAGTCCCACCTGCCTGCGTTTGGTCCATATTCCTCCAAACCTGTCCTATCCATGTACCTGTCTAACTGATTCTTAAACGTTGGGGTAGTCCCAACCTCAACTACTTCCTCTGGCAGCTTGTTCCATACACTCACCACCGTATGTGTGAAAAAGTTACCCCTCAGATTCCCATTAAATCATTTCCCCTTGATCTTAAACCTACAGTATGTCCGGCCAGGAGAATTCTCCATGCCTTAAGTCTCTTCTCGATTGGGAAAGCATTTGGCTAATTGTCCCTGCGTTAACTCCTTGAAATATCTAACCATTTGGTTCAACCTTTTGATTCTCATAACCAAACAAATTATTTATTTTTACCTTGATGAAAGTAGATTGAATCTATTTTGAAGCAGGGGATTTGAGATTAATGTCAATATCTACCTGTTTAGTGTAGTTTAGAGATACAGCGTGGAAACAAACGCTTCAGCCCACTGAGTCCACACTGAATAACGATCGCCTGCACATCAACAGTATTCTACACACACAAGGGACAATTTACACTTATACCAAGCCAATTAAACAACAAACGTGTATGTCTTTGGAGTGCGGGAGAAAACCGAAGATCTCGGAGAAAACCCACGTGGTCACGGGGAGAACGTACAAACTCGCACCCGTAGTCGGGATTGAACCCGGGTCTTCGGCGCTGTGAGCGCTGTAAGGCAGCAACTCTACTGCTGAACCACCTATGTTCTCAAATTCAGTGAGCATTGAGACCAGGAGTGGGGAACCCGCAGCCTTAAGGTTGCATGCGGCCTTCTTGGCCATTAAGTGCGGCCTTTTGAATGAATCCAAATGTTGTAATTGGCCAAATAAAATATGTCACAAAATGGAGAATCTCTGTATTTGCAAAGCCTGCTTGGGCTCTTTCTGTGAAAGTTGCAAGCTGTGAGTCACAGCTCCAAGGAATCTGGACCCTAGATGGAAGTTGAGGATAAGGTGAGGTCCAGATGTCCTTCCTTTTGTTAATATGTATGAGGGTTTTGCAGAAGAGCTGAGCAGGTTTGCAAATGCATGATTGGGATGAATTAGCCCTCAACGTAACAGAACAACTTCCCGCAATACTCCAAAAGGAATATATATATTATTCAACCGCTTTGGATGAATCAACTGATACTACTGACTCGGCGCAGGTTTTATACTTCATTCGGGCCATAACAGAAGATTTTCTTTGCTACGAAGAGTTCCTCACTTTGGGCACTCTTACGCGTAGAACACGAGGAATAGATTTCTTCAACAACTTTCAAGATAAATGTCGTGAAGTTGGACTGGATTTGGTTAATTTAGTGAGAATATGTACAAACGGTGCACCTTCCATGACAGGAAAACGTGAAGGGTTTATTGCACAGATAAAAAAGGTATTATCAGATCCAGATGCTCTCTTTTCTTTACATTGTGTCTTACATCAACAAAATCTCTGTACTAAATCTACTATTTTAAGTGATATTTTGCAACAAGTTATGAGTATTGTTAACTATATTCGTGCAAATGCAACACGGCATCGTCAGTTTCGTAATCCGCTAAAGTTGGACGATGAGGCATTCAGTGTATCATTGTAAAGTGCGTTTGCTATCGCAGGGACAGGTGTTAGCAAAATGTTTATCTTTGCGAGAACAGATAGTTAAATTTCATGAAGAACAAAATCAGCAATGTGAATTATTGAAAGAAGATTTCTATAGAAATACTGCATTTCTGTGTGATATCATGTCAAAGCAAGACGACTTGAATGTTTATTTGCAAGGTAAAACTAAGTCTATATATGATATGTGGCATAAAATTCAAACATTTCGAAAAAAGCTTCAAAATGAAATTTTGGATGAACATTTTGCCCAGTTAGCGAAGGTCATTGATAAGCAGGAGGATTCATGCGAATCATTTGAAGAATATGCAGCTGTTATAGATTTATTAAATAAAGAATACAATGACAGGATCACTGACTTTGAGAATCACACTCAAATTGGCATTTCAACCTCACCTAGTTGATGTCTCCAAGGCTCCTAAAGAACTACAGATGGAATTGATTGAGCTCTCAGAAGATGACATTTTAAAGTCCTTATTTGACACTTAGAAAGATCCGATTGAAATATGGAAAAATGCAATAGAATACCCACGTCTTCAGCAACATGCATGAAAAATACTTTCTTGCTTTTCAACCACTTATTGCTGCGAATCTACCTAACCCAAATCAAGACGCCCTTAAGGTCACAAATGACAGATACCCTTCTAGATGATCAGCAGAAACCACGTATCTCCATGTTGCAACCAAATATTCAAATGCTTTCCCACAAAAAGCAGTCACAACAAAGTCGTTAAAAAGTTAGCTAACTTTAGAATTAACAAAATGTTTTTATTTTCTTGAAGTTAGTACATAGTAGTGAGATTTTTACAAAATAATGTACGTTTTGAAGTATATCTAATTGAGGTTCATGGATGCGGCCTTGTTAGATTACAGCTAACTTAATGCGGCATTCCATCATGAAAAGGTTCCCCACCCCTGGTTGAGACGCTGTCCATTCCTCACTAAAATCATCTCAGTGAGTGGTGTGCCTGGGTGGCCTCCCTGATGCTGCTATGAACAGCCACATGAAACTTGTAGAATCCTCCACAAGAGAATAATCCATGCATGAGAGCACAAAATGTGATATTCCTCACTGATGATAGACTTGGAACGCCCTTGTAGAGACATAGCATGGAAAGAGGCCCTTCGGCCCACCAAGTCCACGCTGACCATCGATCACCCATTCACACTAATGCTATGGCATCCCGCTTTCTCACTCACTTTGTGCATACACTAGGGGCAGTTTTACGGTGGCCAATTATCCTACAAACCCATGCGTCTTTGGGATGTGGGAGGAAACGGGGACACCCGGAGGAAACCCATTCTTCTTCAGGCATAAGATTTTGAACATCCACCTAAGAGATGACGAGTCATCCAAACGCAGTACCATAGACGTCAATAAAATAACATTCTTTCCAGTGATTATGACTGAACATTGACTAAGCTGGGAGTGAAATGTATTCATTTCCATTGTTGGATTCAGCTTGCTCAAGGAGTATGAATAGGTATTTCTTGCGAAGTGTTTGATCCTTTCGTAACCACCCGACTTTTCACCCAACCACTCAGCCTGAGTTTGAGGCCCTAAGTCCCCATCTCCACTGCCCTCAAAGGTCCTATGCTACCTGCAAACCCCATCTTAAAGTTAGTTCACCAATCTTTCAAAGATCTCCACTACAGCCACTTATCTTCCGCTTCAACCAAACCCGAATCTTGGCGATAAAATCCATATCCATGCCTTTGCCCTAAATCCGTGGACTTGGACTAGATCACGGGCCGTGCATTGTTCAAATCTGAAGTCGCGCAACACACTTCCAATAACAGCGGGGGCTGAGGTGACTATTCACATTTTTCAGGCACCTCCATCCAATAGTGTAGCTGTTCTGTGGAGTGTCACGTTTCATTTATTAAGCTTAAATTCCCAGAAAGAGAGCTCTATCCATCACTTTCTGATGCTGAGGTAAGAGTATAACCTACTGGGACACAGTGGACACACACAAGACATGGTGAATGTAAGCTCAGGCCAGCACAGTGGTGCAGCAGTACACCGCTTATAGCGCTAGAGACCCTGGTTCGATCCTAACTACAGGTGCTGTCTGTACGGAGTTTGTACGTTCTCCCCGTGACCACGTGGGTTTTCTCCGAAGGGCCTGTTTTCGCGCAGTATCTCGAAACTAAACTACCAAGCTAAGTTTACAAAAACCTTCCGAGATTCCTACTTTCTTCTAATGTGCTGTTTAGTAGTTTCCAATCTCAGTTATTTTTTCCTGATTCCATGGTGACTGGTATCTTAACTGGACCTCTAATAACTTTTGAGATAAATAGCTGTGCCACATTTTGAAATTGATCTTAATCTGAAAAGAAAACTGGAGTGGAGTTATCTCCCGTTCATCATTGTAAAATATTCTATTACTTTGTTGTGTACTGTCCTGTTTCCAAACTGTAATAAGCCCAATTGAGAATAATAGAAGCACAGGGCGCAGAAAGTGTCCAATTGTAACGTGCTGCAGATAATGGTGATCAAATGTATTCTGAGGGACAAGCTATGGATCATAATATGAAGACATGACCAGAACAGGAGCAGGAACAAGCTATTATACCTCGGTGTCAATACCGCCATACAGCATTCACCATTCATTGTTAACCTCAATGCTGAGGGGAGACCTGGTAGAAGCTTAGACAAAGTAGACAGTCTGCACGATGGAGCTGTGTTAGAGTTGCTGCCTTACAGCGATGGAGACCCGGGCTCGATCCTGACTACAAGTGCTTGTCTGAACAAAGTGTGTACGCTCTCCCCGTGACTGCATGGATTTTCTCCGAGATCTTCAGTTTACTTCCACACTCCAAAGACGTACAAATTTATAGGTTAATTGGCTTGGTATAAATGTGAATCGTCCCTTGTGGGTGTAGGATAGTGTTTATGTGCGGGGATCGCTGGTCGGTGCAGACTCAGTGGGCCGAAGGGCCTGTTTCCCACTGTATCTCTAAACTAAACTAAAGTAAAGTAAACAGTCAGAACCTTTTTCCCAAGGTGGAATTGTCAAAGACTAGAGGGCATAGCTTTAAGGTGAGAGGAAGCAAATTTAAAATAGATGTGCGGGGAGAGATTTTACACAGAGGGTGGTGAGTGCCTGGAACATGCTGCCAGGGTTGATGGTTGAGGCAGATTCCATTGTGGTTTTTTTTTTTAAATGTATTTATTTATTTTAATTTTTTAATTTTATTAGAAACAATTGTACAAAGATAAAACATTCGGCATCTAGAATTATACAATTATTGTACAGCTTCATTTTTAACCTTATAACCTAAATTATAAAAATGAAAAAAAGGGAAAGAAAGAAAGGAAGGAAGTAAAAAGTGAAAGGATAGAGTAAAGGAGAGCAAGAGAAAGTCCCCTAAACAAAGCAGTGTAGCAGAAAGATAGAGGAATTAAAAAATAAATAAATGGAGATATACCTTGCCCCATGCCCTCCCCCCCCCAACCCCCACACCCCCCCCCCCCACCCCCACACGCCCCCCCACCCCCACACGCCCCCCCACCCCAACACGCCCCCACCCACTGTTGTCTGTTTCCAAAATGTAAGTATTAATTATTTCGCCGTTATTAGGTCGTAGTTAAGGAAACGTCTATGAAATATCATTAGCTTCAAACAATCCTCTGACATACTTAATGTGATCAGTTTTATATTGGGGTCCAATTTAGTTTTAAGTATTTTGGAAAGGGTATCAAAAAGTCCCCTCCAGAAGTTTTGTAACTTTGTGCATGAAGCAAAAGAATGGGTTATAGTCGCTTCTTGGAGGAGACATTTATCACAAATAAGAGAGACATTTGGGAAGATCTTGTTCAATTTAGACTTTGAGTAATAGAGTCTGTGCAGTATTTTAAAATTGTATTAGGGAGTGCCTAACATTAAGAGAACAGTAATGTATGTATAAAAGGCTTTCCTCCCAACTATCCTTTGGAATTGTTAAACCCAATTCGTCTTCCCATGCCCGCCTAATTATTTCCGAAGATGGGTTATGTGCAGTTAAATGGGTATTGTAAAAATAGGATATTTACTTACTTGTATCCCCCTTTCTATTTATGCATTCGTCTAATATATCTGGGCCCATAGAATGACAGTCATGCATGTGTGTTTTCACATAGTCTCGGATTTGAAGATATCTAAAAAAATTATTAACCTTCAAATGATATTTCACCTGTAATTCTTGAAACGAGAGGAATATCCCCTTCTCATAAAGATCTCCCAGCTTTTTAATTCCTAGGCTTTCTCATTGTGCAAACGACTTATCTAAAGTAGACGGTTTAAACAAGGGATTGTTGGCGATTGGTAAGAGGAGAGAGAAATTTCTCAATTTGAGGGTTGATTTCAACTATTTCCAAATTCGTACGGTGCTATGAATTATCGGATTTTTCTCATACATTGATTTCTTCAGATGTATTGGAGAGAGAAGAATCGCGCCTATATTGAAAGGCGAACAATCTTCCCTCTCCATTTTTAACCAGTTTACTTGTTGACATGTATCATCCATCCAGTAAATTACATTTTTAATATTAGTTGCCCAGTAATAGAAAGGAAAATTAGGGAGAACCAATCCACCGATTTCTTTAATAATAATAATAATAATACATTTTATTTATGGGCGCCTTTCAAAAGTCTCAAGGACACCTTACAGAATTTAACAAGAGTAAAAAACATATAATCGGAGTAAAATAAATAATAAAGACATCACCAATACACAAATTAAAGACTGAATTCGATCCAAAGACAAAAAAAAAAAAATCAAAAACACAATATGAAGAGAGAGCAGCGGCAGCTAAACTGCGCCAGCGTACACTCTCCCTTCCGACAGCCATCTTGAACACAAACTAAAATAATCACTTACACACAAAAATCATCCCCCCACAATGGTTACCACTGTGGGGGAAGGCACAATGTCCAGTCCCCATCCACAGTTCTCCCAAAGTCAGGCCTATTGAGGCCTCCGCTATTGCCTCTACGGAGGCCCGATGTTCCTGGCCGTTCTCGCCGGGGGCTGTTACCCCGGCGTCGGGAGAGTCCTCTCAGTGGCTGGGCCACCTGGAACGGCCGCTTCCTTACCGGAGACCGCGGCTTCCGAAGCCGACAAGGCCGCGCGGGTTTGGATCTCCCAGGCTCCCGATGTTGAAGTCGGCGCCGCCCGCTCCGCAGACTTTATGTTTGCATAAATGTCGTTTATGAATTCTATGTGTTTTATAATCCCAGATAAAGTTTGTAATCACAGTCAAGTTTTTAAAAAAAGTTTTTAGCGATGTAAATTGGTATTGATTGAAATAGGTAAAGGAGCTGTGGAAGGAAAATCATTATTGTGGCGGTTAAGAGGATTTTTCTTCGGCTCGTGGATATTCAGAGAATGGGGAGATATCGGCCAGGCACAGGCCGAGGAGATTAGTTTAACTTGGCATCATAATCAGCACGGACATGATGGGCCGAAGGTCCTGTTACTATGCTGCTCCATTTGTTTTTCTATGTTTATCAATGTCGGGCCTTATTTTCTGCCTCAGTGCAATTTTCCATCACAGGCCCCATATTCATAACTTCCCCAAAATATCCAGAAATATTCTGAATGAACTCAGCAACTGAGATTGCAATGTTGTTCAAAAAGACATTCCAAAGATTCACCATTATCTGAGATTTCTCCTCGTCTTGGTCTGAAATAGCTTCTTATTCTAGGCCTCTTGCCTCTTGTTCTAAACTCCTCAGCTGGGAGAAACCTCTTCCCTGCATCCAGCAAGATCAAAGCTGCAGATAGACACAAAAAGCTGGAATAACTCAGCGGGACAGGCAGCATCTCTGGAGAGAAGGAACGGGTGATGTTTCGGGTCGAGACCCTTCAGACTGGAAAGTCATGGGAAAGGGAAACAAGAAATATAGAGGATGATGTAGGGAGATATAGAACAATGAGTGAGAAGTTTGCATACAGACTGCACCTGTAGTCGGGATCGAACCCAGATCTGGTGCCGCAGTCTAGAGTCTTTAGGTTGAAAGAAAAGCCCAGTGCTTAGTATAGGTTTTTGAAAGAGATCATTGAAATGGTTAGATATGATTCTAGCGTGGGATTTACATTGATGAGATCCGCAGGGTGTGGTGAAAGAGCGGGGCGCAAGGTGCAGCAGGTGGAGCTGCTGCCGTACCATTCCAGTCCCTATGTTCATTCCTGAGCTTGAGTGCTTTTCTTGCGGAGATTACGTGAGTTTACTGGGTATAGAAGTTGGGAGATCATGTTGCAGTTGTATAAGACGTTGGTGAGTACTTCTAGAGTATTGTGTTCAGTTCTAGGCACCGTGTTATAAGAAAGATCGTAAGTAGATCGTAAAAATGCTGGAAAATTGCTGGAGTTTCTCCAGCATTTTTTGTCTATTTACGATTATTCCAGCACCTGCAGTTCCTTCTTAAACATGTTATAGGAAAGATATTGTCAAGCTTGAAAGGGTTCAGAGAAGGCTTACGAGGATGTTGCCAGGACTAGAGGGTCTGAGCTATAGGGAGAGGTTGAGTAGGCTGGGTCCCTATTCCTTGGAGCGCAGGAGGATGAGGGGAGATCTTATAGAGGGGTATAAAATCAGGAGAGGAATAAATCGGGTAGATGCACAGAATCTCTTGCCCAGAGTAGGTGCATCGAGGACCAGAGGACATAGGTTCAAGGTGAAGGGGAAAAGATTTAATAGGAATCTGAGGGGTAACTTTTTCACACAAAGGGTGGAGGGTGTATAGAATAAGCTGCCAGAGGAGGTAGTTGAGTCTGGGTCTATCGCAACATTTAAGAAACAGTTAGATAGGCACATGGATAGGACAGGTTTGGAGGGATATGGACTAAAAACAGGGAAGTGGGACTAGTGTAGCTGGGACATTGTTGGCCGGTGTGGACAAGTTGGGATGACGAGCCTGTTTCCACACTGTATCACTCTATGACTCTATGACCTCTGATTTCCTACTACATCCCAATGATGACCTGTTAGATTAATTGGCTGGGGTTGGTGAATAGCATTTTAGTCAGAGGGGGCTTGGTAAGCAAGGGATGGAGAATAGATAACAGGGAAATAATGGGTGAATAGGACTGAATGGAGTGCTCTGGCAGTGAGCATATGGTCAATGGGGCAGCATGGTGGTGTAACAGTGGACAGTAACCGTAGTCAGGATCTAAACTGGCGCAATGGGCTAAGTGTTCGGCTGGCAACCGGAAGGTAGCCGGTTCGAATCCCGCTTGGAGTGCATACTGTCGTTGTGTCCTTGGGCAAGACACTTCACCCACCTTTGCCTGTGTGTGAATGTGTGTGAATGTGTGTGAGTGATTGGTTGTGGTCGGAGGGGCCGTAGGCGCAGATTGGCAGCCACGCTTCCGTCAGTCTGCCCCAGGGCAGCTGTGGCTACAGAAGTAGCTTACCACCACCGAGTGTGACTGAGGAGTGAATGAATAATGCGATGTAAAGCGCCTTGATTATTAGAAAGGCGCTATATAAATCCCATCCATTATTATTAAACTGGGTCTCTGGCTCTGTAAGGCCACTTTGCCACCCTGTTGTACAGAAATAGTCTACTGAGCCTGCTTGCACGAGGCGTCATGTTTGGTGAAATTTTCCAAGTCCAGTCCATGCTCTAGTTGTTAAGAGCAGTTCCCGATCCAGTCGATCTGCCTCGGTCAGCCAGCAACTGAGGACCTCTCCTTGACCACACACCTCTGTTGCCCGGTGGGGTGCACCCCCTGCAGCCAATCCCGAGGGCGCAGTAGCCTGACCCCGCCATTGAAAGTCTTCAGAAAATCCAAGTATCCCACAACCATAGATTCTTCCTTATCCATTCGACCGGTCACATCATTTAAAAAAACTCCAGCAAATTGGTCAGATATGATCTTTCTTTCGTTAATCCACGTTAAATCTCACAATCCTTATCTTCAAGGTAGACAAAAATGCTGGAGAAACTCAGCGGGTTGAGGCAGCATCTATGGAGCGAAGGAATAGGTGACGTTTCGGGTCGAGACCCTTCTTCAGACTGATGTGGGGGTTGGGGGTTGGGAAGAAGAAAGGAAGAGGTGGAGACACACAAAGGGCTGTGGGAGAGCTGTGAAGGGGAGGTGAAGGAGAGAGAAAGCGAGGACTACCTGAAATTGGAGAAGTCAATGTTGATACCGCTGGGGTGTAAACTACCCATTCATTCTTTTCAAGGTATTCTGTTCTTCCATCTGTCATTGTAGATTTTTGCATTTTCCCTTCCCGTGATGTTAGGCTGAGAGGTGCGTAGTTACCATTTTCTCTTGCCCACCTTTCTTCAACAGTATGGCCCTTATCTGCCACCCTGCATTCAAAGCAACAACTTCAAAATCTAAAAATGTTTGGAAGTTAATGAACAGAGCAATCACCAACTAGCATTTCTTTAGCCAGAGGGTGGTGAATCTGTGGAATTCATTGCTACAGGGGCCGTCATTGGGTATTTTTAAACCGGAGATAGGTTCTTGATTTGTAAGGGCATCAAAGATTACAGGGGAGGGGGGGGTGCAGGAGAATTTAAGATCATATAGTCTTATGATGTTATGATCCATAATAACATGGGTGGCAGAGTGGCACAGTGGTAGAGCTACTGCTTTATGTCGCCAGTGACTCGGGTTCGATCCTGGCTACGGGTGCTGTCTATTCGGAGTTTGTACATCCTCCCAGTGGCCTGCGTGGGTTTTCGCTGAGATCTTTGGTTTCCTCTCACACTCCAAAGATGTACAGGTTTGTAGCTAAATTGGCTTGGTGTAAATATAAATGTAAACTACCTTACTGTGTGTAGGGTAGTAATAATGTGCGGGGGTCGCTGGTCGGTGCGGGCTTGATGGGCCAAAGGGCCTGTTTCCGCGCTGTATCTCTAAACTAAACTAAACTATACTAAACTTTTTGAAAACTCCAGGATAGATTTTGTATAATGTTGCACTACACGCTATGATCTGGTAACCTTAACGGATAACTTCGTGCATTATTATTAATTGCATAATTATTTGTGGTAATTACTGCTGCATGCCTGTTAAACTGCAGCAAGTATGAATTTCATTTATGCAGTCCCAGTGTATATGACCCATTCGCGGGTCCAGGCAGCGGGCAGTCGATGGCCGCACACCGGTTGCCTGCCTGCCCCTTTTCCGGCGTTACGTCCGAGCTCGCGTGTCCCTAGAAAAGGAACACGCGGTGTCCATGGGGACTGTGGAGGCCTTCTGTGCACGCTGGTCACCACAGGAGGTTGAATATATTATCGATAAGAATGTTAATATTTTAATTTGATAATTTTGTTTAAGTGTTAAGAGGGAACACGTGGTGTCCATGGGGACTTTGGAGGCTTTCCATGAATACTGGTCACCGTTGAAGGTCGAGTATTTTGTTGATAAACGGGACACTCGACCTTCAACGGCCATTCGTGGGTCCAGTTGACGTTGACGTTATTAATTTGACGATCATTTGTTTGTAAACTGTCAGCATAGGCAGTCTTTGATTGTGTTAATACTCTATGTTTATTTTTATTTTTTGAATAAAAGTAGTTTCATAATTTAAAAAAAAAAAAAAAAAAAAAAAAAAAAGTGTATATGACAATTAAGCACTCTTAACTCTTGAGTTGATGCCTTGATGTTTATTGAACTTTCCAGCTCACTAGTGTATCTGGCACTATAGTTATGCAAATGCCTTTTCACTCAACCTTTAAGCCCCTGTCCCACTTAGGCGTTTTGTTCGGCGACTACATGCTACTAGGCTGTTGCCACATGGTCACGGGGTGACGCCTGTATGGTCGTGAGTAGTCTCCTCAAGTCGCCTAAAGAGTCGTAACGTTTTTCTGATCGCCGCTGGATTTTGAAATGTTCAAAATCTTTTGCCGACTGTAGGCTTGTCGCAGCTTGTCTTCTCCTGTCGTAGGTGCTGTCGTAGGTTGTCGCCAGGATGACACAGGTTGTCGCCAGGTGATGTTGGTTGTTGCCGGGTACTGACTTCGGTGAATTCCATTGGCGACTACCAACGTCAACCGGCGTCAGGTACCGCCGACTGAATTGTCTTAAGTTGTCTTCAGTTGTCGCCGATAGGTTGACTTCGGTTGTCGTAGGGTGTCGACTGTGTGGTCGTAGGTGGACGTCCTAATGGGTCGCCGGTTGTCGGTAGCTTGCCATCGACTAGGTTGTAGGTTGTCGTAGCGTGTCTTGGACTTTGTCACGGGGGGGTCCAGTCGCCGTTTCTTCGGCGACCTGCTACGACTGTGACAGTCGCCGAAAAAAAATCGCCTAAGTGCGCCAGGCCCTTTAGACCCTTGGTTTCCCAATATTTCTAGCAGATCCTCTGTGATGAAGGCCAGGGAGTAGTTGTTTACTTCCTATCCCATTTCTTTACACCCTGTTATAGTTTCTCCCATCCAGCATCTGCAGAGAAATAATTCTCCTTGCATCCACTGTAAAGTTTTAAATAATGCATTGCACGTCACTGACATTCTTCTCCAATTCATTCTGCATTGTATATTATCTACCTGGAGAGTTTTCAGTATTTTCTGTTTTTCTTGAGTTAAATAAGGCATTTGTGCTTCTGTCCCTGGATTTGAAAAAGTTGTTTGAAAGAACAAATCACTTCATCCTGCTCCTCCGTTCCTTTCTCACACCCAGACAAATTATTGCTTTCTTAATAATGTGTTCCCTTTTGAAATGTACGACTGAATGTGCTTTCAACACCCTTTGAAGCAGCGTTTTCATGGCCACAACAACTTACTGCGAGAAAAAAGTACTCTCCTCTACAGCTGCGTTGACAGCTCGCTTAAAACTGAGCTTTTCAGCTCCTGAATCTTCTCCAATGGAGGTAGTTTCATTGTTACCTTTAGTTTAGAGATACAGTGTGGAAACAGACCCTTCAGCCCACCGAGTCCCACTGACCAACGATCCCCGCACATTAACACAAGCCCACACACACTAGGGACGATTTACACTTATACCAATTATACAAACCCAAGCCAATTAACCTGCAAACCTGTACGTCTTTGGAGTGTGGGAGGGAACTGAAGATCTTGGGGAAAACCCACGTGGTAATGGGGAGAACGTACAAACTCGATACAGACAGCACCTGCAGTCGGGATTGAACCCGGGTCTCTGGCTCTGTAAAGCACCAATACTACTGCTGCGCCACCATGTCTTTAAATTTCATAACCTTCTCTTCTAGCAGGAGAATAATTTTAGCTCTGGATAACTGAAAACAATCATCTCCCCCTCAAATGTTCTGAACCTTTGATATTATTCACAAAGCACGTTTCCCAGACTTAGGCAGATTATTCCACCGGGGGCCCACCCTGTGATTTGTAAAGATTTAGCAGAACTAGGGTTTGTTGCAAAATCTAATTCATGAACCTTTAGGCTGTGGGCCGAGGAGCTTTATTCCAGTGTTTCGTGACCCAAGTCACCAAACTACATGAAATTTTCACATATTGTGTAAAAAATTTATATAAATCATCCCTGAAACTCATCATGAACAAGACTTGCACATTTTTATTAAATTAGAGAAAAAACGGAAAAATGTTGGGTATTTTTAGTCTAATCAAAGCACGTTTAACATTGAGTTGTCTTCCAGTTGGCCAATCACGCGCTTTGTTTCAGGCTAGCACACATCATAGCTGAGAGGGCTTCACTGATGCCTGTTTTACTGGAGATTCCGATGAATGTTCTTTGTCGTGGAAACTTGCAGCAAGGTAATTGAATTTAGTGAGAAAAGCATTAAGAAATCTAAAAAATGTGCAGCTAAGTGGATAGAGTGGAAGAAGGTCTTGAAAGCAAAGTCCCTGCTGAGCACAAAGTTGTGAAACTTTGTGAATCAACTCAAACTGAAAGGTAAGATCTAAAGTCTGAATTTATGAAAATGAATCTGTATGGACTTTAATTAATTTAATTGCACCCTTTATAATGTGAAAAAATGAGATTTGGAGGCTGTACATTCATTCACTCATTCACTCACTCACTCATTCATTCCTTCATTCATTCATTCATTCACTCATTCATTCCTTCATTCATTCATTCACTCACTCACTCACTCACTCATTCACTCACTCACTCACTCACTCACTCACTCACTCATTCACTCACTCACTCATTCATTCACTAATTCATTAATTCCTTCATTCATTCATTCATTCATTCACTCACTCACTCACTCACTCACTCATTCCTTCACTCATTCATTCATTCATTCATTCATTCATTCATTCATTCATTCATTCATTCATTCATTCATTCATTCATTCATTCATCCATTCATTTATTCATTCATTCATTCATTCATTCACTTATTCATTCATTCATTCATGAAGTTGAGGGCCTAAACTATATGTATCAATAACAAGGTAAATTAAACATTTTCACTAATGCCAGCTTGTTGTAGAGTAATAAGTCTTAATCATCTAATCTCGGAGCTGCCTGCGATAACTTACCGGGAAAAGGTGCTCCGATCGCGGGACCTATGTATTTAACATAGTGAATCCATGGTCTCAATTAAAAAGTGGCCGATTCGCGAACGTGGAGTCGCGGACCTTCTCCGCGGGCGGGGGGTGTACATAGTGCCGTCCGTAGCGGCCGTTTTCAGGAAAATGGAGGAATATATCTATCTCGAATATATATAGGTATAATAATATATTATATGCCTGACCCGCTGAGTTACTCCAGAACTTTGTGTCTAATGTCCACAAATGAATCTTCTTTACTCTGCATGCTCTCCAATGCAGTCATATATTTCTTATAGTGCAGTGACCAGAACTGCACACAATGTCCCAAGTGTTATTTATATCATGTTTTTTAAATAATATATTATATTATTATACCTATATTACTATCTGGAATAGATATAGGTATAATAATATATATTATATTATTATTATATTATTTTATATATAAATCAGATTTAATAAGGGAACTCAAGGTAAAGGAACCACAAGGAGGTAGTGATCATAATATGATACGTTTTAATCTGCAATTTGAGAGGGAGAAGGTTAAATCAGATGTGTCAGTGTTGCAGTTGAACAAAGGGAACTATGAAGGCGGGAGAGAGGAGCAGACCAAGGTCGACTGAAAAAGGATCCTAGCAGGGATGACGGTGGAACAGCAATGGCAGGAATTTCTGGGCATAATCTAGAAGATGCAGGATCATTTCCAGAGAGGAAGACAGATTCTAAGAGGAGTAAGAGGCAATCGTGGCTGACAAGGGAAGTTAGGGATGGAATAAAACTAAAAGAAAAGGTGTATAACATAGCAAAGAGTAGCGGGAAGCCAGAGGATCGGGAAACTTTCAAAGGGCAACTTCTTCTTCTTAGGCCCCCTTCGGTCATGGCTGACCATGGGTGCTATTCCCTATATGGACAACCCCTGTGCGTGACTTTGTTTGACGTGGGGAGATTGGTGCACAGGCAGCCACCCATGGTCCGTGACAGATCTGGGTCAGGATCCAGTGGCATGGAGTCCAAGACGACTGGAGACCCTTTTCTGTGCAGCCTTCATCCACCTTCCCAGCCTTTGTGACGCTCCACTAAGTTCAGCTATCATCCTCCGCCTGTTCCACCGTTGAGGTCTTGGCTGGATTGCTCTTTGTCAGGGACCTCCCCCTCGACCTTACTGCCATGGGTGGCTCTACCAGGAGCATAGCTCCAGACGGCATCGCTCTCAGGATCTCAGGACCACACAAGCTTCTTCACCACGACAAGGTGACAATCCACGGACAATCCAAAGACAACAGAAGGTAACAAAAAGGGCAATACGGGGTGAAAAGATGAAGTACGAGGGTAAGCTGGCCAAGAATATAAAGAAGGATAGTAAAAGCTTCTTTAGGTTTGTTAAGAGAAAAATAAAGGTCCCACACAGGATATTAGTGGGCAAAATTAGAGCACATTGTATTGGCGGGGAGGGTAGTGACATGGATAGAGAATTGGTTGGCAGACAGGAAACAAAGAGTAGGAATAAACAGGTCTCTGTCAGAATGGCAGGCAGTGGCGAGTGGAGTGCCGCAAGGCTCGGTGCTGCGGCTGCAACTATTCACAATATATATTAATTATTTAGATGATGGAATTAAAAGTAACACAAACACATTTGCAAATGACACAAAGCTGGGTGGCAGTGTGAACTGCGAAGAGGATGCTAGGAGTTTGCAAGGTGGCTTGGACAGGTTGAGTAGATGCATGGCAGATTGGACAGGTTGAGCAGATGCATGGCAGATGCAGTATAATGCAGATAAATGTGAGGTTATCCACTTTGGCGCAAGAACAAGGAGGCAGATTATTATCACAAAGGTGTCAGATTAGGAAAAGGGGAAGTGCAACAAGACCTGGGTGTCCTTGTACACCAGTCACCGAAAGTCAACATGAAGGTACTGCAGGCAGTGAAGAAAGCAAATTTCATGTTGTCATTCATAATGAGAGGATTTGAGTATAGGAGTGAAGAGGTCCTTCTGCAGTTGTACAGGGCCCTGGTGAGACCACATCTGGAGTATTGTGTGCAGTTTTGGTCTCCTAATTTGAGGAAGGACATCCTTGCTATTGAGGCAGCGCAGCGTAGGTTTACGAGGTTAATCCCTGGGATGGCGGGACTGTCATATGAGAAAAGATTGGAAAGACTGGGCTTGTATTCACTGGAATTTAGAAGAATGAGAGGGGATCTTATAGAAATATATAAAATTATAAAAGAACTGGACAAGCTAGATGCAGGAAAAAATGTTCCCAATGTTGGGGGAGTCCAGAACCAGGGGCCACAGTCTAAGAATAATGTGGAGGCCATATAAAACTGAGATGAGAAAAAACCTTTTCACCCAGAGAGCTGTAAATTTGTGGAATTCTCTGCCACAGAAGGCAGTAGAGTCCAATTTACTGGATGAATTTAAAAGAGAGTTAGGTAGAGCTCTCGGGGCTAGCAGAATCTTGGGATATGGGGAGAAGGCAGGCACGGATTACTGATTGTGGATGATCAGCCATGATCACAATGAATGGCGGTGCTGGCTCGAAGGGCTGAATGGCCTCAATTTTCTATATTTCCACAATTGGATGGGCCGAATGGCCTAATTCTGCTCCTAGAACTTATGAGCATGACTGGAGAAGAACAAAGTTATGATTGAGGAATTGAAGAATTCAAATTATTGAAGACTATAATGTACATCAACATTTCACTGTGGACATTTAAAATGAAATTGGAGAAATGGACAAGGTGATCTTGAGAAGCTGATTTGCTATTAAGGAGGCTTTACTTGTCCTTATTTTTAAGGATGTTCTTGGAATTACTAGCAAAGGTGGTCAAGTAACAAACAGCAGACTGAATTCATTACCCATTAGTGTCAACTATTTATTGAACAAGAAAACCCTTCCTGTGTTATTTCTAATTATTTTGCCAACTCAAAAAGAAAGATTAATGATTTGCTGTGATATATATTTTGTTTAAAAGTGAAATGAAACGATGCAGTGATGGGGACATACAGCGGTTCTGTCAACCTCTGAATATAGATAAGTTGTTAACGTTCCACAGAAATTCCTTGTCAAAATTTGCAACTTGTTTCTGACAAAATATCAGCTCATTGTTTTACTTCTTGGATGGTGATGGGTCTGTTGTGCTTTTGCAGCATGCTATACTATTACTTTGCAATTCCAATGTTGGTTGTGTTCTCCAGCTCTCTGGAAATGAAGTATGCAGCCTCTTTACGAATTCGGTGCAATTCCTGAATGAACCATTAGAACAAAAGGTTTCTTGACCTTACTTATGAGAATGGGAGCTTTAGCAGTATCTTTAAGAAGCATGATTGATTTATTGATTATGTCACTCCTGTGCACAACGACCAAGAAGGTAGCTTTTTGAATTTGACACTACCACTAAAAGGCACTTAGCCACAGAGTCATCTCTAGGACTAAGAACTATCTTTGGTTGCTTTCCTTCTTGTATAGGAATCATTGATGGAGTACTGTAAATATTGCTTTTAAGAAGTTAAATGGAGCACTTGCACTGAAGTTATCGGCCGGGGGCAAATGATTAACTCTGTGAGGTATTCAGCAGCTTTCTCTTACTGAATTTAACATTTGCTTTTCCCTCAAATGTTAAACTGATTGGTCTAGAAATGCTGTTCAATCTAGAGAATTCTGCTTTCGTCAAGTGTGTGCAATTGTGAGCAAAACATGACTTTCTGGGTTGTTAAATGATACTCTGATAATACCCATTGTGAATTGCATATCTGTTTCCAATACATCTTTGTTGTTAATGTGTATCAAACTATCTAATTGTTTGTGCATTGCGAATATCGTTTCCCTGACTTATCTTCTATACTTTGGATAGACTCTTCCTGTCTGATACCTCATCCTACCCATCAATCTTTGCCCCTTTTGCACCTTGACCTATGCAGGCCTGACCTCTAACCTCACCCCTGGTTACCAACTATTTGCAAGATGTGGTATTGTTGCTGGGAAGCCAAGATTCCACTACCAGCAATGAAATCATATTTATATTATCTATTCTTTTGGTAATATTGTTTGAGGGATACTTATTGTTCTCGTCCCAAGATCATTCTTGCAGAGAAACGTGCACCATTTTTCTGGGGCGTAAAGGAGATGATGGACCCTCTATGTGGGCTGCAGAGTGGTACAGCTGGTGGAGCTTCTATCTCACAATGCCAAAGACCCACCCGGGTTCAATCCTGACCATTGTTGCTGTATGTATGGGGTTTACTTGTTCTCCCTGTGACTGTGTGGGCTTTCTCTGGGCGCTCCGGTTTCCTTCCACATCCCAAAGACATGCATTTGTAGGTTAATGGGCTTCTATAAATTATCTCTAGTGTATAGGGAGTGGATGAGAAAGTGGGATGACATAGAACTAGTGTGAAAGTGTGATTGATGGTTGGGGACTGACACTAAATGCTAGAGCACCTCAGTGGGTCAGGCGACCCTTCTTCAGACTTGATGATCGACGTGGACTGACGGGCCTGTTTACATGTTGTATCTTTAAAAACTAATAAAAAGGTAAAACTGCCTCCGACGCTTAGATCAGCATTTACATTTGCAAAATAAAGAATCAGTCCTTCAGACAGAAAACATCTCAGCTTGGTTTGGGGTCCTTCCTGCCCAAGGTCTCAAGGAATTGTAGAGAGTAGTAGATGTAGCCCTGTGCATCATGCAGAGCTGATGTCCCACCATTGATTCCATCTACAATGCATTCAGAAAGGTTTCAGACCCCTTCAATCTTTCCACATTTTGTTACGTTACAGTCTTATTTGAAAATGGATTAAATTTGTTTGTTTTTTATCATCAATCAACACACAATACCTCATAATAAAAAAGTGAAAACATGTGTTTAGAAATTTTTGCAAAGTAATTAAAAATAATAACTGAAATATCACATTTACATAAGTATTCAGACCCATTACTCAGTACTTTGTTGGGCACTTTTGGCAGTGATTACAGCCTCAAGTCTTCTTGGGTATGATGCTACAAGCTTGGCACACCTGCATTTGGGTAATTTCTCCCATTCTTCTCTGTAGATCCTCTCCAGCTCTGTCAGGTTGGATGGGGAGCATCGATGCACAGCTATTTTCAGGTCCCTCCAGAGATATTTAATCGTATTTAAGTGCGGGCTCTGGCTGGGCCACTCAAGGACATTCACAGACTTGTCACAAAGCCACTCCTGCGTTGACTTGGCTGTGTGCTTAAGGTCGTTGTCCTGTTGGAAGGTGAACCTCCGCCCCAGTCTGAGGTCCTGAATGCTCTGGTGCAGGTTTTCATCAAGGATCTCTCTGTACTTTGCTCCGTTCATCTTTCCCCCGATCCTGATTAGTCTCTCAGTTCCTGCCGCTGAAAAACATCCCAAAAGCATGATGCTGCCACCACCATGCTTCACCGTAGGTATGGTATTGGCCAGGTGATGAGCGGTGCCTGGTTTCCTCCAGACGTGACACTTGGCATTCAGGCCAAAGAGTTCAATCTTCGTTTCATCAGACCAGAGAATCTTGTTTTTCATGCCTTTTGGCAAACTCCAAGCGGGCTGTCATGTGCCTTTTACTGAGGAGTGGCTTCCATCTGGCCACTCTACCATAAAGGCCTGATTGGTGGAGTGCTGCAGATATAGTTGTCCCTCTGGAAATTTCTCCCATCTCCACAGAGTAACTCTGGAGCTCTGTCAGAGCGACCATCGGGTTCTTGGTCACTTCCCTGACCAAGGCCCTTCTCCCCCGATTGCTCAGTTTGGCCGGACGGCCAGCTCTATGAAGAGTCCTGGTGGTTCCAAAGTTCTTCCATTTAAGAATGACGGAGGCCAATGTATGCTCTTCGGGACCTGCAATGCTGCAGAAAATGTTTTATTCCCTTCCCCAGATCTGTGTCTCAACACAATCCTGTCTTAAGGACAATTCCTTCGTCTTCATGGCTTGGTTTTTGTTCTGACATGCACTGTCAACTGTGGGACCTTATATAGACAGGCGTGTGCCTTTCCAAATCATGTCCAATCAATTTAATTTACCACTGGTGGACTCCAATCAAGTTGTAGAAACATCTCAAGGATAATCAATGGAAACAGGATGAACCTAAGCTCAATGTAAATGTGATATTTCAGATATTTCTTTAATTACTTAGCAAAAATTTCTAAACACCTGTTTTTGCTTTTATATTATGAGGTATTGTGTAGATTAATGATAAAAAAGAGAATTTTAGATTAAGGCTGTAATGTAACAAAATGTGGAAAAAGTGAAGGGGTCTGAATACTTTCTGAATGCACTGTATATCTCACGCTGCCTCGAGAAAGCAGTCAGCATAGGATATCCACCTTACCTGTCCTCATGATGAGTTTCAGTTTAGTTTATTGTCTCGTGCACCGAGTTACAGTGAAAAGCTTTTGTTGCATGCTAGCCAATCAACAGAAAGACAATACATGATTACAATTGAGCCACTTAGTTTACAGATACATGATAAAGGAATAACGTTTAGTGCAAGGTAAACCCAGCAAAGTCCGATCAAGGATAGTCCGACGGTCACCAATGAGGTAGATAGTAGTTCCGCACTGCTCTCTGGTTGTGGTAGAATGATTCTGTGGCCTGATAAACCTCTATAAGATCACCCTCAACCTCCTATGCTCCAGGGTAAAATCACCCAGCTTATCCAACCTCTCCAGTCCCAGTAACGTCCTTGTAATGCTTTTTTGCATCCTTTGCAGATTAATGACAGAACTGAACACAATACTCCACATGGCCTTATGAATATCTAGTAACATGACATTGCAACTCCTACACTCCAAAGCCTGACCTTTCCGGTTAAGGCAAGTGAGCTGTAACATGACATCCCAACTACACCACTCAATACCTAAGTCAGTGCTTCGTAAACTGCTGAAGGGTTCACCCAAGGGTGAATGGAAATTATTTATGGGTGAATGAAGGGTGAATGACTTAATTTATTCAGATATTTATATCTTTTTTTCTTATTGCAGTCAGGCTGTAAATGGGTGTTAAGTGGTGATTGGAGAGGGAGGGGTGGGTGGTAAAGGGTCCAGTCTTTGCCGACTGGAGTCAGTCTTTAAGTAGGTGTGAAGTGTTGGTTGGAGAGGGGGTACCAGGGTTAAGTTTCTGTTTATCGAACCTGCAGTAGAACTCGCTCAGTTCATATAGACTCGAACTTGCTGATTTTTTTTTCTGCTTGCAAATTAAGACACTATGTCTTTGTTGAATACCTAATGAAACCAGCTCTAGAGGAAGTAGTTCATTTACTGAAAGAAAGTGAAATGAACAGGACTCAAGAGGAGTTGATTTGGTAATGCTCCAGGGGCTTTGGAGAAGGAGATTGAACCTTGGTTTGAGAAGCTTGTCGTCACTGTAATACAGGAACATCCTAGTCATTGAAGATAAAAAAAAACATACATGTAAGCGTAGAAGTACACTGCTTGTTATTTATTTGTGATAAAGATACACAATAAGAAAACATTGTCTGAAGAAGGGTCTCGACAACGAAACGTCACCTATTCCTTTACGCTCCATAGATGCTGCCTCACCCGCTGAGTTTCTCCAGCATTTTTATCTACCTTTGATTTTTCCAGCATCTGCAGTTCCTTCTTAAACAATAAGATATCATTGTTTCTAAAAATCTCATTCTATGTTCTTGTTTACTAACTTTACTTTATGTAAACTAGAAAAATTCAAATACTTTTTCTGTTCTTCATTTTTTGTCACTCACTCCTCCCTAGTTGGGAGGGCGCCAGATATTTACAACTGTGCACCGGACAATGTTGTGATGATGTTTTGAGCATGCATGTGACATATACAATATGTCTGTCAGTACACATGCACAACTTTTAATATATACCTGCTTTTGGAAGAGCCGGCTTCTGGGGAGAAGAAGTATACCAAATATGACGTTGATATTTGGTGGGGTATTGCGAGCTTTCGTAGGGGAGAGTTATAGAAAATTATATTAGTTGGATATTAATATATTAAATCACATGACTCCATGTTTTTTTGAGCTAGTTTTCCAAGAAAGAAACTGCAGTAATCAAAGCCCGAAAGGGTAGGATCGGCCTGAAGCCCAGTGTTTAGACGTTGGAATGGTTTTTTATCATTCTAATAGAATGATTTTCCAACTCCAGTGGTAATTAAACTTTTTTTCACTCCTAGTTTTCTTTACATATTTTTAGGATGTTCAAAAAGAAATAAACACATAAGAAATTAGTTAATTTATGTTTTTTGCTCATGTGACAAAATTAATTATATTTTGGCGGGCTGATAAACGACTCCTGGGTTTTTCAACGTAACTTTATTCGAAAGATCAAGTTGCAGCATACAGGTTTAACAGACACGTCTGGCCACATCGGTGGTCAGCACTGAACAGACGCGCGCAGGGGAAAAAATGCGCGAAAACAACAACGTGACCGCGGCTTCGGAACGCCGGGTTCGATATCTGCGTGCGCTAGCAGGCGCCGCTACAATATATAAAATTATACACAAGGGAGAATAAGACGAAAATTACCAAAACACCAGAAAATGTAGTCGAGGGTGAGTCAAATCTTGTGATAAAGATTCAAGGGTGAATGACACTGAAATAGTTTAAGAAGCACTGCCCTAAGTAATGAAGACGAGCGTGCCTCACACCCTATCACCAGACTGTCTACTTGTGCTCTTACTTTCATAAATAGTTTATGCCTAGGAGACAGAGAGTCATAGTCATAGAGTGATACATAGATACATAGACAATAGGTACAGGAGGAGGCCATTCAGCCCTTCGAGCCAGCACCACCATTCAATGTGATCATGGCTGACCATCCACAATCAGTACCCCGTTCCTGCCTTCTCCCCATATCCCATGATTTAGCTAGCCCTAAGAGCTCTATCTAACTCTCTTTTGAATGCATCCAGTGAATCAGCCTCCACTGCCTCCTGAGGCAGAGAATTCCACAAACTCACATCTCTCTGTGTGAAAATGTTTTTCCTCATCTCAGTTCTAAATTTCTTACCCCTTATTCTTAATGCAGAGTGGAAACAGGCCCTTCTACTCAACTTGCCCACACCAGCCAACATGACCCAGCTACACTAGTCCCACCTGTCCACCTTTGGCCCATTTCCCTCCAAACCTGTCCTATCCATGTACCTTTCTAACGTTTTCTTAAACATTGGTCGGGGGGGGCGCTGCAAGCTGGCAGCCCTGTCAGCAGCGTGTTAGTTTTGTCAACTTTTTAATTTTTTTTAGTGTGTTTTAATGTCTGTTTTTTATGTCTCTCTGTGTGTCTTGTGTGGAGGGTGGTGTGGGGGGAGGGGGAGGGGGGTTAAGGGGGAAACCGTTTTGGTCGCCTCCTCCACAGAGAGTCGACTTTTTCCATGTCGCCCCTCCCGTGGCCTAAATTCGAGGATCGGGCGGCCTTTCCCGGAGAAATGCCTGGGGCTTCAGCGGTGGGCGCAGCGCGGACTCTCGTCACGGAGCAGGCAAGCCCTCGCCGGGGGTCGCCGGAGGGGAGCGCTCCGTTCACTGGCCCGCGACAGCCTGAAGCCGCGGTCTGCAGAGCTCCAGCCGGCGAGGCGCCTGCAACCTGGGATCCCTCGTTGGGGACCCGGGAGGAGAAGAAGCTCCGACCGCCGGCCCGCGGCCAACTTCTACCGCGGCGCGGCGGGGTCTTACCATCCAGAGCGGTGTCCCTCGCTGGGGATCCTTGGAGAAGATCTCCGGCAGCCGGCCCTGTGGTCTGCAGTGCTTCTGTCTGCGGCGGGGACTTTAAATCTTCGACCGCCGGCCTGCGGCCTACAACAACCTGAAGCCGCGGTCTCCGGTGGGGCAGCACCGATTCAGGATTTACCTGGACTTTGTATTGTCTGAACTTCTGGACGCCCGCAGCGACGGCTGAGGAAGGTTGAGGTCCCGACCATGGGGGAAAATGGAGGAGGACTGGCCAATTTTTGTGCCTTCCACCACAGTGGTGGATGTTGGTGTTAACATTTTTTATTGTATTTTTGTGTGTTCTTTTTCATTGTACCGCTGCTGGCAAATTCATTTCACTTGCACTTCATGAATAAAACTGATATTGATTGATACTGGATAGTCTCTGCCTCAACTGCCTCCTCTGGCAACTTGTTCCATACGCCCACTACCCTATGTGTGAAAAAGTTACCCATCAGATTTGCTCCAAGGAATAGAGTCCCCGTCCCCTCAACCTCTCCCTATAGCTCACACTCTGTATTTTAATGGGAATGGAGACTTTAGTTCTGTGGTTAAACTAGAGTCCAACCAGAATTCTAATGATGCCATGCAAAGTGCCAGTCAGTTGGACATTGCCGCACCATCTGTCGCTCGTGGAAAGATTCTTCCAGACCAACACTTTTGACCACAAGTTCATCGGGCAGTGGTCAGCACGGAACGTCCTGCGTGGTGCCCAGAGCAGATTACCCACTATGTCTGTCAAAATGCCTCATTGCCAGAACTCACCAACAAGCTCCAAGACCTGGCTTGGCTGGCGGAGAGGGGAGCTCTCCCAGTCAGATCCCTCCTGCACCGTCGGAACCTCACTATCAGCGCACGCTGCCCTCGGGACGGCTGCTATGGAGAGGAGACGGTTGCCCACCTCTTTGCAGAGTGTGGATTTGCTAAGTGTGGCTGGCGAGGTTTACAAGGGTCCCTGTCACAATTTATTCCAAACAGCTGTCACAGAGGACTCTGTGATTTACGGACTGTTCCCAGGGAATCATTCAGAGACTGACATCGAGTGCTGCTGGAAGGTCATCAACTCGGCGAAAGACACTCTCTGGTCTGCCCGAACTTTATTGACCTCCCAGCGGAGCGAGATGTCCGTCGGGGAATGTTGCCGACTGGCCCGCTCCAGACTGCAGGAGTACGTGCTGAGGGACGCACTGAAGCTTGGTGCAGCCAACGCCAAGGCTCGGTGGGGGAGGACCACATTCTAGGTTCCTTCCGCTGCTGGACATGGGGGGCAGGGTGTGGTGGAGACGCCCCTCAAAATAAGGGAAGAGATTCCACGCCAGTGGGCCACGTGAGTGGCAAGGGTGGGAGAAAAACGTGTGTAATTTGTGTAAACAGTATTGAATGTATGTATAGCCTCTGAAAATGTTGGATGGAGTCTTGTAAAGATCATGTATCGGATATATTTATTGCTTGAATAAAGTATATTTTGAAATAAAAAAAAACAAACATTAAATAACAAAGAGCCCTCCACCTTGCTCCTCCCCAGACCCCAAAATTAAGTCGGTGCCCCACTGGCCGACTCAAAGCTACAGGGCAAATTTGCAACACTTAGGAGGAGTAAGAGTCTTCAATTGCTGCAACTATCCACCCGCCTGTCCACACAGGTTAAACTGGGCAGGCCCAGATAAAACCAGCCCTTTCCTTTCCATGGACTATTTTAGCCACAATCCCACTCACTGTCCTTTACAACTGTTAATCGCATGAGGTTTGATTATGTCAATGATACAGTACGATACCGGTGCTATGTTGGCCCCATGGTGGAACTTCTAATTAGTCCCATTCCATGCTCTTTGCATAACACAGTTGTTGTTTTCCTGTGAGTGTTTATCCTGTTTCCATTCAGCAAAGGTTTACAGGAGAAATTTATCTCTATGTGCGGCTAGCCTTGAGGCAATATCAGCGAGGTAGATATTTTCATCTCCTGCATTATTCCTCATCTCCTCTGATTAGACAAGGTGAGCAGAGAGGTTTCTGACGTTGGCCGGGTAAAGTACGCACAGCCATTGCTTTCATTAAATTTCCAACGACTCTCCTGCTTGCATCATGGTATAAGAGCACTTCCAAAACATTCTGCATCAAACCTATTGTATGCCGTCACCTCACAGGCAAACCAATGGCCTCTACAAATCAAATACTCTTCTTCTTCAGAAACGGCGACTTACTGCCAAAGCAATTCTGTGGGTGAGAGTATTCCAGGAGAGGAGACCATGATCATTGTTGTCTGGAACTAACTTCATCTTTCAACATCTTTTTCCTCAGATGAAGAAGGACTGTGCTGATGGTCTGCAGGCAGTGATTAATTTCATTTGAGATCTTTTAAATAAGGGTTCTCACCCTGAAATATTCATTTTAATTCCCTCTCCACATATATTGCCTGACCCGCTGAGTATCTCCAGTAAGTAGAACACAAAGTGCCCGTGTAGCACTGCTGGTCAGGCAGCATCTCTGGAGAAAATGTACAGACGGTGTTTCAGGGTCAGGACCCCTTCTGTTTTATAGTCGGCATTGTTTTACTTTCCACTGGCACAGTGACACAGCTAATAGAGTCACTGCATCACCGCTCCAGCTACACAGGTTCAATCCTGACCTCAGGTGCTGCCTGAGTGGAGTTTGCATGTACTCCTACATCCCAAAGATGCGCGGGTTGATAGGTTAACGAGACGCTATAAATTGCGCCTAGTATGCATTTAAGGGGCAGAGTGGGGGCTAATAATGATGTTGGGGCTATAAAGCCGGATTGATGTAAATGGTTGTTTGATATTTGGCATGCACTCTCTTGACCAAAGGGCCTGTTTCTGTGCTGAATGACTCTATTGTGCCCTTTGACATGGCATTTTAAGCTTAGTATGCCAGGCAATGCTTGTTCTCCGCACATTCCTGGCTTGATATCAAGCAGAGTATTGGAGATAAACGTTGGCATCAGGACGCACCCAGTCTGTCAACGCACTTTTGTCATGTGGGAAAATATCAGCACCACATGGCAAGGAGACAGGAAGGACAATGCAAATTGATTGCACGGATGCAGGGGAAAGGCAATCCCCTCAAACATGGGAAGCACAGATACATACACCCAGTGATTCCTCTTCTGGTAATGTCATTTAGGAATGCTCTTCAAAAATGCTCCTGATGTGTTGCATTAGGAATAATTAAATGAAGCATAGCCCTGCGGCCTCACATCTTCAGAGATGTGGCTTCCAACCTGACCTTGTGCTGTCTGCTTGGAGTGTGCATATTTAAGCCATTACAGCATTGCTTTCTTCTGGCAGTTCCACCTCACATGGATATGCTGCGAGGTTGATTGGCCAAGATTCAAGAGAGTTTATTGTCATGTGTCCCAGATAGGACAATTAAATTCTTGCTTTGCTTCAGCACAACAGAATGTAGTAGGCATAAATAATACATAGCAGAACAGAACAGATCAATGTGACCATATACCATTGAATATATACGTACACACAGAAATAAACAGATAAAGTGCAATGGGCTATTAATGATCAGATTTTTGTTTGAGTTGAGTTTAATATTCTGATGGCTGTGGGGAAGTAGCTATTCCTGAACCTGGATGTTGCAGATTTCAAGCTCCTGTACCTTCTACCTGAAGGCAGCGGGGAGATGAGTGTGTGGCCAGGATGGTGTGGATCCTTGATGATGCTGGCAGCCTTTTTGAGGCAGCAACTGCGATAGATCCTCTCGATGGTAGGGAGGTCAGAGCCGATGATGGACTGGACAGTGTTGACAACTTTTTGCAGTCTTTTCCGCTCGTTACCACTATGCGTTACCTCCTAGTGTAAGTTCATGGCAAATAGAATCAAAGAACAGTCTATGAGTTTGGATATGAGAGAATAGGTTGCAGGGGTACAAGGAGTTAAAGAGAGGGAGAAAAGGAGTATAAAAGGAGAGGAATAGATCGGGTAGATGCACACAGTCTCTTGCCCAGAGTGGATGAATCGAGGACCAGAGGACATAGGTTTGAGGTGTAGGGGAAAAGATTTAATATGATACTGAGGGGTAACCTTTTCACACAAATGGTGGTGGATGTATGAAACAAGCTGCCAGAGGAGGTAGTTGAGGCAGGGACTATCCCAACATTTAAGAAATACTAGACTAAGTGGGACCCATTGGGACTCACGGGAGGGCTGGTCCCCCAATGTAATATTTCACCTCTCCACCAATTCCAATATTGGTGGCCAGTGGGGGGAAGGGGGGGGAGGGGGGGGAGGCTGTAGGGACTGGTTTCCAGAGGGCTAGTATGAACATTGTGGGCCAAATTGAGTCTTGGGGTGGAACCTCATGCACTCAAGCCTGATGTGCTGGCAGCTCACTCACGGCTGGTGGGTTAGCAGTTCCATTTCAAGCAGGATGCAAAGCCACCAAATTCAAATGTCGTTTCCGACCATTTCAAGCAGGGTGCAAGGCCACCAAATTCAAGTGCAGGTTCTTACCACTTCAAGCAGGGTGCAAGGCCACTAAATTCAACTGCAGTTTCCGACCACTTCAAGCAGGGTGCAAGGCCACCAAGTTCAAGTGCAGTTTCATACCACTTCAATCAGGGTGCAGGGCCACCTAACTCAAGTGCAGTTTCCTGCCACTTCAAGCAGGGTGCAAGGCCGCCAAATTTAAGTGCAGTTTCATGCCACTTCAAGCAGGGTACAAGGCCACCGAATTCAAGTGCGGTTTCATGCCATTTCATGCAGGGTGCAAGGCCACCAAATTCAAATGCAATTTCATACCATTTCATACAGGGTGCAAGGTCAGCACATTCAAATGCAGTTTCATACCATTTCAAGCGGGGTGAAACCACCATAAAACCACACAAAACACCACATAAAAACCACACTCACAGTTCAGTAGACATTCAGTGTGTTCAGTTGATTAGCAGCTCAGACAGTCATGACCTCTCCCTCCCCCATCTTGCATAGACTGAGCCACACTCACACTTCCGGGTTTTATAATCCCTCCCCCTCCCACTGGAAGGGGCGTGGCCTTCATGGCGCGATTGACAGGAGAGAGATTCTCAACATTTTTTTAAACACTAATAACATTTTTATTTTTCATTGATGGGAAAATCCTCTGCACCTGATAAGCGGTCGGACTGAGTAAGATGGCCAATAATTAGAGTCTTAAGTGGTAGCGTTTTATCTAAAATCAATATACAGTGCAAACAGGAATTTGTCAAGTTTCCACCAACAACCAATGGCAGTGCAGCATTTCAAAGCAACCCCCCCCCACCAACAACCATTTGCAGTGCAGCATTTCAAAGCAACACCCCACCAACAACCATTTGCAGTGCAGCAGTACAAAGCAACACCCCACCAACAACCATTTGCAGTGCAGCATTTCAAAGCAACCACATTTTCATTTTCAAACCACATTAAAGGCACTCACAGTTGAGTAGACATATGTTCAGTCTTATTCACAGCTCAGAGAAACGTGACCCTCCATCTTGCAGAGACTGAGGCACAACACTTCCGGGTTTTACAGTCCCTCTCCCTTCCCACCAGCAGGGGCAGCAGAGAGAATCGCAACATTTTTTAAACTTTAATAACTCTTTTATTTTTAATCGATGGGAAAAATCCTCTTGTCCTGCACAGCGGAGGGGGACTCTGAGTAAGATGGCCAAAAATCGCAGCCGTAAGTGGCAGTGTTTTTTCTAAAATCTTAGAAAAAACTTAGATCTTACTTTTAGTAATATAGATTTAGACAGGCACATGGATAGGACAGGTTTTGAGGAATATGGACCGAACGTAGGCAGGTGGGACTAGTGTAGCTGGGCATGTTGGCTGATTTGGGCAAGTTGGGCTGAAGGGCCTGTTTTCACACTGTATCACTCTATGACTATGATTAATGCATCGGTCATTTGGGAGCAAGCATTAACCTTTCCATGACTAGAAAAATGGTTTATTTGTTAGTTTTTTGATTTTACTGTTTTTCCAGGTTTTTTTTTCACTCTTATTTTTTAACTGTGTTGCTGAATTGATGTATAATTGTTGTTTAGCATATTGTCTGAGTCTGTGGCTGTGAAGCTGCTGCAAGCAAGATTATCATTGTATGTCTACCTCACCGTTCCTGCCTATCACAACAAACTCAACAAAATATCTTGCTGTCATAATAAGTCAATATAACGAGTTAGACATTGGCTAACATTAGTGCAGTATAAGAATAGGAAATCATGTAACTGTATTTATTGTGAGAAGGTTCACAGGTAATCATCCATGTCTCAATTAATGGAGTGGAAGCTAGCCACTGGTGCCAGATGGCTGTAGATTCAGCACTTGTTGTATGTTGAATTGTCTGTTGAAAGGTCAGGGAAGAATGATCAAAATCCTCCAAGTTTGACAGTAGCAGTTGTCAGCCAAGTTTGTGGTGCAGCGGTAGAGTTGCTGCCTTACAGCGCCTTCAGCACCAGAAGCCCAGGTTTGATCCCGTCTATGGGTGTTATCAAGAGGGAATTTGTACGATCTCCACGTGACCAGTGTGGGTTTTCTCTGAGATCTTCGGTTTCCTCCCTGTAGATTAGTCTTTTTACTATATACTAGACTAAGTGGGAGCCGTTGGGCATCACACGGAAGGGCTGGTCACCCAACGCAATATTCCACGCTTCCTCCATATCGCAGGGTTTTATAGTCCCTCCGACCTGCCGCCAGCGGGGGAGGCAGAGAGAATGGCTACATTTTAAAAAACATTAATTATTCTCTGATTTTTCATCGATGGGAAAAATCCTCCAGTCCAATCCGGCAGAGGGGGACTCTGAGCGAGGTGGCCAAAAATGACGGCCGTAAGCAGCGGCGTTCTTTCAGAAATCACGAAACAGAAAGTCAGAAAGTGGTCAGGATCTTAGTTTTAGTAATATAGATATATATCACCACACAGATTATGCATGCTACACATTCCTTATGTAGCCCAGTCCAGATCTTCATCCCTACCCTGGGCACACTGGTCCTGTAGTCAATGCGTCAGTGTCTCTCTTTAGATTCGATGCAGACCACGGGGATGAAAGCATGCCGTGTTCCCTCCGCTTGTACTGCAATGGAGACTATGAGTTCTAACCTCTATGTGTAGGTCTGGCCATTCAACATGGTGTCAGAGATCATGGACCTCTTACTCACCCAGTTGGTTCCAGTTTATTTTAGTTTGGTTTTTTGTTCAGTTTGTTATTTTACTATGATCATTATTTTACTCTGATCATTCAACACTCCCTCACTCTGAAGACGTACAGGATTGTAGGTTAATTGGCTTGGTATAAATGTAAATTATCCCTTGTGTGTAGGATAGTGTTAATGTGCGGGGATCACTGGTCGGCGCGGACTCGGTGAGCCGAAGAGCCTGTTAACGCGCTGTGTCTCTAAAACTGAAAACTTAAAGTAAATCTAAAATATTTTGGTGGAGATATTTGATAAGGCCTTGGTCCAATTTACCTAGGAGGTCTTGTAATTCTATCCAATGTTCACATATGAATCAACAGTAGGGTTTTGTTGTGAGGCATCTCTTGGTTGAAAGCCTTACTGATGTCAGTTCCTGTTTTGTTAGTGGCACTCCTGTGCCAAAATCCCTCCAGAAGCTTGGTCACAGATTTCTAAACTAATGCACAAAGAAGGATTAAGGGGATGCTGCATTTTTAGTTTAGTTTTTAGTTTAGAGATACAGCATGGAAACAGGCCCTTCGGCCTACCGAGCCTGCACCGACCAGCAATCGCCACACATTAACACTACACTACACACAAAGGGGACAATTTTACATTTAGACTAAACCAATTAACCTACAAACCTGTACGTCTTTTGAATGTGGGAGGAAACCGAAGATCTTGGAGAAAACCAATGCAGAACACGGGGAGAACATACAAACTCTGTACAGACAAGCACCTGTAATTATGATCGAACCTGGGTCTCTGACGTTGTAAGTCAGCAACTCTACCGCTGCGCCACCGTGCGCCCCTTGTTGATGTGTTGGATCAAACATTACACCAAGGCGGCTACAGAAAGATATCTTGGCCCTCTTAGAAAGAAGAGCAAGGGTGGCCTGGCAATATTTATCCACAGTTAATGTGACTCAAAAAACAAACAATCTGGTCGTTATAACTGCAATTGTTAAAGTTCGTCTTCTACAAACAGACAGTGGTATTTCCAATAATACAATAGCAACTCCAATCAGGCTCAACTGCAGAGCAACCCTGGGTTCAATATTCTATTGACATGCATGGTATTTGTTCACATGTGAAGAGGAATTCCCTGCGCACAATAGTAAAGGAAAAATGATAATTAACACCCTGTTTCTCAGCAGGAAACAGCCTTTGACAAGTGAAAGAAGAAAGGAAAGCAAAAAGCTACTTTGAATTCCTAGATCAGTGACGTGTTATTAAAAGGTTATGGTAGGTATTCCTCAATAAGACAGCTCATACTTGAGAGAGAGTGGAAATCCAGCACGTGTAGTTTGCTCTTGTACTTTCCGACTACTGTTGATGCTGGCGTTGTCTCCTGCGCTAGTTGGTTCAGCGGGAAAGTCAATCAGCTGCATCATTTCAGTTAGTTAGTAACCTGATCAGAATTCATCTTAGCAAATTTGCAATGCCTAGAAGTTGCACAAAAAGGTGATCTTATAGCTGGCAACCGAAATACCACCGACCTTGGTTGTGTGGCAATTAAATTATTTCAATTATTTCAACAGGTGTGGCTTAGACAAAAATTAATGTAATGCCTTATTAGCCAAATCTGCACATATCTCTGGGTTAATACTAGTAATTATTGAGGAATGGACACTAATTTCCTGTATTCTACTGCTGTTTATCCATTGTGTCATTGAACAAATGGTATCAATTTAATACTAGAGGAATGGTCAAGATTCAATGCCAGTTAGATTTTCATTCAGATTGGTCGGAATCATGAGTGGTCCTGTAGACTAGTCGAGAACAGCAGTTAATGCGGCTGCACTGTTAGATACCCATTTCCCACCATCAGAGGCATGGTGCTGCACTCTGACTGCCCAACAGGATTGAGAAGTGCAGAGAAGCAGAAATATCTAAAAAGTTAAACACCTGATGAATGTACAGCAGCTAAGGGGGCTTTTATATAAGAACCAACACCTTTTCATCTACAAAAAAACACGGCATAGAACAACATAGAACAACATAGTCTCATCCTCCGCGTGCAGGAGGATGAGGGGTGATCTTATAGATGTGTATAAAACCATGAGAAGACTAGATTGGGTAGATGCACAGAGTCTCTTGCCCAGGGTAGAGCAATGAAGGACAAGAGGTTCAAGGTGAAGGGGAAGAGTTTTGATAGGAATCTGAGGGGTAACCTTTTCACGCAAAGGGTGGTGAGTGCATGGAACAAGCTGCCAGAGGAGGTAGTTGAGGCAGGGACTATGAGAATCTAGGGGTTGAACTAAATGGTTAGATATTTCAAGGAGTTAACGCAGTCACAATAAGTCAAATGCTTTCCCAATCTAGAAGAGACTGAAGGCATGGAGAATTCTCCAGGCAGCACATACTGTAGGTTTAAGATGAAGGGGAAATGATTTAATGGGAATCTGAGGTGTAACTTTGTCACACATAGGTTTGCGGGTGTATGGAACAAGCTGCCAGAGGATGTAGTTGAGGTAGGGACTATCCCAACGTTTAAGAAACAGTTAGACAGGTACATGGATAGGATAGGTTTGGAGGTATATGGACCAAACCGGGCAGGTGGGACTAGTGAAGCTGGGACATGTTGGCCAGTATGGGTAAGATGGACCGAAGGGCCTATTACCACGCCGTATCACGCTATGACTATGATACATAGTACAGCAGGTGCAGGATTAGGGTTGTTAATGTCATGTGTACTGAGGTACAGTGAACAGCTTTGATTTGCATGCTATCTAATCAAATTAGATAAAACTGTATATAAATACAATCAAGCCAACCTTAAGTACATAAGGTGGAGCAAAGCGGGAGATATAGAGTGCAGAAAATAACACAGGGTGCAGAATATATACAGAGTGCAGAACAGCACAGGAACAGACCTTAGACTAACTGCGTTGACCTTGATGTTAGTCAAACTAATCCCATCAACTACATTTGGTCCATTTCCTTCTATACCCCACCTGTTCATCTATCTGTCTAAATGCCTGTCCATTATTGTACTTTCCTGTTTTATCTGAGGAATTGAATATAAGTACATGAAGGTTTGCTAAGACTGTATATGACAATGGCAGGCATGGGGCTTGAGTATTGTGCATCAGAGTTTGGTCCAGGGGCTGAAATCGCTTTTGAAACATGCGGGGGGGGGGGGACACACAATTTCCTGGTGGCCCGATGACGTGTTATCTCCGCCCACACACGCCCCCCCCCCCCCCCCCCCCACACACTCACACACACACACACACACACATACACATCTTATACACATCTTACACACATCTTACGATAACAATCCTGGGGCCTGGGGAAGACGAGAGACAGTGAAAGAAGGCCAAAAGTGGTGTAAATTAAAATAAATATATATTTGCACTGAGGCCTAACATCTAGGAGCTGGCGGCCTCCAACTTGAATCGAACTTGAGGGCACCGGCCGCAGAGCCTGTGAACTTACCATCACGGAGCTGGCTGATTTAAGAGGCTGGGGTGGCGTTTAGGCTGCGACTCGACTTCGGAGGCTTCGGTCGCGGGCCCTGTGGATGGTAACATTGGGAGCTCGCAGGTCCCTGGTTGGTGACTGGCTTTTGGTAGCTCCAGCCAACTACAGCAGCTTCTTCCGCCCCGAATCGTTGGGCTTGAATCGACCCGTTTGTGGGGCCTTTCATTGCCCGGTGAGACTTAAAATCGACGGTGGGATCTACCATTGCCCAGCGGGGGCTTCAATATTGAGAGCCTCGATCGCCTCGATGCAGCAGTTTGACTTCCTGACCATGGGAGAAGAAGCAGGGAAGGTTAGGAATGGATGACTTTCCTGAGTTGAGGAATCAACAAGGAAGAGCATGAATTTACAGTGAATGGTAGAAGGATTAGAATGTAGATGAAGCCAGCTACTCACTGCCTGAATGAGTGTTAATAACAGAAGCCTTTACTACATTTGGAAGGTGCCCAAATATTTATTTCTTCAGGACTTCAGATTAGGGTGTGTGGTGCAGCAATGTACCTGGTAGAGCTGCTTTCTCACAGCAGGAGTGACCCAGATACAATCCTGATCTATGGTTCTGTCTGCACATTATCCCTGTGACTGCACCAATTTCCTTTGGGTGATCCGATTTCCTCCTGCATCCGCTAAGTGTGCAGGTTAATTAGCCCCAGAGTGTGGATGAGTGGTAGAATTTCAGAAGGACGATAAAATTGGATTGAGATGAAGGTGAAGGGGAAATGATTTAATAGGCATCTGAGGGGTAACTCTTTCACACAAAGGGTGGTGGGTGTATGGAACAAGCTGCCAGAGGAGGTAGTTGAGGCTGGGACTATCCTAACATTTAAAGAACGGTTAGTCAGGTACATGGATAGAACAGGTTTTGGAGGAACATGGACCGAACGCAGGCAGTGAGGCCAGTGTAGCTGGGACATGTCGGCCGTTGTGGACAAGTTGGGACGAAGGGCCTGTTTCTACACTGCATAACTCTATGAGCCTTTGACTCTATTATACATAGTATAGCAGGTGCAGGGTTAGGTTTGTTAATGTCATGTGTACCGAGGTACAGTGAACAACTTTGATTTGCATGCAATCTAATCAAATCAGATAAAACTGTACATAAGTACAATCAAGCCAACCTTAAGTACATAAGGTGGGGGCAAAGATGAAGATATAGAGTGCAGAATATAACAGGGTGCAGAAAATATACAGCATTGTATAATGGGTGCTTGATGAACAACTTGGACACGATGGGCCGAAGGGCCTGTTTCCATGCTGTGTCCCATGCTGTTCAACACAGCTATAACCTGAGCGGGGGAAAGTTGAATGGAGCTACGTGGGGAAAGTTTTTCACACCTGAAACACATTGCTAATGGTGGTAGTGGAGGCAGATACTATTGTGACGATTGAGGCTTTCAGATAGGCACATGTAAGGGGAGGGAGGGGAGGGATATGGATCATGTACATGTAGATGAGATTAGTTTAACTTGGCATCATGTTCGGCACAAACATTGTGGGCTGAAGGGTCCATTCCTGTGCTGCACTGTTCTATGTTAAACTCCCTATAATTGTATGATTTAAAATGGGATTAGATGGCCCGGAGTCTAGTGTTTTATTGTCATCTGTGTCGAAACAGAAGAATGAAATTCTTACTAGCATCAACATAACAGATATGTAAACATAGTACTCTGTGAATACCATAATGAACAGTAAAACAAGTCAAGTATATGTAGTTATACAATATCTTATAATAACAATATGTTATTAACAAACAATAATAGTGCAAATCCAAAAAACAATGTCCCCATGTTTGTGCACTTCAGAGCTTATTTGGGGGTTGCAGTGTTTAATAAAACTGTGGTTCCAGGGTGGAAGTTTTCAGGTTTTTACACCTTCTTCCTGATGGCAGAAGTGAAATGCATGTGTGGCAGGGCCTTTTGAGGCAGCAATTCCTGTAGATCCTTTCTTTCGTGACTGATCAGACACGATGGGCTGAATGGCATTTCACTATGGTGTAAGTTTTCCATGATTATCCAATGCTGTTCTCCTTAAATTATCTTGCTTTCCCTTGTGATGTTATCCTAACCTGGCCACCACTTCCATATTATCCAGCCTTGTTCTCAAACTCCATTGTCAGAGTGAGGCCCAACGCAAATTGGAGGAACAGGACCTCATATTTCGCTTGGGCAACTTACAATCCAACGATATGAATATTGACTTCAGAACCTTCAAGTAACCCTTCCTTTCCCTCTGTCTTCATCCATCCCCCATCCTAGTTCTCTGACTAGTTTGACTGTCCTCCTGATTATATTTTATCTTTGTATGCCTCGTTGTCACCTTCCCCTTGCAAACAATGATCTATTCTAAATTTTCCTTGAACCTCATCCCCTTCGATCTCTTGGTTTCACACCTTACCGTTCCAGATGGCGGACTGGGGCACCGTTGTGTATGGCTGCTCTGCCTGCAGTCTGTCCTTTCACCCTTTTTTATTTTTATTTTTAGTCCTGTTAAAAAAAATGTTTGTTGGAGGTCTTCTTTTATGTGGTGGGTGGAGGGAGGGGAAGGGGGAAACTTTATTTCCTAGTCCCTACCTGGTCGGAGAGGCGGCTTCCCTCCGAGCTACTTCTTCGCCCCTTCCTCACGGCCTACCATCGAGACTGGAGCGACGTCTCCTGTCGGGACCGGCCAGAACCCCAGTTTCGGCGGCGGCGCAGCACTGAAACACCGTCACGGAGCGGGCGATGCCTTACTGGGTCGCCTTGCGGTAAGCTCCAGAGTGCTGTGACTGCCAACTCCAACATCGAGGAGCTGCGGACTGCGGAGAGTCCAGCCGTGGGCAGCACTGGATTTCAAACCGAGATCGCCAGTCGGAGCTCCGACCAGCGTGGCCTGTGGACATCGGGAGCCGCGGTCTCCGGGGAGGGAGCGGCCGTTCCAGACACCCCAAGCCGCTGAGGAGTGTTTCTCCCGACGCCGGAGCTCCATCATCCGGCAAGAGGGCCTGAAAACATCGGGCTGCCGTTGCGGCGACTGGCTGCGGAGGCCACAAATAGGCCCCGACCTCGGGTGATCACAGAGGAAGAGGACTGAACTTTCTGGTGCCTTTCGGGTGGCCCTTGTGGCTAAAGGGATCAGGGGGTATGGAGAGAAGGCAGGGATGGGATACTGAGTTGGATGATCAGCCATGATCATATCGAATGTCGGTGCAGGCTCGAAGGGCCGAATGGCCTACTCCTGCACCTATTTTCTATGTTTCTATGTTTCCTCACAGTGGAAATTTTTGATTCTGCTGTTGGGGGGATGTTCATATTAAATTCTACAATGTGTTATCTCATTTTATTTTTTACATTTTTCGATGGATGTACGGAAACTTAATTATTTCTTCTATGCAAAGCACTTTGGTTTCAGCGCCAGTTGATTTACACGTGCTATATAAATAACATTTGCTTACTTACTTACTTACTGCTTACTTACTTACATATCTGTGTCTCCCCCTCCCCTGACTCTCAGTCTGAAGAAGGGTCTCAACCCAAAACGTCACCCATTGTTTCCATCCACAGATGCTGCCCGTCCTGCTGAGTTACTCCAGCATTTTGTCGCTATCTTCCATATTATGTAATCCTGGTCCTTCCCAATTCCATGTGAACCACTCTCCTGCTATGCCACTGCACCATTTCTAATCCCCTTCTCCCACTTCAAATAAACCAATCCTAGTCTCCAACTCCACTGCATCAAATAATGTAGCACAGACAAATCATACTGAATCTTCTGCTGAAGTGGATCAGAGAGCTCTGCTAATACCCAGCAGATGAGGCAGCATTAGTGGCAGGAGAAACGGAGTTTGCTTTTCCAGTTAATATTTCAAGTTAATGACTTTTCACCAGAATGACCTAAAGCATTAACACTAATTCTGTCTTCATAGATATCGCCTGATCTGCTGACTATTTTTATACTCTTCTGCTTTATTCAGTACTTCCTTTCTACACTATCCCGTCACTGTTCGTCTTTCTCACATTATCCAATGCTAGCCTCTGGTCAATTATCTAATGCTGCTTTTTTTCCACTTCATTCTTAATGCATTAATGAGTGAGTGTGTGTAAACTGCAACGAACAATAATCTCATTGTTCCTGGTACATATGACAATTAAACACTCTTGACTCTTGAAGATTGAGCACTGCCCTCGTGCTGTATTTTATCAGTCTTTCCCTGAATATAATCGTAGCTAACCTCTCTCTGTTGCCGTGCACCTAACACACCTGTAAGATGATGACTCTCACCCCTTCAGTGATGGTATACCCTGCCTGCATATATGCGATAGAAGCAGGAGTTCTTCTACTATTTCTAGTAATAGAAGTTTTATGAGTACTCATTTCATCACAACAGTGAAATAAATAGTTTCCTTGTGCAGTTCTCAATCACAGTCAAAGTAAAGTAAGCTTTATTTTTTTCTTGTTAATTAATTTGTAGTTTGAAGTTCCAGGCCTCTCTGGCTCCATTTCCTGTGGGTTTCTATGGCAACTGTGTTGAATCTCTGATTGCTGCCAGGCCATTGTAATGCAAATGAAGAGGGATCACAGTGCCGCATTCTGATTATCTGTTTAGAATCCCATTGGGAACAGCTCTCGATGCATTCTGGCTGTTGACAAAATCTCACTGTTGACCAGTTGACGCAGCATTTGTGTGACTGCACATTAAGAAAAGAAATCTTCATTGGTCTACTAATAAGAACCTGATGAAATGAGATTCATTGGAGAATTGGATTAAATTGGGGCAAAAAAATGTATTGAAAAAATCAATCTTGTTTATGTGGAACTGGAATATAGAAGTTGTCTTAGTATTCCCTCATCCCTTGGCTATTAAATCTGCTGCCCAGCAAAGTATAATCGCTTTTCCATGCTCTCTCAGCCCATCAGCATCACTGTGGCAGGAGAAGTTGGAATTGCTCCTAGTGCCCCTACATTAGGAAATATTGTGGGGAAATTGATTTCATTTATTTCATGCTGAGTGTTTGAGTTCTGTCCTGATACAGCAACTCTTTGATTCTATCAGTGATCTGGGTTTGTATTTGCATTGGTGATGTCAGAGGAGATGGGAGAAGGATTGATGCTGTTAAAATTGGATTAGATGCATCCACTACCTGCGTCTGGCCAGCCAGCTGCATGCAGCAGGACCGGGGAACCTCAATTGATCTCATCTCTTATCTAATTGACAACTTGCTTCAGAGCTGTGCATCAGCAAAAAGAAAAAAAACCATCAGGACATCAGTAACAGGTGCAAGTTGTAGACCATTCGGCCCATCTTGTCTGCGCTGCTGTACACTAACAACATGACCACTTTCTACCTCAGCACCTTTTGCAAAGCTTTATTTTCCTACTTTGTCATGGCATCAAGAAAGGTCGTTTGGTCAAGTCTCTATGCCAGCTCTCAGAGCAATCCTAGCAATCTCATTCCCTGACATTTCCATGTAACTTATTCTCTTTCACATGTCCATCAATACCAAAGATATGTGGGTTTGTATGTAAATGGCCTCTGTAAATTGCCACTAGTGTTCAGGAGTGAATGAGAAAGTGGGATAATAGAAAACTTGTGAGAATGGGTATTGTATGGTTAGTATGGACTTGGAGGGCCGAAAGGACTGTCTTCATGCTGTACCTCTCTAAACTCTAAACTCCACTCTAATACACCTGCCATCCACCTTTACTTAGAGTAATTTTTAGAACCCAATTAATCTATCAACAAGGAAACACAAGGAACTACAAATGCTGGAATCTTGGATAAAACACAAAGTGCTGGAATAACTCAGTGGGTCAGGCAGCATCTCTGGAGGACATGGGCAGGTGACGTTTTGCGTCGGGATCTTGCTTCACACCGATCGTCTTTGGGGGGGGGGGGGATGGCTGAGAAGAGATGGCTGAGAAGAGATGGCCAGGACTAAGCCTGGCAAGTGATAGGTGGATAGTGCTTCCAATTTTACAGAATGCATTTTATCAGCGTTTGCTGATGATACAAAACTGGGAAAGAACGTGAGCAGGAGGTAGTGGGAGGGACATGGAAGACATTAACAAGCATGTTTTAGGGATGAGGGAGAAAATGTGAGTATAGGAGCAAAGAGATCCTTCTGCAATTGTACAGGGCCCTAGTGAGACCACACCTGGTGTATTGTGTACAGTTTCGGTCTCCAAATTTGAGGAAGGAGATTCTTGCTATTGAGGGAGTGTGGCGTAGGTTCACGAGGTTAATTCCCGGGATGGCGGAACTGTCATATGTTGATAGAATGGAGCGGCTGGGCTTGTATACTGTGGAATTTAGAAGGATGAGAGGGAATCTTATTGAAACATATGATTATTAAGGGTCATGCTAGAGGCAGGAAACATGTTCCCGATGCTGGGGGAGTCCAGAACCAGGGGCCACAGTTTAAGAATAAGGGGTAAGCCATTTAGAACAGAGATGAGGAAAAACCTTTTCACATAGAGGGTTGTGAATCTGTGGAATTCACTGCCTCAGAGGGCAGTGGAGGCTGGTTCTCTGGATGCTTTCAAGAGAGAAAGCATCTTTTTCGGCGACTGCCGGCACCCGTCATAGGTCGTCACAGGTCACCGAAAATTTCCAACATGTTGAAAATCCAGCGGCGACCAGAACAATGTACGACTCTTTGGGCGACTACTCATGACCATACAGGCTTCGCCCCGCGACATGTCGCCAGGGTGTCGCCTGTATGGTCGTGAGTAGTCTTCTAGCCACCCAAAGAGTTGTGGCGTCTTTCGGGTCGCTGCTGAATTTTCAACATGTTGAAAATTTTCGGCGACCTATGATGGGTGCCGGCAGTCGGTGAAAAATTTGCGTAAGTGGGACAGGCCCTTAAGTCACTTTGCAATAAAGACTCGCAGAGCTTTGCTTTCATTAATGCCTCCTTTCTGAGATTTTTGTAAGAAGACATTCACATTTTTCTGAATGCAACCATTTCAAGGTTTCAAGGTCAGTTTATTGTCATATGTGCAGTGAAATTTGAATTTCCATTAAGCCATATTAAGTGAAAAGCAACAAGACACACAACCACATAAAAGTTACATAAACATCCACCACAGTGGATTCCACATTCCTCACTGTGATGGCAGGCAATAAAATTCAATCTTCTTCCTCTTTGTTCTCCCGAATTCAGGGCAGTTAAACCATCCGCAGCTGACGATCAAAGCCCTTGTCGGGGTGATCGGAAACTCTCGTGTCGGGGTGGTTGAAACTCTCGACACGCATGGCGATCCCGAGTCGGCCTCTTGTTACCAGAGAAAAAAATCTCTTTTTTTTAACTACAAATTTTTATTCTTTCCATGTTTCATTCCATCCATTACTTTCTTAACCATTCATTTGCAGCCTCACTTATGTCCAGGTAACTCACTATCCTTCCTAGTTTTGTACCATCAGCAAATCCTGATAAAATGCATTCTGTAAAATTGGAAACACTATGCTTGGATTTCCTATTTAAGTGTTTGTTTAATGTATTTTGAACAATCTCATGATTAGTGTTAGCTTTTTAGAGCTACTTTCTATATTGTATGTATGAAGATCAGGAAGGAAATGAGAGTTTCCATGTTCTCATGTGACTGCCTGGGTTTGCAATGGGCTCTGTAAATCTCCCTAATGTGTAAGAAATCTACGAGAAAGTGGAATAGCATAGATCTAGTGTGAACAGTTGATCAGTGGTATGTGTGGATTCAATGAGTCAAAACTGAAACCAAACTAAATAGGAAGCAATCAGCTGATGCTCAAGTTTATTAATCGGATGAAATACATCATAGTTCAGTTTAGTCTAGTTTAGTTTCGAGGTGTAGTGCGGAAACAGGCCCTTCGGCCCACCGGGTCCGCACCAACCAGCGATCCCTGCATGTTAGCACTATCCTACACACACACTAGGGACAATTTTTACATTTACCAAGCCAATTAACCTGTACGTCTTTGGAGTGTGGGAGGGAACCAAAGATCTCGGAGAAAACCCACGCAGGTCACGGGGATAACGTACAAACTCCGTACAGACAGCACCCGTAGTCGGGATGGAACCCGGGGCTCCGGCGCTGCATTTGCTGCAAGGCAGCAGCTCTACCGCTGCGCCACCATGACCACCCTTCTTAGCTTCTTTGAATCTCAACTATATTGACGTCCTGATTCCATGGACCTTCGTTTAGTTCAGTTTAGTTTATTGTCACAGGTACAGTGAAAAGCTTTTGTTGCATGCTATCCAATCAGCAGAAAGACAATACATGATTACAATCGAGCCATTTACAGTGCATAGATACATGATAAGGGATTAACGTTTAGTGCAAAGTAAAGCCAGCAAAGTCCGATCAAGGATAGTCCGAGGCAGAATATGAGGCGATGGGACTGTGGATGGGCCATGGAGAGGCAACCCGGCTGAGGCCCGGATGAGCCACGGAGGTGGTGGGAACAAAGAGCCACCTGGTGGGGGGTGAATTCCGAGAACGACGAGGGTCCAACATGATTCTAATGAGTTATTTTGTAAATTTGTCGATGCCAGAAACATGGCGACTCTATAGTGGGCAAAAACAAAGAATTTCACTGTGTCTCGTTACATGTGACAACAAATTATCATTGAATCATTGAATCATCTTTGAATCTTTACACCTTTAACCAACAAAGATCATTCAACTCAGTTTTTGACATTTTCAGTTTACTGGTATTTTCAAAATAGTTTGTCAAGCATTTGCCTGTCCCTTAAGGGCCTGTCCCACGAGCATGCGACTCCATGCGGCAAGCGTGACCTAACATGGTCGCTTGAGCCGTACGGCCTCGCGGGGTCCCACTTCGATCGCTGGAGCCGTATGGAGTTGTGCGGAGCTTGCCCCGACATCGCGCGGGGCTCCGAAAAACTGACCGAGTTCAAAAATTCCGCGCGGCAACGGCCTGCCGGCCCGCAGCCGCCTCGACGCCGTACTCACCGCCTCGATGCCGTACGCACCGCCTCGACGCCGTACGCCCGTCGGACTTCGCTCGAACTTCACGTCACTCACTCGACCTCCGTGCATACGCCGTCGAGGCGGCTGCGGGCTTTAGGTCGCGCTTGCCGCATGGAGTCGCATGCTCGTGGGACAGGCCCTTTACTTTTTTTTGGTTTGCAGGGGATATCCAGATGTATTAAAGGTGTGCACCAAACCCAGGCTCCTGTTAATACTGCCCTAGAGTATGGGGACTGAATGCCATGTCAAAATATTAATTTATGTTCTATGGGGTTAAATAGAACTAAAATAGGACTGTTTAGAGTCATAGTCTTAGAGTCTTAGATTGTACAGCACGAACACAGGCCCTTCAGCCCAACTTGCCCACGATGACCATAAAGCCACATCTACATGAGTACAACTTGTCCACATTTGGCCCATATTCCTCCAAACTTTTCCTATCCATGTACTTGTCCAAATGTCTTTTAAAATTCCTCTGGTTATATAATCTAGGGGGAAGGTGTTACATCTATGCGATGTGATTGATTGATTAATATATACAGCATGCAAACAGTTTCTTCAACCCACCAAGTCCACGCTGATCATCGATCACCTTTTCACACTAGTTCTATGTTGTCCCACCTTCTCATCCATTCCCTACGCACCAGGGGCGATTTTACAGAGGCCAATTAACATACAAATCCACATGTCTTTAGGATGTGGGAGGACAGGCATCGGACACTGTGGAGTAGCGATGAAGAGGTGGGGCCTCGTGGACAGCGCCTCCTGCGAGTGGGGACCCAACACAGACAGTGGAGCACATAGTCACCAGTTGCCCCACACACTGGCCACCGAATGGTGAACGAGGTCTTATTGACCTGGACGATGACACGTTGGCCTGGCTCGCCTCAACGGAGCTGCAGGTCTAAAAGACAGAAGAAGAAGGAGGAAAACTGAGCACCTGAAGGAAACCCACATGGTCACAGGGAGAATGTGCAAACTCCACACGGACAGCACCAAAAGTCAGAATGGAACCCAGGTCTCTGATGCCGTGAGGGAGCAGCTCTACTCGCTGTGCCAGAGTGCTGCCCAAAGTGCCATGGCGCAGAATATTTCCCCCCAAAAAGGCCTTGTTGTCAAATGAAAATGTTGAGTTTGATAGATTTCGCCACACACACACACACACACACACACACACACACACACACACACACACACACACACACACACACACACACACACACACACACACACACACACACACACACACACACACACTCACTCACTCACACACACACACACACACACACACACACACACACACACACACACACACACACATCGCTTCCTTCACCAGCCCGTTATGCAGGCGGAGGACAGGGCAAGCGGGTGGAGCGCTGTCTGAGTGAAATTCACACGTTGCAAAGCCAAGGTGATGCAGACGCACACCGCGATGAACAGGAAGGTTGCCGCTGTAATTAAGATGGCTAAAGCACAGTGTACGGTAAATCCTTTACAGTTTTTGTCAATCGCTTTGACACTAGTTTCAGAACCTTGATGTCATTTTTCACAACTCTAGATACAAAACTCAAAACGGTCACCACTTGTATCACAGGCTGTCCAACGTTCAAAACATTGCATTGTGTATTCATATCTTTAAAGAAAGCTTGCACTCACAGAATCATTGGTTCAAACAACTCATTTATCATGAAATACCATAGGGACATTTCTTTAGATCACCCACACACAACATACACATAGTTTCACTGTTTAGTTGTTCGTACAACCATTAAATATTGTAGTACAAAATATGTGATACATGTTTCATCCTGTGCTACACGTAATGTCAATGTAAAAGGATTAGTAGAGAGAATACCACAGACACAGTGGAATCATTGAACAAAGCTGAAATTTATTGATGAATACAAACTAAATGACAACATAGGTTGAATGAAAGCAACAATTACTATAACAAAACAAAAAAAAAGTCCTGCAAAACAAACTGCCGTGTTCCTCACCTGGCTACTGTACAGTAAGAAAAAAAAGCTAAACAAAGGATCAACAATCACTCGTCATCCCCATCAACCCTGTCTTGTGGATTGGGCCACAGGTTCTCATCCACATCCGCATAGATGTTTTCGTTTGCCAAACATCTTGGAAAGTACCTTCGCGCATGGCGAATCCAGGCCTGACACTGGTCTGCTGTAATGTCATCGCAGGCATTGTCCATGGCCTGAAGAAGGGTCACTTGTTGATGCGGATGCCGATCATACACTTTCCACCTCCATGTGGAGAAATATTCCTCAATGGGGTTAAGGAAAGGAGAGTATGGGGGCAAGTACACAGTGAGGAACTGTGGATGGGCCTGAAACCATGCCTACACCAGATGAGCGTGGTGGAACCTGACGTTGTCCCACACAATGACATAAATTACACCAACAGCTCTACAGACTAGAGTTAGCTCATCAAGAAATACAACAAGTTTCTCTGCATTGTATGCGCCAATCAGAGATCTACGCCCTACCACACCATCTTCTGATATCGCCGCACACATACTGATGTTGGCCCCACGTCGTGCAGGTACTTGTATGGTTGCCCGCTGGCCAATTAAATTTCGCCCTCTCCTCCTTGTCTTGGCCAGGTTGAAGCCTGCCTCATCCACAAAAACAAATTTGTGATGATTGTCATCCGCATCCAGGGCCATCACCCTCTATGTACAAAAAGACATGTTGGAAAGAGAATTACTGTACAGTATTGATTACAGTACAATGATGGGGAATGTTTCACAAACAGGCATCATGAAACTGAACATACCTGAACATACTCAATCCTCAGTTGCTTCACTCTGTCTGCATTTCTTTCAAAAGGCACACGGTACAACTGTTTGAGGGACACCTGGTGCCTTTTCAGAACACGTGCAATGGATGGAAAACTTATGGCTTCCACATTCCTGAAGAGATCTTCATCGTCCAGGATGTTCTGTCTGATTTCTCTAAGCCGAATGTTATTTCTGGCCCGGACCATGTTGACCACAGCCCATTCCTGTTCCTCAGTGAGGAGTCTGCCTCTGCCTCCACTATTGGGTCTAGTCTCAATTCTGTAGGGAATATGACAGGAAGAACATGTCATCATACTGTAGAACACATTTTCATAGTCACATTACCTACTCTGTGCTGCACATTGGCATGCAGTGTACAATCATTTGACAATTACAGTAAGAGTAGCCTACAGTACTGTAATGTTTACTGTAGTGCATGCTGAAGACTTATCGGTTCTCATTGCGGAAAGTTCTAATGATTGAGGCCACGGTTGAGCTTCTAAGGTTTGGTTGTATCATTCTCGCTGCCTCAATCATTGTCATGCCATGATTGATGACATGATCTACAACCATTGCTCTAATCTCATTGGAGACTCTTTCCCGTTGCTGTCTTGGTCCTTGTCCTCGACCCCGTTCCCCCACACCTCTCAAATGGGGCCCATGGCCACCTCTCAAACGGGGCCCATGGCCACCTCTCAAACGGGGCCCATGGCCACCTCTCAAAAGGGGTGCTTGTCCCCTGCCATTCCTTTGACCACGTCTTCCTCCTCTTCCTTCTCCTACTTGACCTCTATGGTGCCCACCTGCCTGCTCCATGTTGTATCACTACAGATGATGTTGTGGATGCCACTTACACCCATACCACAAGGTCAGATCAATCATCAGTAACGAATTGGTGTCACAGGTGGTGTCAATCATTGTCGTCATCCTGAAACTTTCATGATCTGAACATGCTCATCCTCAGTTTCCATAAGACTATGCTTTAAGAGTAATGCAACAGTTACTTGTCATTTTGAGCAGTTGTATCAATTGATAGTTAGATTATTGTAATGAAATGAATAGACAATCATCTCAAATGTAATGTGTGAATTGCATTTTGAAATGGTTATACTTTGATGTTAAGTTGTGTCATTTTGAACAGGTGATTATAGTTCAATGGACAAATGATCTTTGGTTTATGTGAATTGTATCCAAGAAATTGGAAAAAGTGTTAGAGTTTTGAAAAAAGTGCATTTTGATCATTGGTTGTGAGTTTTGTATCTAGAGTTGTGAAAAATGACATCAAGGTTCTGAAACTAGTGTCAAAGCGATTGACAAAAACTGTAAAAGGGGGGGGGGGGGAGAGGAGGGGGAGAAGGAGGGAGAAGGAGTGGAGACAACTTCTAAGAAGCCAGAGATACACGGCTGTGAAGCTCGGCGGACATTAACATTACCGGTCGGTTATCCTTGGTTCTAAAAACTACTGCTTGCGTTGTTTTTTTCCAATGAGCCAATGAAATTCACCGGTCAGCACCGGCTACAACCTACGAGAACCTACGAGAACCTTCAACCTCGTGGAGACCCACTAGGACCTCCTGGCGACCCACCTACGGCTCGAGAATTCTCGCTACTCTCCATGGCAGCTTCCTGCTGGTCGCCGCTAATTTTTCAAAGTTGAAAACTTTGCGGCGACAATAATGAGGCCGCGACTAGTTCCCAGAATGCGGGAACTCCTCACGTCCATGAAGGCGACCACCCGCGAACATGTGGCGACCATGTGGCGACTGCATAGTCTCCTGCAGTTGCCTAAAAAGTCGCCTAAGTGGGACAGGCCCATTAGTATTGGAATAGGCTGGAGAATCATCGAGTTACGGAATCATACATCACAGCCCAACTAGTTCATGCCATTAAGATGCCCCATCTAAGCAAGTCCCATTTGCCCACATTTGGCCCATATCCCTCCAAAACCTTATTATCCATGTACCTATCCAAATGTCTTTTGTTATTATATCTGTCTCCACTATTTCCTCTGGCAGCTCGTTCCATACACCCTGCACCCTCTGTGTTAAACAGTTGTCCATCAGGTTCTTAGCAAGTTTTTTCCCTCCCACTGTAAACATGTCCCCACTAGTTCTTGATTTCCCCACATTGGGAGATGGAATGCTGCTTCTCGATTCTATTGCAAGGTTCCATTTCGGGACATATGACAATAAAACACTCTTGACTGTTAAATCTCTCTCAACTTGTGCCTGCCCTTTACTCGCCTATCACACTTGTTATGACGAGAAATGGTGGTACAGTAACGCTGCTATCTCAGAAATTGAGTGAACCTGATCTGACCCTGACCTCCACTGCTGGGTGTATGGAGTTTCCTTACTGTCCCCGTGACAACATGGGTTTATTCCAGATGATCCCGTTTCTAACCACATCATATGCTGCTAGTCTAGGTGACTATGGTAAATGATCCTGAAGGTGGATGGTGTAAAAAGGAGGAATGGGGTGAATGAAGGGGTTCTGATTGATAGACAGGTAAAAGGCTGGATGGAAATAATTGAGGGAGGCTCGGAGAGGTGGCAGATGCTCAATGGACAAATCACGTATCTTTTCCTTTATTGTAAGAAAGTATGGGTAACAAATGTCCTTCATTTTCCTGTGTAGGAGGGAACTGCAGATGCTGGTTTAAATCGAAGGTAGACACAAAATGCTGGAGTAACTCAGCGGGACAGGCAGTATCTCTAGAGAGAAGGAATGGGTGACGTTTTGGGTCGAGACCCTTCTTCAGACTGATGCCAATCTGGCATCAGGCTGACGAAGGGTTTCGACCCAAAACATCACCCATTCCTCCTTAATTTTCTTTTTTCTTTCCTACTTATGAGGGACATTCTGCGTAAGATAGGACATCGATCAGAGATACTTCACGCTGTTACTTCCATGAGGGTCAATTACTCTGGTGCACTTTACTCTGGCAGTTTGGATGAGTAATCATCAACAGTAGATTGGGTCAGATGGAGACCTCACTATTGGACGTGATCATTACTCACCCTGTATTGTAGACATACACACACAAGTCTGCAAACTACTGGAGGAACTCGGCAAGTCAGGCAGCATCTGCGAAGGGAAATGAACAAACGACATAATGGACTGGGACCGAACTTCAGAAAGTCTGAAGTGGGTGGAGACCCTGACCTAAAACATCATCCGTGAGAGTCTGAGGAAGGGTCCCGACCCGAAACATTGTCTGTCCATTACCCTCCACAGATGTTGCCTAACCCTTTGTGTTCCTCCAGCAGTTTGGTTCTGCAGTTGCTTGCGTCCATGGGCGGAAAGCCCGGCAGAGGGGGGGGGGAGGGGGGGGATGGGGGGGGGGGGGAGGGGGGGGGGGGGGGGGGGGATGGGGGCGATGGAGGGGGGGGGGGGGATGGGGGGATGGGGGGGATGCTTCCCTCCCATGTTTTGAGAGGTGGGGACAATCCCCCCATGTTTTGTAATCCGGGTTTTGAAATTCGTGAAAAAAAATCTACTAAAATCTCCACGAGACAGTGAGGGTGTCACTGTTAAGCGTTTGTTAAATGTCTCTATTAACATTGTATTAACACGATGTGTCACCAATTGTGTTTTGACCTTCAAGTATTACTGAAGTTATTCATGGAAAATTTCTTAAAGCTGTCTAATGCGGGTACAATTACCATTTGATCTAATTGCATGTATTGGTGGATGGGAAAGATTTAAACGGGTATCGGATTTAAATGGGTCAGGTCATTAAGAGCTCTGGTTGAATGGGTTTCCTGGCTGGCTTGCAGGTAAGTCCCCCATTCACAGTCACACGTTATTTAATATGTTTTTCCCAACTCTCTCTCCCCTCCAAGGTTGGTTCTTCTGTTTGCCTTTATTTGCTTCAGTTTTATTTGATTACGTGTTATTTATCACATTGTAGCTTTTGAAAGATTCAAGCAGGTATCAGACGCTTTCGAAGGGCTGAATCGGCCCGTTCGCGGGGCCTTTCATCGCCTGGCATGGCTTAAATTGGTCGCAGAATCTTCCATCAACCCGCGGTCAGGCAGTCAAACTGCAGTGTCGAGGCGATCGAGGCCCCCAACAGCCGATTTTAAGCCGTGCCGGGCGATGAAAGGCCCCCGCGAATGGGCCGATTCAAGCCCCACGATTCGGGGCGGATGAAGCTGCTGTTGCTGGAGTTCGGAGTCGGTCACCAACCAGATCAGCTTACCGTCCACAGGGCCCACGGCCTAAGCCTCTGAAGCCTCGCACGTGCTTGTGCGCGCGGCCACCAAGAAATTGCGCCCCCCAAATTGTATTCCCCCCATGCTTTGATAGCGATTTCTGCCCCCTGCTTGCGTGTCAATACACAAATCTTCAGTGAAGCTGCGTTTTGAAGTGGGGTTTAATGCATAACTAAGAATATACTATGGTAGACAAAAGAGCTGGAGAAACTCAACGGGTACGGCAGCATCTATGGAGCGAAGGAAATAGGCAACGTTTCGGGCCGAAACCCTTCTTCAGACTGATGCAGGGTGGGGGGGGAGGCGGGAAGAAGAAAGGAAGGGGAGAAGCCAGAGGGCTGAGGGACAGCTGGGAAGGGAGGGAGACAGCAAGGGCTACGGGGAATTGAAGAAGTCAATGTTTATTGTGTACAGTTTTGGTCTCCAAATCTGAGGAAGGACATTATTGCCATAGAGGGAGTGCAGAGAAGGTTCACCAGACTGATTCCTGGGATGTCAGGACTGTCTTATGAAGAAAGACTGGATAGACTTGGTTTATACTCTCTAGAATTTAGGAGATTGAGAGGGGATCTTATAGAAACTTACAAAATTCTTAAGGGGTTGGACAGGCTAGATGCAGGAAGTCCAGGACAAGGGGTCACAGCTTAAGGATAAGGGGGAAATCCTTTAAAACCGAGATGAGAAGAACTTTTTTCACACAGAGAGTGGTGAATCTCTGGAACTCCCTGCCACAGAGGGTAGTCGAGGCCAGTTCATTGGCTATATTTAAGAGGGAGTTAGATGTGGCCCTTGTGGCTAAGGGGATCAGAGGGTATGGAGAGAAGGCAGGTACGGGATACTGAGTTGGATGATCAGCCATGATCATATTGAATGGCGGTGCAGGCTCGAAGGGCCGAATGGCCTACTCTTGCACCTAATTTCTATGTTTCTAAAAAAAATGTCTATGTTTATGCCGCTAGGGTATAAACTTCCCAAGCGGAATATGAGGTGCTGCTCTTCCAATTTCCGGTGGGCCTCACTCTGGCCATGGAGGGGGCCCACGACAGAAAGGTCGGATACGGAATGGGAGGGGGAGTTGAAGTGCTGAGCCACAGGGAGATCAGGTTGGTTAATGCGGACCGAGCGGGGTTGTTTGGCGAAACGATCGCCAAGCCTACGCTTGGTCTCACCGATGTAGATCAGTTAACATCTAGAGCAACGGATGCAATAGATGAGGTTGGAGGAGGTGTAGGTGAACCTCTGTCGCACCTGGGTCCTTGAATGGAGTCGAGGGGGGAGGTAAAGCGACAAGTGTGGCATCTCCTGCTGTTGCAAGGGAAAGTGCCTGGGGAGGGGGTGGTGCGGGTGGGAAGGTAAGAATTGACCAGGGAGTTACGGAGGGAGCGGTCTTTGCGGAAAGCAGACAGGGGGGGAGATGGGAAGATGTGGCGAGTGGTGGGGTCACGTTGGAGGTGGCGGAAATGGCGGAGGACTATTTGTTGTATGTGACGACTAGTGGGGTGAAAGGTGAGGACTAGGGGGACTCTGCCCTTGTTCCGAGTGGGGGGGATGGGGAGAGAGAGCAGTGTTGCGGGGTATTGAAGAGACCCTGGTGAGAGCCTCATCTATAGTGGGGGAGGGGAACCCCCGTTCCCTGAAGAATGAGGACATTTCAGATGCCCTGGTGTGGAACACCTCACCCTGGGAGCAGATGCGGCGTAGGCAGAGGAATTGGGAGTAGGGGATGGAGTCCTTACAGGAAGCAGGGTGGGAGGAAGAGTAGTCAAGATAGCCATGGGAGTCAATGGGTTTATAGTGGATGTCGGTCAGAAGTTTATTACCTGCGATGGAGATAGTGAGGTCAAGAAATGGTAGGGATGTGTCGGGAATGGTCCAGGTGTATTTGAGTGCCGGATGGAAGTTAGTGGTGAAGTTGAAGAAGTCAGTGAGTTGTGTGTGGGTGCAGGAGGTAGCACCAATGCAATCGTCAATGTTGTGGAGGTAGTGGATGGGGCCCTGGTATGTCTTGAACAAGTATTATTCGACGTACACTACAAAGAGGCAGGCATAGCTAGGGCCCATGCACGTGCCTATAGCTACGTCTTGTATTTGGAGGAAATGGGAGGAGTCAAACGAAAAGTTATTGAGGGTAAGGACCAGCTCTGCTAGGCGGAGGAGAGTATCTGTAGACGGGGATTGGTTGGTTCTTCGATCGAGGAAGAACCGGAGGGTTTAGAGACCATCCCGGTGGGGGATGGAGGTGTAGAGTGACTGGACGTCCATGGTGAAGATGAGGGGTTGGGGGCCGAGAGACTGGAATGCCCGGAGATGATGGAGTGTGTCTGAGGTGTCTTGAACATAGGTCGGGAGGGATTTAACCAGGGGGGATAGGATGGAGTCGAGGTATGTGGAAATAAGTTCGGTAGGGCATGAACAGGCAGGGACAATGGGTCTAACAGGACAGTCAGGTTTGTGGATTTTGGGGAGAAGGTAAAATCGGGCCGTGCGGGGTTGGGGAACGATGAGGTTGGAGGCTTGGGGGGGGGGGCAGGGAGCAGGAGTTGATGAATTCAGTGATGGTGCTAGAGATAGTGGCCTGGTGCTCGTCCGTGGGGTCATGGTCCAGGGATAAGTAGGAGGAGGTGTCCGAGAGTTGGCCTCAGCTTTGTAGAGATCAGCGCCCCAGGCTACCACGGCACCTACCTTGTCAGCGGGTTTGATAACCCAGTTTGGGTTGTTGCGGAGTGAGTCGATGGCTGTATGTTCAGGGGGGAGAGGTTAGAGTGAGACAGGGGAGTGGAGAAATTGAGGTGGTTGATGTCCCGCGCTGGCAGTTTTAAAGCCGGAAGATGGCCATGAGGGGGAGTCCAAGAGGAGGGGGTCCGTTGGAGACGCGACAAGGGATCACTCGCCACTCGCCACATCTTACCATCTCCCCCCCGTCTGCTTTCCGCAAAGACCGCTCCCTCCATAACTCCCTGGTCAATTCTTCCCTTCCCACCCGCACCACCCCCTCCCCGGGCACTTTCCCTTGCAACCGGAGGAGATGCTACACTTGTCGCTTTACTTCCCCCCCTCGCCTCCATTCAAGGACCCAAGCAGTCGTTCCAGGTGCGACAGAGGTTCACCTGCATCTCCTCCAACCTCATCTATTGCATCCACTGCTCTAGATGTCAACTGATCTACATCAGTGAGACCAAGCATAGGCTTGGTGATCGTTTCGCCGAACACCTGCGCTCGGTCCTCATTAACCAAACTGATCTCCCTGTGGCTCAGCACTTCAACTCCCCCTCCCATTCCGAATCCGACCTTTCTGTCCTGGGCCTCCTCCATGGCCAGAGTGAGCACCACCTGAAATTGGAGGAACAGCACCACATATTCCGCTTGGGCAGTTTGCACCCAAGCGGCATAAACATTGACTTCTCCAATTTCCGGTAGCCCTTGCTGTCTCCTCCCCTTCCCAGCTCTCCCTCAGCCCTCTGGCTCCTCCTCTTCCTTGCTTCTTCCCCCCCCCCCCCCCCCCCCCCCCCACCCTGCATCAGTCTGAAGAAGGGTTCTGGCCCAAAACGTTGCCTATTTCCTTTGCTCCATCGATGATGCCGCACCCGCTGAGTTTCTCCAGCATTTTTGTCTTCCTTCGATTTTCCAGCATCTGCAGTTCCTTCTTGAACATAAGAATATACTATAGAGCATGGAGCATAAAGAAAAAGCCTTTTCAATGTGTGTTATTCCAATCCTTGTATATATGGCTTGGCGAATGCTAATGAGCGTGAGATCATTTCATGGAAATACGAGACAAAATAGAAAGATAATTGTGAGAAAAATAACCTGCTGTAGGAACTCAGTGGGTCAGGCATCAGCTGTAGAAGGACATGGATGCTGAACATTTCTGGTCAGAACCTACCTTCAGACTATTTCCCTCCACAGATGCTGCCTGGCCCATTGAGTTTTGGTCATAGAACCATATAGGACAGAAAAAGGCTCTTCAGCCCAACTCGTCCATGTTGACCAACGTTCCTCCAGCAGTTTGTTTTTTGTTCATGATTTGAGCATCTGCAGTCTCTTGTGACACAACTTTCTTTTTATAGACAGCACAATATGCCCTGCTTGAATCTGTTTTGTTTTGTAATGGACAGTTCTCAACTTGGGCAAAACCCAGAAGATGTTGTTCCATTTAGAGAAGGGATGAGACCAGTTGTTAACTTCCAAGCATGCACATTGCAAACTTCAGGTTTGTGTTTCTCATCTCCACGTAGAGGCTGTGATGGATGGGGCTGAATGAAAGCTAAAGAATAAATTGACAGTATTACCATAACTTTCCACCTTCTAACAGCCTTGACATTGAAATCGACATTAATGTGCAATGCAAATTGAAACTGCTGTACAATTAATGAACGGTCAGTGTTTCATGTATTATGGTGTAACTGATGGATCCTGTTCGCAAGGACTGATGGACAATGTTAGCACTCCTACTGTGCACAGAGCTAATGGGAAAAGTTCAACTTTGTACAATCTCCACTTTCTTCCCATGCTAGGAATTGTGTTTCACACGTGGTAGCTGAGGTCAAGAACACAGCTATGCAGTGATCAAGTTGCTTGGATGTAAGAGACCTGTCATGTTAAAGAGATATGCTAAAATTATCCTGCTATCTCAGAGCTTAGTGTGTCGTTTATTGTAATTTGGAGCTCAGCCATTGGCTTCAATATCTTGGCTTTGGCAGCACCAAAGACCTGGATTTAATCCTGACCTCAGGTGCTGTCGGCATGCTGTTTGTATGTTCCTCCTGCAACCACATGGGTCTCCTCAGGATGATCACGTTCCCTCCCACGTCCCCAAAACGTGTGGAATTTGTAGGTTAATTGGCCTCTGTAAATTCCCCCTTGTTTGTGGGGAGTGGATGTGAAAGTGGGATAACACAGAACTAGTATGAACAGGTGACCAATGGTCAGCGTGGAATCAGTGGGCTGTTTCATGCTGTATCTCTAAAGTAGACTAAAGTGAACTAAATTAAACTAAACTAAAAGTTGATCTGGATCATCAATGAGGGATTTAGTTTAGAGATACAGTGATTAGAGATCAGAGATTTAGAGATTAGAGATTTAGTTTAGAGATACAGGCCCTTCGGCCCACCGAGTCTGTACCGACCAGTGATCCTCACACACTTACATTATCCTACACACACTAGGGACAATTTACATTTGTACCAAACCAACTAACCTACAAACCTGCACATCTTTGGAGTGTGGGAAGAAACCGAAGATCTCAGAGATAACCCACGCAGGTCATGGGGAGAACGTGCAAACTCCGTACAGGCAGCACCCATAGTCGGGACCGAACCCGGGTCTCCGGTGCTGTAATTTTCTCATTTTTATCTAATTATTCCTAATGACGTTTCTGGTTGTTGACTGACATTTTGTTTTCACAAGTAAAAGTTTAATCCAAAACAAAAACCATGCAGAATTCTTCATATATTCTCAGTGAATGTACATTAGTAGTGTCAGTAGTGTTAAGCCCCTGTCCCACTTAGGAAACCTGAATGGAAACCTCTGGTGACCTTGCGCCCCACCCAAGGTTTCCATGAGGTTCTCGGAGGTTCCCGGAGGTTTTGGTCACTCTCCCTAATGGTCGAAAGTGGTTTCCGCGTAGTCGAGGCTTCTTCTATGTTCCTGCGATTATTTCAACAAATTCAAAACCGGCCTCGACTAAAAATAGGTTGCCGTTTGCTCAAAGCCAGTGGAGTGGGGTCGCTATTTACTTACAGGCAGTCAAAGGCCATCTCCTTCGCTGACCGGCCATTTGATTAGCTCATTGGAGTTTTCAGCAAAGATCCTATAGGATTTTTGGATTTCAGGACCTCGAAGGTCCGCTGGAAGGTAAAATGCCTACTAACTTTATTAAACTTCTTAAAACTGTTTCCACTCCTTCTCCCCCCCCCCCATTCTCCCCCCTTTTCTCTCCTTTTCTCCCCTTTTCTCCCCTTTTCTCCCCTTTTCTCCCCTTTTCACCCCTTCTCTCCCCTCTCCCCTTCTCTCTCCCCTTCGCAATCCTTCTCTCCCCTTCTTTCCCCTTCTCTTCCTCCCTCCCGCGCTCTCTAAAGGACTTACTGTGCTCTGTGGCAGCCGTTTACCTTCCTCTTCATCGCGCAGACAGCGCTCCTCCGCTGTCCCTGGCCCCCATCTTCGCGATGTGTTTGTGTGTGTGTGTTTGTGTGTGTGTGTGTGTGTGTGTGTGTGTGTGTGTGTGTGTGTGTGTGTGTGTGTGTGTGTGTGTGTGTGTGTGTGTGTGTGTGTGTGTGTGTGTGTGTGTGTGTGTGTGCGGTCGGTCGCAAAGATCCTGTTGGATCTTTGGTCAGTAGATGCAGCTCACGCTTCGGTCAAGGCTTTCCAGGCAAGTGACCAAAACCTCTGGCCACTCATAGAAACCTTGGGTGGGACGCAAGGTCACCAGAGGTTTCCGTTCAGGTTTCCTAAGTGGGACAGGGGCCTTAGAGCTGTCTTTACACAAAACATCCCAGCCATTCATGTGTCCCCCTAGGGTGATATCCCCTTGCTTGAGGGGTGTCCACACCAGACTCAGCCCCTCACTGTCCAGCAGCAGAAGGTGCCTAGACTGTGACCCTCTTCCCAAGAGCCCTCACGTTAGCCACACCGAGTTTGAGTGCATCCCTCAGCACGTACTTCTGCAATCGGGAATGATCATGTCGACAGCATCGCTAGACGGACACCTCACTCTGCTGGGAGAACAACAAGCTCCAGGCAGACCAAAGAGCATCTTTCACCAAGTTGACGGCCGTCCATCTCAGAGTGTGTCCCTGGGGACACAGTTGGTGGAGGCAGAGGCGGGATGTAGCAGGGAGTGTCAACTGTAATGCACCCCCTTTCCCCCCACAGGTCAATGGTCCTGCTTGACGTACAGGTTCAGCAGGACAACAAAGAGAGGCTGTTGTGTTTACAATCACCTGCAGTGATTCAATGCAGAGAGGAAGAAAATAAATGAATGAACACCAGTCAGAGGCAGAAAGGTGCCCTCTGATTACCAGAGGGTGCTGTTATCATTAATCAATTGGAAATGATCAATTAGTGATGATGTTAGTCATGAAATGTAAATGCTCATCTTGGATCAGATGTTTAAGAAAGAACTGCAGACGCTGGAAAAATCGAAGGTAGACAAAAATGCTGGAGAAACTCAGCGGGTGAGGCAGCATCTATGGAGCGAAGGAAATAGGTGACGTTTCGGGTCGAGACCCTTCTTCACCCGAAACATCACCTATTCCTTCGCTCCATAGATCTTGGATCAGATGTTCATTTCACCGGGCTAGTCAAACAGCAAACAGGACATTGCCCCCAGATGAATGATCTGTCTCACAACTAGTTGGCAATTTACATTACAAAAATTAAATTGGCTAGATGTCAAAAGACTGCCGAGCCATTCTCCCCCTTTTATACTTTGCATTTCATAGTAGACAGCGAAACTATAATACAACTGGCACTGCTGCCAAGCTTAAACGGCGTTTAGTCAGTGTGTGGGAGCTTTTCATTACACCATATTTGTGTGATCATTTGCAATTAACAGCTAATTGTTTCCTAGCAGTTTGCCGGGAGTCTGTGTAAAAACTAATCAACTTGCAGTTATATATCGTAAAATGTGCCTTTGTATAGCGCTCTACAGAATCTCAGGATGTCCCTGAGCTCTTCACTATCAATGCATTAGCTCCAGTTTCTTGCAGTTGAAAAAACCAGGATGGATAAATGCAGGCTGGCAGATGAGGATTGTTTGCATATCCCAACATTATTTGAGAAGGTGCCACATAAAAGGCTATGTCACAAGAACATATGAAGACAATATGAGGAGAGGTACGAGGCCCGAAACGTTGCCTATTTCCTTCGCTCCATAGATGCTGCCTCACCCGCTGAGTTTCTCCAGCATTTTTATCTACCTTCGATTTTCCAGCATCTGCAGTTCCTTCATAAACAATATGAAGAGAGGATTGGCAAGACAGAAAAGAGAGAATTTGGAGAAAGGTTTTTTTTTAAAGATTGTTATGCCCCTGTCCCACTTAGGAAACCTGAATGAAAACCTCTGGAGACTTTGCGCCCCACCCAAGGTTTCCGTGCGGTTCCTAGAGGTTGCAGGTGGTTGCCGGAGGTTGCAGGTAGTGGAAGCAGGTAGGGAGACTGACAAAAACCTCCGGGAACCGCACGGAAACCTTGGGCGGGGCGCAAAGTCTCCAGAGTTTTTCGTTCAGGTTTCCTAAGTGGGACAGGGGGCATTAATCGTTAAGTATTGGGTAATGCACGGATCAGTACTTGGGGCCTCAACCATTTCTAATCTATAACGATGATTTGTTTAAGTTTAAGTTTTGTTTAAAGCTACAGCATGGAAATAGACCCTTCAGCCCATTGAGCCCATGCTGCCCATCAATCATCCATTCACACTGGTTCCAAGTTATCTCATCCACAACCAACACATAAGGGACAATTTTACAGAGGTCTATCAGCACATCTTTGGGATGTGGTAGGAAACTGAAGCTAGAGTTTTGAAGGATGAGGGGGCACCTCATTGAAACTTGCCGATCAGTGAAAGGCCTGGATAGATTGAATGTGGAGAAACTGCTTCCACTAGTGGGAGAGTCTAGGACCAGAGGCCATAGCAACAGATTAAAAGGACGTACCTTTAGAAAGGAGATGAGGAGGAATTTATTTAGTGAACCTGTGGAATTCATTGCCACAGAGGGCTGTGGAGGCCGTCAATGGATAGATTAATGCAGAGATTGGCAGATTCTTGATTAGAATGGGTGTCAAGGTTTATGCAGAGATGGCAGGAGAATGGGGTTGAGAGGGAAAGATAGATCAGCCTTGATTGAATGGCAGAGTAGACTTATAAAAACATAGAAACATAGAAAATAGGTGCAGGAGTAGGCCATTCGGCCCTTCTAACCTGCACCGCCATTCAATATGATCATGGCTGATCATCCAACTCAGTACCCTGTACCTGCCTTCTCTCCATACCCCCTGATCCCTTTAGCCACAAGGGCCACATCTAACTCCCTCTTAAATATAGCCAATGAACTGGCCTCAACTACCTTCTGCGGGAGAGAATTCCACAGATTCACCACTCTCTGTGTGAAAAAAGTTTTCCCCATCTCGGTCCTAAAAGATTTCCCCCTTATCCTTAAACTGTGACCCCTTGTTCTTGATGTGCCAAATGGCCTAATTCTACTACTACAACTAATGAACATATGAACTTATGAAGCACCTGGAGGAAATCCATGCAGTCGCAGAGAGAAGATGCAACCTCCACCGAGACATCACCCAAGATCTTATAGAAACATCTAAAATTCTTAAAGGATTGGACAGGCTAGATGCAGGAAAAATGTTCCCGATGCTGGGTGAGTCCAGAACTAGGGGTCACAGTTTAAGAATAATGGGCCATTTAGGACTGAGAGGAGGAAATATTTCTTCACCCAGAGAGTTGTGAATCTGTAGAATTCTCTTCCACAGAAGGCAGTGGAGGCCAATTCATTGAATGTTTTCAAGAGTGAGCTAGATTTAGCTCTTTGGGCTAAAGGAATCAAGGGATATGGGGAAAAAGGAGGAACGGGGCACTGATTTTAGATGATCAGCCATGATCATATTGAATGGCAGTGCTGGCTCGAAGGGCTGAATGGCCTTCTCCTGCACCTATTTTTCTATGCTTCTATATTTTGTAGCCACATTTGATGATAATGCATCCTGTACAGCACCAGAAACCCGTGTCTAATCCTGACTATGGGTGCTGCCTGTATGGAGTTGTACGTTCTCCCTGTGGCAGCATGGGTTTTTTCCAGGTGCTCCGGTTTCCTCCCACATTCCAAAGACGGGCAGATTTGTAAGTTAATTGGCTTCTGTAAATTGCCCCAGGATAGAACTAGCAAGGGTGTTCACTGGTCGGCATAAACATGGTGCGCCAAAGAGTGTTTCCACACTGTATCTCTAAACCAAAGTTACAATGGGAGCCTAGTACATGGAAACAAAATGTTGGCACTGAGGTTTGTCATGCAATTCAGAAGTATGGTGTAATGGTGACTTGTATTGCAAGATGATCAGAATATAAAAGTATTTAAGAAACTGCAGATGCTGGAAAAATCGAAGTAAGCCAAAAATGCTGGAGAAACTCAGCGGGTAAAGCAGCATTTATGGAGTGAAGGAATAGGCGATATTTCGGGTCAAGACCCTTCTTCAGACTGATGTGAGGGGTGGGGTGGCGGGAAAAAGAAAGGAAGAGGCGGAGACAGTAGGCTGTGGGAGAGCTGGGAAGGGGAGGGGAAGGAGGGAGAAGGACTACCTGAAATTGGAGGTCAATGTTTATACCACTGGAGTGTAAACTACCTTAGCGAAATATGAGGTGCTGCTCCTTTCCAGCTCTCCCACAGCCTACTGTCTGCCTCTTCCTTTCTTTTTCCCCCCCCCCCCCCCTCCCCTCCCCTTCATCAGTCTGAAGAAGGGACCGAAACATCGCCTATTCCTTTGCTCCATAGATGCTGCCTCACTTGCAGAGTTTCTCCAGAATATAAAAGTAGAGAGGTTTTCATGCAACTTGCAAAGTGCGGCACCATTTTAGTCTATTTCATTTAAAAGAATGCACTTATATTGGAGGCAGTGTAGAGAAGTGTAGACCTGCGTAGGTTTTCTCCGCGATCTTCGGATTCCTCCCACACTCCAAAGACGTACAGGTTTGTAGGTTAATTGGCTTGGTATAAATGTAAATTGTCCCTGGTGTTAATGTGCAGGGATAACAGGTCGGTGCGGACTCGGTGAGCCGAAGGGCCTGTTTACGTGCTGTTTATTCAGGTGTTTCATGCAAGTTTGGTCCACTAACATAATGGTCATTGCTGCTGCTGCAGCTGAGCGAGGGTGCTGTCTCGAGCTCAGCTACCTGTTGACTCGTGATGTCCAGGTGAGACCTGCTTATGTAGCAGGACACCCCCCTTAACCCATGACATCACGTGACAGCCCTCGTAACCACTGATGAGGGTTCGACCGTAAGTGGTCTTTCTATCAGCTGGCGCCACACGCCTCCCCCCCCCCCCCAGAATCGGAGGAAGGGATAGAACGTGTTGACCTTCTACAAGAAGGTGTGCAAGCATGGTCGAGGGCGGCTCCTGCTGTGGGTCTGAGGCACCCCGGCCGTGGGTCGGGACGGTGGGGCCCGCGGGCGCAGTCGACGCTCTCCGGCTGTGGGCCATCCCGGCCGTATGCCGGGGGGTGCGCGGAGACCGATGCAAAAGCCGCCGGATAGAAGGGACCCAGTCGCATCTCCTCGACCAGCTAGGGGATCGTGTCCTGGGTAATACGGCACCCAGCAATGGCTGGGGGACGTCAACAACAGCGCGAACAAATAAATAAATAAATAAATAAATAGACTGATTGCTAAACCCGGCGAGGTCATTACCGTGTAAACAAAGTGAAAAGAAACAAAACAAACTACAGTGAGCAATCAAGTGCAAAGTGGTAGGAAAGTTCAAATTTGTTCGGGATCAAGAAGGATGTGGAGGCTTTTGAGAGGAGGCAGGGGAGGTTTACCAGAAAGCTGCCTTAAACTTGGACATTAATGTAATCTTCCACCTCCACCAATCCACCAGATTCAGGGACAGTTTCTTTGCAGATGTTATCATGCCACTGAGCCATGGTACGGCAACCTGAGACCTGGACTACTATCTACCTCATCGGGAATGCTCGGACTATCTTTGATCGGGCTTTGCTGCCTTTACATTGCACTAACCTCCCCTTATCATGTATCTGTACACTGTCAATGGCTCGATTGGAATCATGTATTGTCTTTCCACTTGCTCGTTAGCACGCAACAAAAGCTTTTATCTGTACCTCGTGACACATGACAATAAACTAAACTGAACTGAAACCTCTTTCTCATGACACTTCTGATGCAGATGTCCCCTTTGTCTCTTATTTTTCCACCCTCCAGGACCTCAGTTTGGTCGAGGAAACAATTTTTCAGCATGTTGAAAAATTTTCCGCAAATAAAAATTGGTCAGCATGGTTCTTTTGGACTCGTAGTGCAATGGAGTGGGGTCGCTATGTAGTTATAGGCAGTCGAGGGAAGCCGTAGGCAATCTCCTTTGCTGACCGGGCATTTTAATTGGCTCATTGGATGTTTTCAGAACCAAGGAAAACTGACTGGTAATGTTAATTGCCCGCTAAACTTTATTAAAAGTTGTCTGGCTTCTTAAAAGTGTCTCCACTCCTTCTTCCCCCATTCTCTCCCCTTCTCTCCCCTTCTCTCCCCTTCTCTCACCTCTCCGCGTTCCCTAATGGACTTACCGTAACTGTGGCAGCCGTGTTTTACCTTCCTGTTCATCGCGGGAGTGAATTTCAGACAGCGCTCCCCTGCTTTCCCTGGCCCCCCACCTTTGCGATGTGTGTGTGTGTGTGTGTGTGTGTTGATGTTCAATCCAGCTCGCGGTTTCATCGCTGACGGTCGATCCAGCTCTAAGTTTTTCAGGCGAGTGCCCTCGAGCTTGAAGGTCGAAGACAGTCGCTGAAAAGTCGTGTTAGTGGGACAGGCCCTTAACTCAGTGCGACAGGCAGCATCTCTGGGTGACATTTCGGGTTGAGACCCTTCTTCAGACTGAGAGTCTGGGAGAGGGAAGCGAGAGATAAGGAAGTGTAAGGTGTGGAAAAGGAGAGATCAAAGGGGATGAAAATTACCCATTCTTTCTCTCCAGAGATGCTGCCTGTACCACTGAGAAAATCCAGCATTGTATAAATCAGATAATGTCCTACATAGGCACAATCAAGCCAAACTCAAGCACAATCGGTACGTCATTGGAAAGATAGAGTGCAGAATACACTCAGAATTCCTTGCTCATTTTTTGTTGAGTGTCTCATCCCTAATTTGAAATCAAAATTGATAAAATGCTGACGTTTTCAAATTGCAGACCTGTTCCCTCCCTTGGCTCGTTCATTATTCCTCACCAGATGGGAAGACTACTTGTTCCTAGGTCTCTGCCAAAGTCAAAAATGAGTCCCACATTACCAATGACATGGATGGTATTTGGAGCAGCTAGGTGGATTCTAGATCACACACTGTGGGGACCACATTCAACCCATGCTGATCATCTTTTGCAAATTATCATTCTAGTGGCTAATACTATCAGAGATACTTGGTGTTCCAGCATAGGTTTTCTATACCATTTGGGTAACATTGAAGCAGGAGTGTTGTTATCAAACAGGTTTAGCCAGAAGGTCAAGGGTGTTTATTTTATCATATGCACTGGACATGACCGGAACAATTAAATTTTACTTATATTAGACATATTAGATGTTATAACAACAAGAAAAAATTAAATAGGCCCTTCGGCCCAACTCATCCATGCTGACAAAGCTGTCCCATCTAAATTAGACCCGTTTGCCTGCGTTTGGCCCACATGGTTCTAAACCATTCCATTCTATGTACCTGCCCAACTGTCTTTTCAATGTGTCTGCCTCAACCACTTCCTCTGGCAGCTCATTCCATATATGTACCACCCTCCATGCAAAAAAATGTGCTCCCCGGGTTCCCATTAAATCCGGCCCCTCTCACCTTAGACCTATACTCTCTAGTTCTCTATTCCCCTATTGTGGGAAAAGGACTTTGTGCACTCACCCTATCTATTCCCTTATTGATTGAATACATGTCTATAAGCGCAGCCTCTTGCACTCCCAAGAATCATAGTCTTCCCAATCTCTTCCATTACTTCAGGCTCTGAGCCCTACGTGGTTGGAGATGGTGGGAGAAATGTGTGTGGAGTGAGGAAGAGAGGGAAGCTAGGGATTGTATTAAAGGTAGACACAAAATGCTGGAGTAACTCAGCGGGTGAGGCAGCATCTCAGGAGTGAAGGAATTGGCCACGTTTTTGGTCGAGACCCTTCTTCAGACTGATCAGACTAGGGATTGTATTACATGAAATTGGAGAATTCAATGTTCATACTATTGGATGGTATGGGGAGCTGTTCTTCCAGTTTTCGTGTGTCCTTACTCTGTCAATGGAGAAGGCAAAAGTTCGTATGGAAATTGGATGGGTTGTTAACATGGTTAGTACCCATGGGATCCAACAGGCTTTGATGGATGGAGCACCAGGGTTCAGTGAAACAGACACCTAGTCTTCGCTTGGTCCTGCTCATGTAAAGGAGACCACATCGGGAGCTCTGAATACTGCAGACAAAGTTTGAAAAGTGCACGTAAATCTCTGTCTCACTTAGAATGGTTACTAGCATCCATGGATGTAGGTGAGAGAGGAGGTGTAGGGAGAGGTATTACATGTACTGTTGTTGTAGGGTGTAATATTTTGGATGGCAGAATGAATAACAACTTACACACAGGTTGCCTGGATCACGAGAGAGAGATTTATTACCCAACATTCCCTGCTTATATTTGAACACCAACTCATTAACATATACATGAATATGTATGAATACATTACACTGCTCTCCTTTTTTTAAGTGTTAAATCTAAGTACTCAGTTACAATTTTGTTGTTGTGATACTTGATTTAAACCAGTATTTATGAAATCTTAAATGGTAAACATAATATATTTATTTTCTATATCTACACATTTTTGTTTTACTTGTCCAGTGATTTATTTAACTTACAAACCTAACCTGACTACTGGTTTACGGATCCTGCCTGATCGTCTAACAGTAACAGGTGTAAAAGGTTTAGGTGTTGACTCAACTGGCTTGTTTGGCTCTGTTTTAGTACCCCGACTTTGACCGGAGAAAACTGTTTCTTTGTCTGTACCGACTGAACTTTGTGTTTCAATCACAGTGGTCTCTTCCAAGTCACTTTCAGATAAAAATTCAGGGATTAGGACTTCATGCTCAGTTTTTGGTTCATCTTTTGCTGGAATCATTTGATCAACATGAACACTTTTGATCCTATCTCCAGCTTCAACTAAGTATCTTTTTGTTCCACACACTTCCGCTATTTTCCCAACTCGGCTCCCCGCCATACTTTGGTTTTTGTTTAGCGTCTCTTGGTTTGGCCATAGGCACTGCCTTGTGACTGTAAACGGCCACTGCAGTCTGTGGTGGATGAAACACGCGAGCATTCTTTGATGCCATCTCCATTGTGGTAGCAATCTTGCTACCACAATGGAAAGGGAAAGGGGGTGGGCATGGGAAAGTGTGGTCATTGGTGGAATCGCATTGAAAGTAGTAGAACACTCCAGATGCAACGTCACCAAGGACTTGCACAACTGCAGCATAACTTCGTAACTTCTTAAATCAATTCCCTGATTGATGAAGGTTAGCAAACCAAAAGCCTTCTTCACCAACCTATCAATAGACAATAGATGCAGGAGTAGGCCATTCGGGCCTTCGAGCTAGCACCACCATTCAATGTGATCATGACTGATCATCCACAATCAATACCCCGTTCCTGCCTTCTCCCCATATCCCCTGACTCCGCTATCTGACTGTGCTGCCACTTTCAGGGAAATATGTTCTCATACTCCAACATCTCTCTGTTCCACATCACACCCCAGAGTCCAAACATTTGCTGTGAAGGTCCTGCCTTGGTTTGATCATAAAATACAACACCACAAGGGTTGCACGGTGGCACAGCGATCGAGTTGCTGTCTTACAGCGCCAGAGACCCGGTTCAATCCTGACTACGGGTGCTGTCTGTACAGAGTTTGTACTTTCTCCCCATGATTGGGTGGGTGTCCGGTTTTCCCCGACACTCGAAAATCGTCCAGGTTTGCTGTTAATTGGCTTCTGTAAATGGCCCTAGTGTGTAAGATAGTGCTCATGTACGGGGATTGCTGGTCGGTGCAGACTCGTTGGGCCAAAGGGCCTGTTTCCACACTGTATCTCCAAACAGAAGTAAACTAAACTAAATGATTGACTGTGATATGGACGGTAATATGGACCATATTGACTGCAATATGGCCTGTATATTAAATGTAATGTGGACTGTAATATGGACTGTAATATGGACTGTATGTGGACTGTATATGGATGGTATGTGGATTGTAATATGGACTGTAATGTGGACTGTATTATGGACTGTAATATTGACTAATATTGTCTGTAATATGGACTGTAATGTGGACTGTAATATTGACTGTAATATGGACTATAATATGGACTATAATATGGACTGTAATATGGACTGTAATGTGGACTGTAATATGGATTGTACATGAACTGTAATATGGACTGTAATATGGATTGTATATGGACTGTAATATGGACTGTAATATGGACTGTCCTCAACACATCACCATTAACATCTCTGGTGTTTCTCCATCGTAACAACAGAGGGGAAAGATTAATTGAGGACCTTGCCCATCTCCTGTGGCTCCACACGTTGATGCCCACATTGGCTTCTAAAGGGCCCTTGTCAAGCGGCCTTTTCACGGGGCGAGTTGACGCAAGATGTCACCAGAGTGAAGAGGTCGTGGTCCAGCACGAGTCTCGCACGATATAACGGCAGTAGATAAAGAGTTCCCACGGTACTCGGCATTTCTGCTATTTGTGCGAGTGACTTGTCCGTTTCCCGAGCTTTCCCGTTAAATCTTGAATGAACATCGTGAACTACACGTGACACAAATGATGTAACTTTTTTTTTCACACACTATATATATCCTCCCTTGGTTGAATTGGCTCATTTGGAGACATATTTTACTGTGTATGTGGGAGACACAGATGGACTGAGCACAGTACCTCGGTCTTACTGTGTGTGGGAGAGGGGGAGAAAGAGACGTACACTCACAGAGGCAGAGTCTCTCAGCCTGTGTAAGAGGGAGGGAGAGAGAGAGAGAGGCACACACAAGGTGGATGTGAAATCTCACCTGCCTGTTTCAGTGACAGACACCCGCCGCCAGTAAATGAAGACACCCCCATCTGTCTCCCCCTCCTCTCCCTCGACTCCCCCACCTTTCCCTCCCAACTCCAGTCCCGTCCCGACCCCCTGGGAAACTGAATAGAGCAACAGTCAACTGCTGCCTGTGCGCTGATATGACAATAAAGGCTACTTTACTTTACTGAGTTAAAGAGTTCCCACGGTAGACTGTAAAACTGGGACCCTGGTTCTGGACTCCCCCAACACCGGAACCCTTCTTCAGACAGCCTAATCGGAATTGAGTCTGAAGATGTGTCTCGTCCCGAAACACCAGCTTTTTTTCTCCAGAGATGCTGCTTGACTCGCTGAGTTACTCCAGCTTTTTGTGTCTGTCTTCGGTTTAAACCAGCATGTGCAGTTCACTCCTTACACGGGTCTCTGTACAACATTGATTGGTAGCGTTCCGGACCCCTGGACCCGAGGACTCCGACCTGTATCTCTCAAAGAAGTACATGTGAAAAATTTCTCACGGACCATAAAAATGCGTAACCTTTCAGTAAAGTCCCTTTTAAAGTCCCTTTTAAAGATTATAGTTATTTTCTTGAATCTCATTAACATAACTCATGAATAAGTTGATGTCCATATACGGATGCAAATCTTTATTTTTATTTATTTTTTAAATTCAATCCCACATAAGATAATTTTTACTCACCTTCTGTTCCCTCTGTCCAGCTTCCGGGTTCACCGTTCGCAGGAGTTCCCACGGTACCCGCAAGAGTTATTACGGATATCGCACTGGCCACTACGTTCATATAATGTTGCAATACTCAACCACAAGTGTACAAGTCAATCTTGGAGAAATTCAAACTTTCTTGAATTTTCTCCCGAGTGACCAAGTTACACGATGACCTGCCGTTAGCGCTACGGTGGTCCACGGTGGTCCACGAATGCCGCACTGTTATCGCACGAGGTTCCCACGATGTTAAACTCCGGTTAACTCTTGCGTCAAGTCGCCCCGTGAAAAGGCCCTTAAGAAGTGAAGCTGGAAGGCCCTGCCACAGTTGCCAAACACCCATCTGAGTCTCCACTTCAGTCTGGAAGTGTTTCTTTGCATTTTGATGGCCTTCTTGGGGTTGTACCTGGAACTCTAGTGAGATTGTGGATTGCCTTACTTCAACCCCACAAATATGGTCATTGATAGGTTGCATATTTCCTGGTTCATCCAAAGCTTCTGGTAGGGAACACACAGATGGTCTAGGTAGGAACATACTCCGCCATACATTTCCTTGTCAAGTTAGTGCTAGCTTGTGAATATTATTAGCTATAATACTCCATTGGACAAACTTGGAATGTTTTCTCTGGAGCTTCGGTGGCTGAATGGCATCATGATGGCAGAATATTAAATTATGAAAGTCACAAGTCTTTTTTCCACCAGGATTGAAATATCAAATGCCAGTGGGCATTACTTCAAGGCGAGTGGGGAGGAAGTTTATGAGAAGATTTACAAGAAAGTGTTTTTCACAGAATGTGGTAGATGCCTAAAATGCTTTGCCCAGGGTGGTTGTGGAAGCAGATACAATAGTGATATTTAAGAGACATTTATACGGCACAGTGGCGCAGGAGTAGAGATGCTGCCGTACAGGGACCTGGGTTCGATCCTGGCTACGGGTGCCGTCTGTACGGAGTTTGTATGCTCTCCCTGTCACCGCATGCTTTTTCTCTGAGGTATTTGGTTTCCTCCCACATGCCAAAGACCTACAGGTTTGTAGATTAATTGGCTTGATATAAATGTAAATTATCCCTAGTTTGTATGGCCTGTTGCAACGCTGTATCTCTAAACTAAACGAAAGTAAACTAAACTAGACAGCCACAATGAAAAGCAGTGAATGGAGGGATACACACCATGTGCAAGCAGATGGCTTCAGTTTAATTTGGCATTGTGATCAGCGTGGACACATGTGACGAAGGGCCTGTTTCTGTGCTGTATTGTTCCATGTCCGCACATTTCTGCACAATCTTACCAGACGTCCAGGTTAGACGTGGCACGGATCGACGCCAAAGAATGTTTTCTCCAAATCAGTGACGTGGGGAGATGGCAAATGCAGTGCCCCTGATATTGTAGCGTCCAGTCATGTTCCAACTCTGCTGCTGCCATCTGGAACCTCACGAGTCTGCTTGACAACACGTCTGCCCACTTTTAAAAGCCCGGTAATTACTCATAATGTGCTCGAGTTGCTGTGAGCCGTAATCACATACAATAATGTTGATGGGGGTATAATTCCTTAAATAAATCTTCAGTTTTTTGCCAAGTTTTTAAACAATCTTCTTTTGATTTGTGGCTGGGTTGGAAATGGGGCAGGCTTTGATCTTCAGCATTTGAGCCCAAGACATTCTATGGGTGGAACGCAAATAGTGAATTATTGAGCAAGGGGCATGTGCTCGTAGTGCATCTTGATCAGTGACATCCAATTGAATAGTTTAACTCCCTGCTTCACATAAGGATAATGAATTCCCTACCATAATCCTCTCCCAATAAATCGCCCGCAGATACTTTTAACACAACCTCCAGAGCACTCAGTATCTAGACTTACTCACCACTCCATTTCTCTGGATTACATTCTTAACGCCAGAGATTCCCAGTAAGGAACTAGAATGCAGCAGATTATACTCACTCCACACGCACCAGCATAGTGAGCAGCAGAGGAGCTTACGAGAACCTGGTCTCAATTCCAAAATCAATAACCAAGAACCATCAGAGCCTTTTGTCCCAGGGTGCAAATGTTAAAGACTAGAGGGCATGGCTTTACGGTGAGAGGGGCAAAGTTTAAAGGAGATGTGCAGGGTAGGTTTCTTTGCACAAAGAGTGGTGGGTGCCTGGAATGCACTGCCAGGGATGGTGGGGGAGGCAGATATGATAGTGGCGTTTAAAAGGCTTTAAAACAGGCATGTGGATATGCTGGGATTGGAGGACTATGGATCATGCATCGGCAGACCAGATTAGATTAACTTGGCATTATGTTCAGCACAGACATTGTGGGCCGGAGGACATGTTCCTGTGCTGCACATTTAGTTTAGAGATACAGCGCGGAAACAGGCCCTTCGGCCCACCGGGTCCGCGCCGACCAGCGATTCCCGCACATTAACACTATCCTACACCCACTAGGGTCATTTTTTTAACATTTACCAAGCCGTACATCTTTGGAGTGTGGGAGGAAACCGAAGGTCTTGGAGAAAACCCACGCGGTTACGGGGGGAACATACAAATTCCAGACAGACAGCACCCGTTGTCAGGATCGAACCTGGGTCTCCGGTGCTGCGTTCGCTGGAAGGCAGCAACTCTACCGCTGCGCCACCGTGACTGCCCATTTTCTATTTTTTTATGTTTAGTTTCATTGAGTTTAGTTTTGCTTCATTTAGTTCCGTTTAGTTTAGTTTAGAGATACAGTGCGGAAACAGGCTCTTCGGTCTACTGAATCCACGCCGACCAGCGATCCCCGCACACTATTGCTATCCTGCACAAAGTGACAATTTCCTACTATACCAAGCCAATTAACCTACAAACCTGTACGTCTTTCAAGTGTGGGAAGAAACTGGACATCCCAGAGAAAATCCATGTGGGTCACGGGAGAATGTATAAATTCTGTACAGACAGCACCCGTAGTCAGGATTGAACCTGGGTCTCCGGCGCTGTAAGGCAGCAAATCTACCACTACGCCACCGTGCCACCATGTTGTTTGTTCTAAGTCATGGAAAACAGTGTGAGAAACCATAATCATCTCACTTCCCTTTTCCATCCGTTCATGAAGTTGGCAACCATCTCGAGGAGCCCCCTGTGTTGCTTTTTTGAGATTGGCTTCCTCAGCAAGCATTGTCTGCTGAGTGCTGCTGGCAAATAATCTGCAGCAACCTCTCCTTATTCTCCCCAAAATGTCAACTCTTCTCCACTGGAGACGCCAAGCTAGGATCTCGATGCAGATGCTGACCAACTCCCAGTAACGTGCCACTTGCTTGGTCCTTGTTGCTGCACCTGGAGAGGGGGGGGGGGGGGGGGGGGGGGGGATGAGTTTGCATTTCAAGTTGACCATCGTCCATCAGTATCCAAGTACGCAACTGATTTTAACACTTCATTAGTTCATGCCCGTGAGTTATAGGAGCAGGTTTAGTCCATTTGGCCCATCAAGTCTACTCCGCCATTCAATCATGCCTGATCTATCTCTCTCTCCTAACCCCATTCTCCTGCCTTCCTCCCATAATCCCTGACACCCGTAACAATCAAGAATCTATCCATCTCTGCCATAAATATCCGGACTTGGCCCCCACATCCTCTGTGGCAATGAATTCTTTGTGATCGCCTTAGTAAAATGCATATAGATTCCAATTGAACCATTGAAACGATAGGTGAGATAAAATGTGTGCAATGGTGCAAAGTAGATGGGAGGGTTTAATAAACAAGTGGAGTGATCAATAGGACAATGATTATTATCAATAGCTGCTATCAGAAAACAAAAGCAGCTTTGGCCATAATCTGACTGGAAGACTGGAAATGTCTAACCATAAAGACAGACGTAACTTCTCACTACAGTTGCTTGTCAGTGTAAAGGGCCTGTCCCACAAACATGCGACTTCATGCGGCAGGCGCGACCAAACTGGAAGCGGGAGCCGCGCGGAGGTCGAGTGAGTGTCGTGAAGTTCGAGCGAAGTCCGCGGGAAGTTCACGCGTGACGTACAGCGTCAAGACGCTGCGCACGCCCGTCGAGGCAGTGCGTACGGCGTCGAGGCGGCTGCGGGCCGGCAGGCCGTTGCCACGTGGAATTTTTGAACATGGTCAGTTTTTCGGAGCCCATGTCGGTGTCGATGTCGGGACCAGCTCCGCACAACTCCATACGGCTCTGGCGATCGAAGTGGGACCGGCCCCGCGAGGCCGTACGGCTCAAGCGACCACGTTAGGTTGCGCTTGTCGCATGCTCGTGGGACAGGCCCTTTAGGTTGTTGATGAAGGTAGTGCCTGATGATGTTACTGAAATTTCACTGTAAATCTAATCAGTGAGCTGAATGGAATCTGCTGGAACTCCTGCACTCAATCGGGAAAGAAATACTGATATGATCAGCCCAGGTTCGATTCTGACTATGGATGCTGTCTGTACTGAGTTTGCACATTCTCACTGTGACCGCATGGATTTTCTTCCACATTCCAAAGGCATGCACGTTTGTAGGTTAATGGGTTTCTGTAAATTGAACCCTAGTGTGTGTAGAGGGATAACACAGAACCAGTGTGCAAGTGATCGATGGTTGGCATGGACTCGATGGGCTGAAAGGCTTGTTTTCAGGCTATATGCCTAAACATAAATATAAACATAAACACGAGTAGTTTGTGGCCTTGTGGTGGGATCCTCTCCATCATTCCAGCTCATTGTTACCCCACGCAAGGCATTGCCGCTTGTTTGCAGCAAATGTCTCCATGGGTCAGACAGCATCTCTGGAGAAAAGTGTCATCATATCTCATCGATGTTGGGCGTGCAAAGGGTCTCGACCCGAAACGTCACCCATTCCTTCTTTCCAGAGATATCGCCTGTCCCGCTGAGTTACTCCAGCATTCTGTGTCTATCTTACATTATTCACAGATCAGTGAAACTTTTCACCTTTCATTAGCATACACTGAATGCAGGTTTCAGTGAATGGGCGGAGTGCCGGATACAGCAGGAGGAATGAGGAGAGCAGCTCCTCGCCACAGGCAGCTCAGGTATCCTAGTGCCATCCATGACCTGAGCTGAGTTTACTTCATCCGGCCTAATTAAAAATGATGGGTAGGTTTCCAGTGGGAGCCCAGCATCAAGAGGGAGCTTGCTGTTGCCATGGAAATAAAAACTGGCTGTGCTGAGCAGGATGCCTGCCGCAGAATACAAAAGAGTAGAAGACATTGTTAAAGGAGCAGCAGACCCTGTGGAGATATTTGCCGCAAACAAGCTTGAATGCTTTAAGTGAGGCATCATTGATCTGGAATGCTAAAGGCGATCCCACCACAAAGCCACTTAATCCCTTGTGCTAACAAGCAGGGTTCCCATCAGTCCCGAGGTCCACTTCTGGGTTGAGGTTTAGCATTATTATTTCCCCATGTACTGAGGTACAGTCAAAGGGCTGTCCAAAGCAATCAGATATGCCAGATTACACGTTCTGGACTCCATCTGGTAGCCCTGGAAACCAGTGGCAGCAGGCACTAGTGGAGGACAGGCAGGTTAGAGACAGACCCTACCCTTGCAACTCACTCCAACGCAAACCAGTCCACCCACCCTTAAACCCATCCCCACAGCAGGGGAGTGAGTACACAGCACTCAGTCTGAAGAAGGGTCTCGGCCCGAAACATCACCCATTCCTACTATCCAGAGATGCTGCCTGTCCCCGCATTTTGTGTGTATCTTTGCTGCAAACCAGTATCTGCCGTTCCTTCCTGCCCACAGCAGGGCACCCAGGCAGTGTTGTGACCTCAAGTAGGTGTTGCCTGTGATGGGGAGGGAAATGTGGACCTTCTGGGCTTTTCCGCTCGTCATGTTTACCATTGCGTATGGAAATGTTCAGCCTCATCTAAGATTCATGTCATGAACGTAGACTTGCATTACTTTTGAAACTGAATTTTATGAGAGGAAGAGGGAGCTGTGTCCCTCTCAGAGTGCTGATTCCGATCTCTGTTTATTCCAATTCACAGCAGCTTTCATCTTTCTGTGGGGATGCCAGCAAAAGGCCACAGTACCATTATCTGCAATTAGACTGTTGGAAACATATTACTGGACAGCACCGTCATTAACTCTCACAAGTACACAGAGTTTGGATGTTGCCGTGGACATCAAAGTTAAGCTGCCGCTGACTTTGGCTTTCAGTGGGAATATTTCATGCCTGCCATTAATCATTAGAGAAAGGGCACAGTTAACTCTGGCTTTAGGAAGAGCAGCTGTTTTATTGGGAAATATGAAAAACTAATCAGGAAGAAAAATAAATTGCTAAAAAAGAGTCAGCACCATCCAAAAACGTGTGCAAGTGGATTATTATTTGCTTTGGGGCTACCAATAAGCAATCCAGCCATACCACTCCAACAGATTCATTAGTCCATTGTCCTCTACCCTCATACCCATTGCCCAATGAACCCGGCAAATCTAGCCCAGTATCAGGAGCCCAGCAATCCTCAGCTCACATCCAGACCCCAACATAGCACAACCCTATGCCAAAATGCAAAGAAACGCAGCCTCATATCCAGAGCACCACAACCCCAGCCCAACATCAGAAAGTCAATAATATCCAGAGCCCCAACAAACCTCACAGCAAAAGGACAAAGAATGCGGGAGTAACTCAGCAGGTCAGGCAGCATCTCTGGAGAACATGGATAGTGGCGTTTCGGATCGGGACCCGTCTTACTAATCAGTCAGAGGAATGATTCTGACCAAAATCATCACCTCTCCACGTTTTCCAGAGATGCTGCTTGACCTCCAAATTACTCCAGCACTTAGTATCCTTTTGTGTAAACCAACATCAGGGCTGCCAACATTGGGTGAGAGTTGGGAGTGAGAAATAGCGAGAGACCAAGCCTGAGTGGAGCGTAGGTGTGGGAGGGGGTGCCCTCCCTCCCATGGTACTGAGATTTTTGCATTTTGCAGCTTGAAATTGTGCCATCTGGTGCATACTGTAGCAAGTGTTATACCTTACACTTGAATGCAATATTTATGCTTTAAATTGGATTAGCTATGAATAAGGTTAGGCTAAATTACATTCCTAATTACATTCCACAGTGGAGCCAGGCTCTGATCAACAAGTGCAGCACATGAATGATCTTAGTGTATTCATGTATGGAAATCAGATTATAATCAAGCACTTGGCCCATGTTGACCAACCTGGGTCTCACTGCACACCTGGTACTAGCCCTGACCCGGACTCCAGTTGCATAACTTCTCTCATTCCTGACCCCGAGTCCAGACTTACACCTGGCCTCTATTCTACCCTGATCATAGCTGCTCATGTGCTTAGGTTCCCAGTGCTGAACACTCCCATTGTCCCAGCTTTGACTGCACACCTAGTACTATTCCAGACCTTGACGTTGGATCCACACTTAGCCTTGCTCCTAGCCGCTCTGCACTGACAATATATCTGGCCCACACATAAAGCCCCATTTCTGACTCCCTGGACTTAACCTATTACGTTGAAGTCCACAGGTGCTTATCTAATGCGGTAACCTTTGGGATTATGGGGCACTTAACAAAATTTGCTACATCGATTGGCTTCCTTGTTATCTAACATGCTAGTTACTTTGTCAAAGAAGTTATCAATTGGTTGAACACAATCCATAAAATTATACTCTCTCAGCTGTATAAGTATTCTGTTAACATTTCTTTCATTTTCCTAACAAACTGTCCTGAAGTCATTTTCACCCCCAATATTTTCAGTATTTTGCTGTCTTCCTCTCAGCTTGGACTTTTCCGAAATGCAAAGTCCATAACAATATATATTTAAGCTATAATATTCTATTTAATGTGATCTTGAGAGTAATATTTTCTGTGGTATTCATAACACAACAATGATAAAATCTTTGTTTTGATTGCACCTACCAACATGCATACATTATTATATTACAGTTAATATATACCGAGGGCAAATTTTTGTTCCAATGCTCCCCATTCCCAATTACTTTTACATTGAAGTGATTGAAATCCAAGTGACGTTTAAATGGCATCAGAAAAATAAAACCTCCGGAATGGATGATATTCATTACGTGGTTAGTTGGAGTCAGTATCAGCACAATTGCTATATTAAACTTTGAATTTTCAGATGTCCTATTCAAGCTAAAACTAAAGACAAATAATAAACTCCTCTCACATTCCCCTGCAAGTATCTCTGTCACTGCATATCACTGCATATCCCTGCATATTTTATATGCCCCTTCTTTGATCAAGTTCTTAAACATCGCATCTAAATCAGTTTCCATCTGATTACACTCCTTGAGGATGTTCATCGACGTGTTCAATTAATAAAACAATGAGATTGGGGACATTTCTATTCAACTTGTGAAAGGAATTTGGGGGGGGGGGGGGTGGTTTAGAAAGAGTCAGTGAGATAAACAAATATAATAGTTGAGTGGCAAATGACAATAGTGCTACCTTCCCAATATTTAACTGAAGGAAATAATGGGTTATCGGGGCTGTATGTTGTGACAGACAGCCTGATACCTTACATGTCATTTTAATATTACACTTATCCCATCCCTCTACATATTCTGGATTAATAAATTAAGGTTTACAAATCAGCCTTAATTACAAATCAGGCTAATTACAAATCAATAACATTAGCCAACTCCGAAACACGAAGCGCTGAGCATTGGGATCCAGACATCGCGGACAACTGGCCTCAGTTCCCCGCTCACATCTAGCAGTGTTCTCCGTCTGAACAAGGGGCCGCGGAGCGTTTTTGAAAGTGGGGGGGCTGAGCAATCACTGTTCACTGGCCTTGGGGAGACCCGGCAAGGCAGTGGAGTGACCAAGTGGGGGGAGGGTGTGGAAAGGGGGTGCCCCCTCCGAAGTTACGGACTTTTTATAATTTGATGTATTAAAATCATGTTTTAGTGCATTGTAGAAGTATGATTTCAATGTTTTTCATTTGAAGTATTTATAAGAGGTAACTTTTTAAGGGGTGACTTTTTCCACACAAAGGGTGATGGGTGTATGGAACAAGCTGCCAGAGGAGTTAGTTGAGGCAGGGGCTATCCCAACATTTAAGAAACAGTTAGACTGATACATGGATAGGACAGGTATGGAGGGATATGCAGGTAGTGTAGCTGGGACATGTTGGCGGGTGTGGGCAAGTTGGGCTGAAAGGCCTGTTTTCACACTGTATCACTCTATGACTACATTATACCTCCACCATGCATGAATGCTTCAAAATCAAGTGGTCGAGTTTTATTGCCATACACTCAAGCATAGAAACATAGTAAATAGGTGCAGGAATAGGCCATTCAGCCCTTCGAGCCAGCACTGCCATTCAATATAATCATGGCTGTTCATCTAAAATCAGTACCTCTTTCCTGCTTTTCCCCTCTAGATTTCACTAGCCCCAAGAGTTAAATGTAACTCTCTCTTGAAAACATCCAGTGAATAGGCCTCCACTGCCTTCTGTGGCAGAGAATTTCACAGATTCACAACTCTCTGGGTGAAGAAAGTTTGTCCTCATCTCAGTCCTAAATGGCCTACCCCTTAACCTTAAACTGTGACCCCTGGTTCTGGATTCCCCAACATCGGGAACATTTTTCCTGCAGTTACAGTAAGTGAAAATCCAGCAGGCAAGCAGGATGCTTTCTCCAACCACCCCCATTTGAAGGCCACTATCTTCCACCGCTTCTACCCAGTGCTTGGTACCTACTTCCAGCAGCCACTGGTTGTCTTCCAGGATGCACCATGCCGCCCGCAGCCTGGTCCAGCCTGGTCCAAGGGCGGGACTCTTGCACTGAGGCTGTTCCATGGCCGGAGCTGCAGTGAGCGACTCACCAGTCCGGCAAACACTCGCCAGCCCCGGCTCCCCGTCCGCATCTGCCCCCGCCGCTGCTTCTGCTTCCATCCCTCCCTCTGCCCCGGCTCTCCAACACGCACGACCGGGTTGCTCAGAGCACAGCAGCGCCTCGTCCAAAGCCGGAGATATTAAAACATGTCTAGCCAAAAAAGTGAGGCGGCTGCAGCCCCCCCCGGTTCCGCGGCCCATGTACCTCTCTCCTGCTGCTCACCGGCCTCGCTCATGTTAGCCGCTTCCCGCAAATCTTTGAATTCCGACTGCCGCTGGGAGCTCGGCATGGCCTTACTTGCTGCGCTGGGTGGCACCCATTCACTGTGCGATCCGTGTCTTTCAATGTAAATTTGATAGGGGGCATGGTTTGGAGATGTGTGACTGTTCGGTCAAGTGAGAATAAGAATGCTGCTGCCTTGTCAACAGATGCGCACACAAGCAGTTGATATTAGTTTTGAATTTCTTGTTGATCACAGAATTTCTCACGACAGAGCGTGAGAAATTTGAGATCAGCGTGAGAGCATGAGCATTGAGCGAAATGCGCAAGTCTCGTGCTCAATGCGTGAGAGTTGGCAGCTCTGTCTTGTTTCTACAAACCCCAGCCCAATAACAAATGCCCAATAAAACCCAGGTCAATATCAAATTGAGCAGCACGGTGGCGCAGCGGTAGAGTTGCTGCCTCACAGCGCCAGAAACCCGGGTTCGATCCTGACTACGGGTGCTGTTTGTATGGAGTTTGTATGTTCTCCCCGTGACTGTGTGGGTTTTCTCCGGGTTCTCCGGTTTCCTCCCATACGCCAAAGATGTACAGGTTTGTAGGTTAATTGGCTTGGTATAAATGTAAATTGTCCCTGGTGTATGTAGGATAGTGTGCGAGGATCGCTGGTCTGCACGGATTCGGTGGGCCGAAGGGCCTGTTACCGGGCTGTATCTCTAAACTAAGCAAAATGCCCACAAGCCCAAGCTCAATATTGAGATCCTTACAGTGCTACGTCCCCACAATCCTAACTCGAATGTGTCCACAGACACACAGGTGTACATCCACATAGTCCACAGCACACCCATAGCCTGACATCCCTCAGTCTGATAGCCTGCGGTGGAAATCGGTTCTGTGTTATGATTCTGGCAAGATAAACTACCAGACAGGGTCACAGGGGTGTATAATTAGGCTGTGCCTTGCTGCAATTAAAGTGTTCGTTCAACAAACTGGTTGCCCAGGGATATTGGTCAGCCTGCAGTTGCAAACGGTGGCATCAAATCCAGACAATGAGCCCTCAGTTGCAACCTCAAAGCTTCTCACTGTCCAAAGTGCAGAGGAGCAGAGAAGTATCAGCCATTTAAACTCCCTGCTGAAAACACAACACTTCCTCTTGCTGACTTCCTGGGTAATTGCTGGTTGTTTCAGATGACTCGACACTAGACATAATTTACCAGACGTGGATTGTGCATAAGTGCAAATTGCCCTTAATTTAAATGCGGATTTGAGCTTGCCACAACACGCAGTGGGAAATACTACAGAATGGAAAATTGCTGCAAGTAATGTTTGTCAAAATAACTAGTGACTGACTTGCCGCTGTGTTGCTGCATTGGCTGCCTTCTGTTTTTATTTTGATTCATGACGTAAATGTTAGCTGATATTCCAATTACTTGCGGCCCAGTTCTAGAGATGGCACAGCAATGGGTTTTTTTGTCTTCAAAGTGTTTAAGTAGTTTTAAGAAGTTGTCCAGTTGCCGCCTCTCTTGAGGGCATTGCCTCTAACAACTCCTGTGTCGGAAGGAACTGCAGATGCTGGTTTAAACCGAAGATAGACACACAAAAAAACTGGAGTAACTCACCGGGTTAGGCATCAATTCTGGAGAAGAGGAATGGGTGATGTTTCGGGTAAAGACCCTTCTTCAGACTGAGAGTCAGGGGAAAGGGAAATGAGAGATAGAGATTGTGATTATAGTGAGATTATAGAACAAATAAATGAAAGATATGAAAAAAGGTTACGATGATAAATGAAACAGACCATTGTTAGCTGTTGTTAGCTGTTGTTAGCTGTTGGATAGGTGAAAACTCCAGTTTCATTGCTAAGATTGGTCACTCAACAAAAATAACTTTTCACTGTACCTCGGTACACATTACAATAATAAACAAAACTAACACTAAACTAAACTAGTTGATAAATGAGTTCAGATAACAAGTAATGACAAGTGATTGGTTCATGGGGCATTACATCCACACCTTGTTTGGTTGGAATCATTGAAGGAGAGAAGGAGACTTTACCCATCAAGTCATTGACGGCTTCTTGTAAAGCAATCCAGTCAGCTACATTACCTCAGCATTGCCCCTGTAAACTAACTTCCTGGAGTGCCCATCCAGGTCCCTGTTGAAGGCACAGAGTGCTGGAATAACTCAGCTAGTCAAGCAGCATCTGAGGAGGACATGGAAAGGCAATGTTTCAGGTCAGGCCCCTTCTTCAGACCAATCTGAAACGTAATTTACCATGTTCTCCAGGGATGCTGCCTAACTCTCTGAGCTCCTCTGAGCTACTCCAGCATTCTGTGTCTTCCTTGTAAAGCAGCATCTGCAGTTCCTTGTGTCTCAATTAATTTCTGCGATGAAGTTCATATTGCACAGGAAGATAGTGAGGAGTAGCAGTAAGGATCTGCAAATGCTGGTCTACCTAGGGAAGACACAATATGCTGCAATAACTCGGTGATTCCTTAAACACAAGTTTAAATCCCGTGACAGCATTTAGGGAATTTAAACCTGGAATATAATCTAAAAGGCAATAAACCGACTGAAAGAATCGATCATTAACATGTTTTAGGAAAGGAAACCTCAACCCTTACCCAACCTGTTTAGATTTGACTCACAACTGCCCGCTGAAAAGGTCCAGCAGGTAATTCGATTCAAAGGCGACTGCAAATGGGCAATAAATGGGAGCAACACCAGGGAAACCCACATCCGTGAATGAATTTAAAGAAAGCTTTGGTGCAATGCAGAAGAGGTATCGCCAACGCTATCAAATTACGGTATTAAAACTAGTCACTGTGTGTGGAATCCTTGTGGACACCTTGGTTCATAATTTACAGTGACAAAGCACTTAATGCAGTCTAGATTTGGGTTATTAAATTTTTTGTAACTTGCTGGAAGCCTGAACTGATAATGTCACAATGAGGGTAAGGAGGGATTTGGGACATGAGCAGATAAGGCCACCGATCATGAATCTCCTCAACAAATCCCATGAAAGGGTTTAAAGATTCACAGAAAGAAAATTAAGAAATCTCAGGCAGGAGAATTTAATGCAGAATCAGTGGCTGAACGAAAATCTACGAATTGGGAACACAACTCTGCAGGTCAAGCAGCATCCGAGAAAAGGGTCGCGACCAGAAACGTCACCTATTCCTTTTCTCCAGAGTAGCTGTCTGACCAGTTGCTGTCTGACCATCAATCTTCTGAGAAAAGAGGACCCTTATCGGTCAGAACAAAGATTAAAGGGAGTGAGAGTTTAGTTTTTATTAAAGTGGAGGACATGGATATTTTGGACATTTTTGGTCGGGACCCTTTTTCAGACTGACTATAGGGAGGGAAGAAAGCTGGAAGAGAGGAGGGGGATGACTCAACATGGCAGGTAATATGTGAACACAGGCAAGGGAAGTTAGATGTTGGTCAAAGGCCAAAGATGGAAAAAACAGAAGGTGTGAGATAAAAGGACTTAAGAGTTGCAAATTCATCATGAGTTTAGTTTAGTTTAGTTTAATTTAATATTGTCACCTAAACGGAGTAATAGTGAATAGATTTGTTTTGTGTGCTGTCTAGACAAATCATACTATATATGAGTGCAATCATGCACAAGTAAAAGAGTGGATGATCGTAGTGGATAAGAGTAAATCCTGTTAGAGTTATAGTCATTGTGCGATACAGTGTGGAAACAGGCCCTTCGGCCCAACTTTCTCACACTGGCCAACATGCCCCAGCTACACTAGTCCCACCTGTCCGCATTTGGCCCCTATCCCCCCCAAACCTGTCCTATCCATATACCTGTCCAACCCTGTTCTAGGAGAGCTTGCAAAGTGCTGCCACGTTCCACCCACACTGTATGCAATTCACTGGAGAAACCCACAGTGAGAACGCCTAATCTCCACACAGACAGTACCCGAGATTAGGATTGAACCCGTATCTCTGGCATGCGCCACTGTGCCCAATTGCCTGAACTGAGAATGCATTTAAGAGTCAATCACATTGGTTGGTCTCAAATCGTACGTAGGCCCGATCTCCCTCAACATCCCATCGGGAATCAGGTTTTACAACAACAGTTATTAAGGGCAGCACAGTGGCACAGCTGGTAGATTGGCTGCCTCACAGGGCCAGAGACCCAGTTTCAACCCTGACCAAGGGTGCCATCTGTGTGGAGTTTGCACGCCCACCCTGTGACTGCATGGGTTTCCTCCAGAACTTCGGTTTCTTCCCACATCCCAAAGATTTGTGGGGTTTATAGGCCTCTGTACAATGCCCCTAGATGGGAGTGGATGCCAAAGGGGGATAACAAAGAACAACTGTGCATGGGTCAACATGGACTCAGTGGGCAGAAGGGCCTGTTTCTATGCTGTATTTATCAATCAATCAAAAACATTCTGTAATTTTAAATTTATTGTTACTGATAACGATGCTGAACCTTTTAATACACGTTGTACGTTCTGCCCGTGACCGCGTGGGTCTTCTTCGAGATCTTCTGTATCCTCCCGCACTCCAAAGACGTACAGGTTTGTAGCCCTATCAAACTGTATAATAGGACAGTTTGGTATAAATGTAAATTGTGTGTAGGATAATGTTAATGCGTGGGGATCGCTGGTCAGTGCGAACTCGGTGGGACAAAGAGTCTGTTTCCGTGCTGTATCTCAAAAGTAAACTAAACTAAACTAAACCAAACACCTGTCTCTGGAAGTTAATTCAATAGTTTAACCATTATCTTACGCTATGGTGTTGGCAGCTTTCTGTGGTCCTCCTAACGCCTCAGGAATATCTCCTGCTGTCTCAAGGAAAGCAATGAGAACTAATAGGCTCCTCCCTCCTTCATACTGTAAAGGTGTGAGAGATGTTCCTGAGGAAGGTCTCGACCCGAATTCCTTCTCTCCAGAGATGCTGTCTGTCCCGCTGAGTTACTCCAGTATTTTGTATCTATCTTCGGTTTAGACCAGCATCTGCAGTTCCTTCCTACACATTCAGGAACAGCTCCTTCCCCACAGCCATCAGACTATTAAACACAACTTCAAACAAACTATGAACTATAACACCATATTGCACTTTATCTGTTTACTGATGTGTGTATATATATATATTCTATGGTATTTGGACCCACTGATCTGATCTGTATTTATGAGTACAATATCCTGTTGTGCTGCAGCAATGCAAGAATTTCATTATCCTATCTGGGACACGTGACAATAAACTCTCTTGACTCTTGACTTGACTCCCTGACCCACTGAGTTACTCCAGCACTTTGTGTTTTGCTCAAGATTCCTGCAGCTGCAGTTCCTTTGTCTTTGCGATTTGCTAGGTACCCTGTTTTGTGAAATGATTGTTATTTAATCTTCCATTGCGATTGGATTTTATTTCCAACCCCCTATAAAAACCACTTTCCAATTGTCTCCATTGATTACCATTCACCGCATGTTCCCGAGCAAGATGATGGAGTTCACGAGCCGGGTCGACTGTGCATCTGCCTCTGGAATAGACTATCCACATCAGAATGGAATAAATGTACCCAGTGGGATATTTCTGAACATCAAAGCCCGAGTTTAGAAATACAATCCACAGTTATTCTACTTTCCGCAATGCTTTATGATGTAGAATGAATTTTTAATAGCATTTTATGAAATCTCCTTTCAGTATGTTGTATCATACTTATGCAATTCACAAATGCACCTCAGGCTCTGACAACATTAACCGTACTCCAGCCAAGCCCCACCATTGCCATCACTGTTTGGATTCAGCCTCTGCAGCAACATTAGTCATTATTATTTTTATATATTTTATTCAGTCCTCCTGCTCGCAGTGTTTTTATTGTGAATTTGGTTCAGGGTCATGTGTAACTCAAGACTGAACGATAAGGTAAATGTGAGACCGAGCCATAGTGTGCAGCAGCAATAAATCCTCAGTTACTCGAAAAAAATTCCACATTCTTGCCGCAGTAATCTGTATTAAACCTAGTGTTCATCTGTTATGAGCTAATTTTTAAGAGATGTGGATTCTGGATGTGTGGGGGTGGTGGCCGGGGGTCGATCCATTTTATTCATGTTCCTAAGTTCTCGGAGCAGAATCAGGCCATTCAGCCCATCAAGTCTCCTGCGTCATTGGCTGATTATGGCTGATCTATCTTTCCTTTCCAGACCTGTTATCCTACCTTCTCCCCATCACCCCTTTGATGTTTGTCATTTACTGGGGAGAGAGTGCCTATGTTGGGTACCAATGCTTTAGTGTGTAATGGGCAGCCTTGGTTATACTTCCCATCTGCTTTGTGATGACTCTTCACCCATCAGATCCATTGGACAAGGAGGAGAGTGAGATCGCCTGATAAATGAGATTGGGTTCCATCGATATTCAAGTTTATGGTTTAGTTTAGTTTAGAGAATCGGTGCGGAAACAGTCCCTTTGGCCCACCGAATCTCCACTGACCAGCGATCCCCACATATGAACAATACCCTACACACACGAGGGACAATTTTACATTTATACAATTACACCAAGCCAACTAACCTACAAACCTGTACGTCTTTGGAGTGTGGGAGGAAACCGAAGACCTCGGAGAAAACCCATGCAGGTCACGGGGAGAACGTACAAACTCCGTACGGACAGCACCCATAGTCATGATCGGACCCGGGTCTCTAGCGCTGTAAGACAGCAACTCTACCGTTGAGCCACCGTGTCGCCCACGGTGTCTGGGTGACATTGCATTGCTGCCTATGGGAGTTTGTTGGGGGAAATTGGAAAGCATTGCGGTTCTGGTGGCATCCGGTGAGCAATGAAAATTGAAAACCCAGGGGAGGAAGTTCTCACCTGTCCCTACCCATATCTACAGTGAGTTATTCTGTAAAAGTACTTCAAATAATTTTCTGTGTGAACTATGTGAAAGGCACAATAGGAATTCAAGCCTTACTTTCTTTAGGTCGGACAAATTTTCAGACGTCACTGTTGGCTTTAGTTTAGTCTATTGTCACGTGTACTGAGGTACAGTGAACAGCTTTTGTTGTGTGCTATCTAGTCAGCGGAAAGACAATACATGATTACAATTGAGCCATTTACAGTGTATAGAGAGTGTGGAGCAATTGTATATGTGATTTTAGATCTGCTTCTGTGGTTAGCACGCAAATAGTCGCCTGGGTTGGACACCATCTTGGAATAGTCGCCCTCTTAGACATCCCTCTTCTAAAACCCATATTGTAGAGCTGTGTGCAAGAGCCAGACAAGCCATGTTCTTAGCTATCATTTTACTGCTGCGAATAAACGGAGCCTTACCTCCACATGTTACAGTAGCATTCCTTCATTTACGAATGCTTGCCTCCCTTTGCTGATCATTCCTTCCCCTTCCTTTCACCTCTAGTATCCTCCCCAGGGATTCTTGATGCAGCAAGAGAAACATCTTTTCCTTTTAATGGACGTGCAGCTTGGGGCAGCTTGACAGATCGTGGAAGATAGCCTAATTAAAATTAACAAGACTCGAAGGCCAATTTAAGGCTAGTGTCAAACATAGAGACACAGATAATTTATAGACCATTACACCTCTTATTCCCTCCCCTCGCTGAAACTTCCTTCCTCTGAGCAAGTAATTAGGCACGGAAATGGGAAAGAGACTTTTATTGCAGGAGAGATGACGTTGAAAAGTAAAGGGCCTGTCCCACGAGCATGCGACTGCATGCGGCAAGCGCGACCTAAAGGGCCTGTCCCACGAGCATGCGACTGCATGCGGCAAGCGCGACCAAACCAGAAGTGGGGGCCGCGCGGAGGTCGAGTGAGTGACATGAAGTTCGAGCGAAGTCCGCGGGACGTACGGCGTCGAGGCGGTGCGTACGGCGTCGAGGCGGCTGTGGGCCGGCAGGCCGTTGCCGCGCGGAATTTTTGAACACGGTCAGTTTTTCAGAGCCCCGCGCGATGTCAGGACCAGCTCCACACAACTCCATACGGCTCCGGCGATCGAAGTGGGACCGGCCCCGCGAGGCCGTACGGCTCAAGCGACCACGTTAGGTCGCGCTTGCCGCATGGAGTCGCATGCTCGTGGGACAGGCCCTTTAGGAAGTATTTCTACAAATATACTGGCATTTGTCGAAACTGCACCTATGTACAGTTTTGGTCTCCTCAATGTAAGAAGAATACACTTGCCATGGACACAGTAGAAATGTCGTACTCTGGATTTATTCCTGGATTGAAGTGGATTTTCCAATGAGCCCTGTTTTTTTCTGGCCTTCTCTGCCTTTAAGTCAGAAAAAGGGTTCCGACCTCAACCATCACCTATTCCTTTTCTCCAGAGATGCTGCCTGGCCCGCTGAGTTACTCCAGCATTTTGTATCTATCTTTGGTGTAAACCAGCATCTTCAGTTCCTTCCTACACACGGCAATTAAGTGAATAGTCTGAACTTTCTGAAATTTAAAATGAGGGGTGATATAAGATTCTCAGTGGGTCTTAAGAAATAGATGCTGAGAGGAGAGGATGCATCCCTGGGTCTGGACATTCAGAACCAGGAGCCATTGACACAGGAGAAAGGGACACTCAATTAAGAATGAGGAGAATTTCTTTGCTTATATGGCTATGACTCTTTGAAATTCCATGCAACAGAGAGCTGTGGATGCTGAATATTTAAAGCAGAGAGATGTTTGGTCTAAGGGAGTTTGAGAGCAGCCAGAAAAAGGAGTTGAGGGCTGCAATCAGTGGAGCCATGACATTGAATGGCGGAATGTGCTTGAGAAGCTCTGTGCATTTATTTCTTATGCTTATGTCCACCACTAACCCTTCCACCAACTTCAACATAGAAGATAACACCTGATCTAACCTCTGGGCCCTCTCAGCATCTGCAGTATACAAGAGAACATAAAAGCACGTGATCCGGGGCGGCGTTCCCATTGCTGCTTCCTGAGAAGACTACGGAGATTCTCTTGAACTTTTACAGGTGCACAGTAGAGAGCATACTGACTGGTTGCATCGTGGCTTGGTTCGGCAACTTGAGCACCCAGGAGCGGGGAGAGACACGGCGAACTGCAGGGGCTGGGATCCTGACTGCAAAAAGTTGTGACCACTGCCCAGTTCATCACCGGCTCTGACCTCCCCACCATCGAAGGGATCTATCGAAGTCGCTGCCTCAAAAAGGCAGCCAACATCATCAAAGACCCACACCATCCTGGCCACACACTCATTTCCATTACCATTGCCATCGGGAAGAAGGTACAGGAGCCTGAGAACTGTAACGTCCAGGTTCAGGAACAGCTTCTTCCCTACAGCCATCAGGCTATTAAACACAACAACAAATAAGCTCTGAACTATAACAGACTATTATTATTATTGCACTATATTTGTTTATTTATTGAGTATGTGTACATGTGTATATACACACTGAACTTTTTTTCTTCCGTTATTTACTACGTTTACATATTCTGTTGTGCTGCAGCAAGCAAGAATGTCATTGTCCTATCTGGCAATAAAACTCTCTTGATGCTTGACTCTTGATTGCTGCACTGTTGGGATTGTCTGCTGTTGCGTAGGATGTTAAACTGGAGTCCACATGGTTCCTTCAGTTAGACAGAAAAATCCCAGGCAGTACTTTTGAAAGAGAGCTCGGACATTCTCTCCTGGCAACATGTCATGACCTCTCCTGGTATCAAACACTAGCAGAGAGAAGTTTCTTGTGGTACCGTTCAGGCAGCATGTGTGGAGAGAATAGACAGGCAAGGTTCCGGGTAAGAAAATGTTGCCTGTCCATTCCCTCCGCAGATGCTGCCTAACCTGCTGAATTACTCCAGCACATGGTGTTTTGCTCAAGATTCCAGCCCCTGCAGTTCCTCGTGTCTCTCCCCAGCGATGCCAGCAACCCATCGGTGAATTTGTTGCTGTTGCCACTGGCAGTATTTTGTTTGGGACGTGCCTGGGTTTTCCTGGCCCAGCGCAACGTTGCGAGTTTGGAGTCGCAGCGGCAGCAGTACTGCACTGAAGCATCTGTGTCAGGCAGGAGCTGCAGCTGCAACCAACAGTGTAGCACTATTGCAGCCTTCCATCCACACCCAGTCACCGGGCAATTGGCTGCAGTGGGACTGCACCCTTCTGGTATGGATCTTATTAGGAATTCTCAGAATCAGTGTGCTGTATGCATTCATACTCTGACTGCTTTCTGTATTTTCTTAACCTGTAACTCCAACCCATGAAGCTAAGAATCTTTGGCTTTATTTGTTTATTTCTAATGGTTGAAGTTGGCCGAAAGAAATTCATTGTTTTCCGTTGTGAATAGTCACTAACCTGGAGAAGCAGAATGTTTTGGCACAAACAGTAAGCTGTACACTTATCAAGAAGAACATTGATTTTAATATTCAATGTATCCTCTTCCTGGGGGTTGGTGGTTCATACCTCAGCGATTGTGATGATATCATAGCACTAGACATGAAGGCAGCACAGGTGTATGTCAACAAGGAACTGAGTGGGCAGTGATATGGAGCAAGCAAAACAAGGTTGTGGACTGACGACCAAACTTATGGTCTCAACCCTCCCTGTTCATGCTTGTTAGAGCAGTGCCTTCTTCAACACAAATATTTTCCACTGGCATTTTTGCTGTTGATCAACAAGCATCGCTGCCTTGCAAACTGCTGTGTTCATCAATCAGCACTGATTTATTCCTGATCGCCACAACATACAGTGAATGGTGGAGATAACACAACATAGTAAGCTCCTGGGCAATTCGAGAGCCATTTTGAAGACATGTTTGTAAGAAGGAATTAAGAACACATCGACTAAAAATTCAGCACCAGTCAGTGGTGCTCCTCATCACAGAGTAGTGGGAGAATGTTATATACCTTGTTTTAAAGTTCTGTTTGGTCGAAGGCTGCACAGTGGCACAGTTTGTTGAGATGCTGCCTCACAGCTGCACTCAACTGAGTTCAATCCTGACCCCTGGTGCTGCCTTTACAGAGCTTGTATCTTCTTCCATTGATTGTGTCAGTTTCATCTGTGCGTTCCAGTTTCCTCCCACATTTTAAGGACAAACTGGTCATTAGGCTAATTGGCTGCTGTAAATTGCCCCTAAGTTGCTGTGTGAAAGGAGAATGGATGGAGAGTTGAAGGGAATGTGATGGAGGATGGGTCACAGGGAAAACAAGTGGGACACTGGGATCGCTGGGAGCGGGCAGAGGCTCAGTGGACTGAATGGCCTCTTTTGATATCACACAGACACTCATTACAGATTCCAAACGATGTCCGGTGAAAATTGCACGTAAGACACGGAAGGTGCGCGGCCGTGCCGGCGGCTTTGCTCAGGATGCGGTACAGCCAGAACTTGGTGCTCGTCGGCTCCGCCATTGCGACCGCCAGCGCAGGACTCCTTGCGTCACCGTGCCTGGGCGGCATGGCTTCCGTCCCGGGAGGTACCGGAGATAAAGGACGTCTGTGGGCTGGACGATTACGGGAACAAAAATACACCTGAGGGCCGGATGATTTCGGGTTATGGGCTGCATTCGGCCCGGGGGCCGTAGGTTGCCGACCCATGATATAAATGATTGAATAGTGTGTGGATTGCTTAGGTGTGAGGTTGTTTGAGCCTGAGAAGATCAGGAAGGCAATGGGTAAAAGTGTCAGCACCGTGGGAGGGGAGGGGCCAAAGATGAAAGGCAAGGATGAAACTTACTTTAATGGCAATGTATCGGGAATAGGCTGGGGAATTACATTGCTTTATGTCAATCTCATGAGAAAATTGAAACCTAAGTGCAAGTGCGACTTACAACAAGAAGCCCTGGTTACATTTCCACGTGAAGGGCCTGTCCCACTGTACGAGGTAATTCAAGAGTTCTCCCGAGTTTCCCCTGATTCGAACTCGGAGAATTACGGTAATAGCCGTTCGTAGGTACTCGGGGCTCTCGTGGACATTTTTCACAGTGCTGAAAAAACTTCACGAGTTTCCGCGTTTCCCGAGTACCTGCCGTAGCGTTACGAGCCGCTACGAGACATCCATGAGCTCCGACGTAGCCGCTACGTACATTCTACGTACTTACCACGAATTTGATTTTTTTTAAACTCGAGAGAGCTCTTGAATTACCTCGTATAGTGGGACAGGCTCTTAATGCAAAACATCCCAGAAATAATTGTTTTTGCATGGGAAATACATTTTTGATTACATGACTCTGAAATAAACAGCACGGCGCAATCTAATTTCTGACCAGGATCTTCATTCAATTCACCAGCAATCTTCTCCTCATCACATCCAGCACAGTTGGCTGATAAACCATAGTATTTAGCCTTATCTCCACCAAGAAAGAGGCACACATTGGCAGCCTACAACAAGATTCGACTGACAAGTGGTAGATAATGTCCTGTCACTGTAGAGTCACATAATCCCATCTCAGCCAAAATAATCCCAGGTCCGTTGGCCGAAAGACAGAGATGGTTCCATGAAAGGAAGCCTTCCATCCCCATCATGCCCATGACAGCAGAAGAGAGGCTGATAACCAATCCAATTTCCAGGCTTTTGCCCATGGCTGGTCCTGCAGGTTTTGCCTATTCAAGTGCGTGTCCGGGTACTTTTTTAAGGTAGTGAGAGTGTCTGCCTACACTCCCCTTTCCCCAAACCTTCAATAGTACCAGTCATTATGTTCTTCACATGTTGGGGGAGGGTGGGCACTGGGTAATGGAAAGCCTGGTTACAAGGGCAGAGTGGCTTGATGAATAGCTATGATTAGCTCAATTAGAGTAATAGGGTCACAGGTCCAACTCATTCATGCCAATTTAAATAACCCGGTTAAGCAAGCCCCATTTGCCTGCGTTTGGCCTATATCCTTCTTGACCTCTGGAAACCTCCAATATTGACAAGATTCAAATGAGGGGTGTATCAGGGTAACAATTCCCAATTCCATTGTGCGATCTTAACACCCCAGCCACAATCATTGTTCCTGCTCACACTGTGCCTGGGATTTCTCAGAAGCTCTGAGTTAGTTCCCACCAATGACTTCTCCTTACTGCCCTTTACCGCCAAGAAGGACAAGAGTACAGATGTTGCAGGAATATTACCATCCCAAAGTTCCTCTTTCTTCACTGCTGTTGTGTTAAATCAGGGAGATCCTGACCTACAACCGAGAGGAAGGCTGCAGAGGGATATGGTTTATGGAGTTCAATCCAAGCAAGTATGAGGTGTGGCACTTTGGGAGGTTGAGTGCAAGGGGAGAGAATACAGTTAATGGCAAGATTCTTAACAACATTGATGTGCAGAGGGATCATGGGGTCCAAGCACACTAAAGCTGGCAGCACAAGTAGCTAGGGTGTAAAGAAGGTGTAGACAGTGGCGGACTGGCCAGGGTGTCAGCTTGCCCTGATGAAGTGGGCCCCCTATATCAAGTGGGCCCCTGATGAAGTGGGCCCCCTTTGTCTCCTGGCAACCAATATTTTTAGACCCACATCCGCCACTGGGTGTAGAGTATGCTTGCCTTCATTGCTAGGGGCATTGAGTATAAGACTCAGGAAGTCATGATGCGACTTTGGTTGGGCCGCATTTGATGTATTGCGTGCAGTTCTGATCCCTCCATCACAGGAAAGATGTCGAGTCTTTGGAGAGGGTACAGAGTTTGTCAGAATGCTACATGGTTTGAAGCATTTTAGCTACAAGGTGAGGTTGGATATGAAGTTAAATTGTTTATTCTGGAATATCGGAGGTTGATGTGAGACTTGATAAATGTATATAAAATTACGAGAGGCATAGATAGGGTAGAGAGTCAGAACCTTTCTCCACAGGGTGGAAATATCCAACACTAGAGGGCATAGCTATATGGTGAGAGGGGGAAAGTTTACTGGAGATGTGTGGGACAGGTTTTTGAGCCTGGAACGCATTGCCAGGTGGAGGCAGATCCAATACAATACAATTATTTATTATCATTTGAACCTAAAATGAGACTAGATTCTAAATCAGCATGGCTGAGTTGGGCCAAAGGGCTTGTTTCTGTGCTCTGCGACTCAATGATATATTTGTGCTATCAACTCAAAAATACTGCAATACAGGGGAAGGTACATCACCACCTTCAGAGCGATGGGCAATAAACATGACCTCTCTAGTATTCACCACTCCCCCACAATAAATTGAAAAGAATAGTTTAGTTAAAAGTTATTCACACAGTGGCTGCAGCTACCAGCAGAAGCAGCTCAGCTGCAAGTCTTTCAGCTTTATAAAATCATCTGCAATGTGCATGCTCGTTTTCTGACCACAATGTCTCTTGTGAAACATGCAGAACACTTTCATTCCAGCCATCTGCCTGTCGCACAGTTATTTAGATCAATGGAAGCTATGAAACGTCATTCATTACTGAAATAAGATGTTAATTGCTGTCCTTCGATATAGACCATAAATACTCCCAATACTACATCTGGCTGGCGTTCATGAAAGGCAAGGCAAGGCAAGAAGAGGGACGTTGTGCACTATTGGCAGCCTAACTCATTGGCTTTCCCTATCGGGAACTCCAGCAGCTAATTTTAACGAAGGAGAAGTTGTGGCTTGTGCCCCTGTGGTTTCTCAATATGTTCAACCAGACAATGATGCTCCCTGTAGGGATCGCATTCTTGGAAGATCACTCCCAGGGTACCCGAGAGACAGAGACAAGGGTTATTTATGAGCTGTGCAGTTCATTTAAAGCAAATGGGCTGTAAATATAAAATAATAGTCTCCTAGTTCCCAACGTGTTAAGCCCCAGCTGACTCTCCGAGGGCCGACACCGCTGCCATCCTAGCTCCTGTTCCCACCGTCCATGCTGCAACCTCTCTGGCCCTCCTTTGTTTTACTATGATAGCCATGGTGCACATGCCAGTGTGGAGATCCAGCCATTGGTTCTACAAGAGTAACAGGTCGGAATCACCTTGGCCACCTCCAGAATTCCTCAAGCAGATGTTCCCAGTTGTGGTCTTCCCCAATGTCGCTGGCTACCCCCTCAATCCAGGCGGCTTGCTGGTGGGAAACAAAATGGGAAAAAGTACTCACGTTGATCAATAACTATATTCCTTGGAACTGTAAGTCTTTCTAGCTGCAAACAAGACTCCTGCCCCAACAATCTGCAGTGACCTCTCCACTGCATTCCTGTTGTCAGACTAATACTCTTATTTCAGCTATTTCTGACACCAATCTGACCATCTCTGGATGAACCGGACTATCCACAATCTGGTGATACAGGTCTAAAGTCTAAAGTGAAGTAAACGTAGCGTTTAACCCCTCACATTTAAGAATATGGAGTAAGCCATTTAGAACGGAGATGAGGAAACACTTTTTCTCACAGAGAGTGGTGAGTCTGTGGAATTCTCTGCCTCAGAGGGCGGTGGAAGCAGGTTCTCTGGATGCTTTCAAGAGAGAGCTATATAGGGCTCTTAAAAATAGCAGAGTCAGGGGATATGGGGAGAAGGCAGGAATGGGGCACTGATTGGGGATGATCAGCCATGATCACATTGAATGGCGGTGCTGGCTCGAAGGGCCAAATGGCCTACTCCTGCACCTATTGTCTATTGTCTATATTAAGTTTATTTTCACAAGTGGAGTGAGATCAAGAGTGAAGTGTGTTATAGGTACCAGGAATGGGACAGTACCTGGAGCAGCATTGCAGACTCACTAATGCAACAAGCCAACAAATAAATAGAGAATATTCAATAATACAATCGGTAATACTCGGCTATCATTATCGGCGATCGCTCAAAATCGAGTTTGTTTGCTCTCCTGGTGAGCCCTTTCTGTAACAGTGATGTACAGGTGATGAACCTCTAGATGGACACTTGTGCATGGCATATTTTAAAACGGGGAGATTGGTGCACAGGCAGCCACCACACGGTCCTTGATAGAGACAGACCTCGGTGCCTTAGCATGGACTCCACCATGGTTGGGAGTCTCTCCCTGCTGTAGCCTTCTTCCACCTTTTCAGCCATTGTGGTGCTCCACCTGCTGGCCAGCCACCATCCTCCATGCCTGCTTCACCGTTCAGGTCTTCTCCTTGTTTTGCCGTGCTTTGTTATGCCCCTGTCCCACTTAGGAAACCTGAACGGAAACCTGTGGAGACTTTGCGCCCCACCCAAGGTTTCCGTGCGGTTCCTGGAGGTTGCACGTGGTTGCCAGAGGTTGCAGGTAGTGGAAGCAGGTAGGGAGACTGACAAAAACCTCCGGGAACCTCCGGGAACTGCACAGAAACCTTGGGTGGGGCACAAAGTCTCCACAGGTTTCCGTTCAGGTTTCCTAAGTGGGACAGGGGCTTTAGGAATCTTCCCCTCAACCTGCCCACTCTGGGTGACCCTGCCAGGAGCTTGGCTGCGGATGGGTTAGATCTCAGCATCTTAGACACACTGGAGCCTCTCACCACAACAAGGTGGTGAGGCGACCCTTCAAAAAGAATACCCCGTAACCAGACCATAATGGCTCAAAACCAAAGCATGGAGTGCAAAAACAAAGTCTGAAGTAATTTGTGGCAAAGCTATGGTAGTGGTAAGGGTTGTGCAGCGCTCAAGTTGCTGGGAACAAACTGTTCTTGAACCTGTTCATGGTTGTCAGGCACCTGTAACTTCTTCCCATGATAGCAGCGAGATGAGATCACGGACAGGGTAGTGTGGGTCTTTGATGATATTAGCAAGCTTTAAGAGCAGTGCCTCCTGTAGACCCCATTGGTGCTGGCAAGGTCAATACCCGTGAAGGATTGGGCAATGTCTACCACTCTTTTGCAGTCTCCTTCATTCCTGGGTGTTGGCATTGCTGAGCCAGGCCACGATGGAACCAGTCCGCATGCTTTCTACCGAACACCAGTGGAAGTTTGATTGACAGAGTATTCGGCGACATCCAGAATCTCCTCAATCCACTGAGGAAGTAGTGGTGTTGATGAGCTTTCTTTATGACTGCATCAATGTGTTGGACCCAGAACACATCTCCAGAGACATGCATGCCCCGGAACTCCTTCCCAATTATTTCACTCACCTACACAATAGGGTCAACCTTCGGTGGATAACTAACCTGCAACTGCATGTCTTTGGGAGGAAACCGGAGCATCTAGAGAAAGCCTGGTCACAGGGAGAAGATGGTTCCGAGGTTGGGTTTAAACTCACTGCTGGGGTTATGGATGCTGCACTTCTCACACCTCATATGTCACTCAGATGACTTACAACCCAATGACACTTTCAGTTTGAAGAAGGGTCTTGACCCGAAACGTCCCCCATTCCTTTCCACCAGAAATGCTATCTGAGCCGCTATCGCAGTCGTTGCCTCAAAAAGGCTGGCAGCATCATCAAGGACCCACACCATCCTGGCCACACACTCATCTCCCCGCTACCTTCAGGTAGAAAGTACAGGAGCCTGAAGACTGCAACGACCAGGTTCAGGAATAGCTACTTCCCCACAGCCATCAGGCTATTAAACTCGGCTCGGACAAAACTCTGAACATTAATAGCCCATTATCTGTTATTTGCACTCCATCAGTTTATTTATTCGTGTGTGTATATATTTATATAATGGTATATGGACACACTGATCTGTTCTGTAGTCATGCCTACTATGTTCTGTTGTGCTGAAGCAAAGCAAGAATTTCATTGTCCTATCAGGGACACATGACAATAAACTCACTTGAATCTTGAATCTTGAATCTTGAGTTACTCCAACTTCTATCTTTGGTTTAAACCAGCATCTGCAGTTCCTTCCTACACAAAACAATGTTCTGACAACATTTAGGAAGTGCTTGAGTGAGCATTTAGATTGCCTAAGAGTTGAAGCTGGAGTGAAGGTAAATGAGACCAGTGTTGATATAGGTACTTGGTATTCACTGTGGACATAGTGGCCTAAACGGCCTGTTTCTGTGCAGCATGACTGGTTCTTAGAGATCTGGCTAAGATACATATTAATTTGGAAGGCCATGATAGGTGTGAGAACTTCCTGAGGGGGAACGTGAGCCTGAAGATAAGGTGATAGTGTGCTAGATTGGAGGCATTGAATTGCTACCCACGCTATTGAGAACATTTACTTTCCTTTTGCGGGCTTGTCTAACCCCACCTCCACCTCAGCCCACGGCTATTGAAGGCTTGAATCATTTGCCTTTCCTTAATTTTAGAACCAATTTCTGTGGATGAAATTAGATCACAGAAACCGTTGATCATTAGGTCCTTTGGTGTTCTGCCCCTTATTATTTAATTGAACTTTTATTTTTAGTTTGATTAAGCAAACACCACTCACTGAATGCGTCTTATTGACCATTGATTTGCATTTAGATTTCTTCCTAAAAAGGCGTTCACCCAAACGTGGCCGTGTCTATTATACCTCATTACAGTAGATCACAGAGGCTAGGTACAACATTGATTACATGATTGGCGCTGACATCCTACAGAAGATTTGCACATATAACATGGAATATAATGAAGTGGGAATGTGCACATCGAAAAGAGAGTGTAATGGATGAGACATCACACTGCATTAACTCTTAAGCATGCATTGATCTGGGATCGACCTCTGGCTGCCCCTATTGAGTATTTGTTCTAATTACCAAAACCTTCTCTTTCACTGGATGATATTGAATCAAGGATGAATGGGGCAAAGTTATCATTCTCAGCCAGACAATTAGAAAGCTTGCTACAGAGAAAAGCAAGTCTTGCATTTAATAGCCTTTTTTTTTGATTACCCAAAGCATTTTACAACCTATGAATTATTTTGTTAGTGTGCTCATTGAATGCGGACGATTTGTCGACTTCTTACAAACATATGGTGCAACATAAACGTAGAAACGATCCGTTTCAGGACTGGGTGAATGGTGGTCAAGAATAACAAATAACTATCTCTCCTTTATTCTTCTGCTTTCTACCTCTGCTTCTTTTCTCTTCCTTTTCTTTATTTTCTCATTCTTTTCTCATTTTCCTTTTCTCACTTTCTGATATCACACACTTCTCTATTTCCTTTCTATTCTTTTTCTGTCTCCTTTTTATTGTACATGAACTGTAACGTCAATATATACAAAAAAAGAGACTCACAAAAAAAACAAAAAAACCGAATGCGGACAATAAAATGGGGCAGTAAATTTGATATCAATAATCCCCCATGAATAGCAATGTGATAATTAGTCTAGTTAGTGATAGTTAGACTAGACTTCCTCCACTCCTCTCCTCCCCCCTCTCCTGTTTCCTCATTGTATCTCCAAACTAAACTCGTGCGTGAACGGGCGATCGCTGGTCGGCACGGACTCGGTGGGCCGAAGGGCCTGTTTCCGCACTGTATCTCTAAACCAAACTAAAAACTAAATAATGAACAGGGTTTTATTAATACTAAACTAGGGTGTCGGGACATTGGAAATAATGTTCTTCAAGATGTTATCAGAGGCCTAGTTTTGATATTGCATTTGAAAGGCAGCACCTCCAACACTGCCTCGGTGGGACTTCAGTGAACATTCTGAGCCAAAGGCTTGAGAGCAACCACGCATTGTAGTTGGCCCTGCAGCAAGTTACGTACACCCGGTGAGGCTGCTTTAACAAGGAATCGGTTGCCATGGTTTCCATGATGGAGTAGAGGGACCTTCTGCTGGGATCACAAAGTCCCCTGGATGCTGAAATAATGCAGGCAATTCTCATCTTGAGGTTGTGATGATGTGATGAGGGTGGTGAATATCTGGGGAGCTATACCTTAGGCTTGGAAAGCGGCCTGGCCCACACACAATAACACTTGGGCTAGTTCTCTGTTAGTTTGTAGAAGATAATTATTGGATTTTTCCAACTGAGTGATCTGTTTAGTTTAGTTTAGAGATGCAGCGCGGAAACAGGCCCTTCGGCCCATCGAGTCCACGTCGACCAGCGATCCCTGCACATTAACACTCCCCTACACACACTAGGGACAATTTAGAATTTTACCAAGCCAATTGACCTACAAATCTGTATGTCTTTGGAGTGTGCATTTTTTGATTTTCATGTCAACATTGCACTTTGCAGTACAGAAACCATTTTTCCACAGTGCAGTTCCCCAAACAGCAATGACCAGATGAGCCAGTTCAAGTTCAAGTTCAAGTGAGTTTATTGTCATGTGTCCCTGTATAGGACAATGAAATTCTTGCTTTGCTTAAGCACACAGAAAATAGTAGGCATTTACTACAAAACAGATAAATGTGTCCATATACCATGATATAAATATATACACACATGAATAAATAAACTGATAGTGCAAATAACAGAAAGTGGTTGGTAATAATCAGAGTTTTGTCCGAGCCAGGTTTAATAGCCTGATGGCTGAGGGGAAGTAACTATTCCTGAACCTGGTTGTTGCAGTCTTCAGGCTCCTGTACCTTCTACCTGAAGGTAGCAGGGAGATGAGTGTGTGGCCAGGATGGTGTGGGTCTTTGATGATACTTCCAGCCTTTTTGAGGCAGCGACTGCGATAAATCCCCTCGATGGAAGGAAGGTCAGAGCCGATGATGGACTGGGCAGTGTTTACTACTTTTTGTAGTCTTTTCCTTTCCAGGGCGCTCAAATTGCCGAACCAAGCCACGATGCAACCGGTCAGCATGCTCTCGACTGTGCACCTGTAGAAGTTAGAGAGAGTCTTCCTTGACAATCCGACTCTCCGTAATCTTCTCAGGAAGTAGAGGCGCTGATGTGCTTTTTTGATGATTGCATTAGTGTTCTCGGACCAGGAAAGATCTTCAGAGATGTGCACGCCCAGGAATTTGAAGCTCTTGACCCTTTCAACCATCGACCCGTTGATATAAATGGGGCTGTGGGTCCCCCTCCTACTCCTTCCAAAGTCCACAATCAGTTCCTTGGTTTTGCTGGTGTTGAGGGCCAGGTTATTGCGCTGGCACCATATGGACAGTTGCTCGATCTCTCTTCTGTACTCTGACTCATCCCCATCAGTGATACGCCCCACAATAGTGGTGTCGTCAGCGAACTTGATGATGGAGTTCGCACTGTGGTTCGCTACGCAGTCATGGGTATAGAGTGAGTACAGCAGGGGGCTGAGCACGCAGCCTTGAGTGCTGATTGTTATTGAGGCTGACACATTTCCACCAATACGAACAGACTGTGGTCTGTGGACGAGGAAGTCAAGGATCCAGTTGCAGAGGGATGCGCAGAGACCCAGTTCTGCGAGTTTGGTAACCAGTTTGGAGGGGATGATTGTGTTAAATGCCGAGCTGTAATCAATGAATAACAGCCTGACATATGAGTTTTTGTTGTCCAAGTGGTCCAGTGCGGAGTGGAGGGCCAGCGAGATCGCATCCACCGTTGATCTGTTGTGGCGGTTATATTGTGTGGTGTTATTTGAGGGGCATGTGTTGACCAGAACAACTGATGGAACTCAGTGCTTCTCTTCCTGGAATCCCATACAGCTTTTAACATCTACCTGGTGAGAGTGAATTCATGGCCAAGGGATACAGAGTGGGACCACATATACAGAAGGCATAGGTTTGCTGAGTCAAGGGCAAAATTTTGTTGGCCACAAAGTGAATAAGAATCGGACAATAACAATGTTTATTTGCACTTAAACCTGTGATGCAGTGATCCTCCACTGTTGAAGCTGGCAACAAAGTCTTCCTTGTGGTGAACCTGCATTTCTTAATGTTGTTTTTACAGTGCAAAGGGATACAGAATTTCTCCAATATCTTTTCACAGATCTTCCACAAAGCAATCCTTGGCTCATAGCAATGTAGCATTGTGCTCCAGTTCCAAATGTGTATTCAATTGAAGATAAACACAAAATGCTGGAATAACTCAGCGGCTCAGGCGGCATCTCTGGAGGGAAGGAATAGGTCCTTTTCCTTTTTGTCCAGAGATGTTGCCTGACCCGCTGAGTTACTCCAGGACGTTGTGTCAAATTTTGTATTCAATTGAATTTGGTGTCTCAACCATTGTGATAGGTTTCCAGACACATATCTCCATTTGTCATAACTACAATGAGGTCCCCAAACCATGGCTTAAAATAAGCAAAGGTTGCATCTCATATTTCACTTGGGCAGCTTAATGATTATTGATTTCTCTAAATTCAAGTAACCCCTGCATTCCCTCTCTCTCTATCCCTCCCCCACCCAAGTTGCACCAGTCTCTCATTCTCACTGGCCAAACAGCTAACAATGGCCTGTTTCCTTTAGCATTGTTGCTTATTTGCATATCTTCCATTCATTTGTTCCATCTCTCTACATCGCCGTTTATATATCTCGTTTCCCTTTCCCGCGACCCTCAATCTGAAGAAGGGTCTCAACCCAAAACGTCACCCTTTCCTTCTATCCAGAGATGCTGCCTGTCCCGTTGAGTTACTCCAGCATTTTGTGTCTACAGATCTTTGGCTGATAAGACTTTGTGCAAGATTGGATTAGAGTTGTTGGGAGGCTTCAGAAACTCAGCACATCAAGCCACCTGGTGGCTGAAGGCTGCAACTACGTTGTGACGTATGAAATGGAAAACTGAATGGAAAAATCTTAGCTGTAAGCCTCAGAAACAGAAAGAGCCTTGGCAGCCAGCTAAGCACTGCATCCTGCTTAGTCGGTTGTCAAAGCTAGCAAAGGTTCTGAATATTTCTAACATTCAATAGTAAGCAGAATCCTTCAATAACTATTGAACATTTTGAATTTTTTTAGAAATTGTTTAAATGCAAAGTGTAACCTACTTATGAACAATTAAATACAATTTTCATAAAAATCTAAATTGATCACTACATACTTTAAATGAAAATCTTTAAAAGCTGCAGACACTAAAAATATAAAATTAAAACATAAAACGCTACATTTGTGGAAAGAGACACTATTAACATTTTGGGTCTGCAGAACTTCATCAGAACAGAGAAAGAGAGAAAGAAGTTAGCCTAAGTAAAGGGCCTGCCCCACTTTCACAACCTAATTCACGACCTCTGCTGAGTTTGCCCATGACTCATACTCGCAGCATGGTCGTCACAAGGTCGTAGGAGGTCGTAGTTATGTCGTAGGTAGGTCGTGATGCTAGTCGTAGGTACTCGTGGCATCAAGTAGGTCGGGGCGTTTTTCTAGCCTGATGAAAAATGTCCACGAGTAAAAAAAATAGCCCCGAGTACCTACGGCTGGCTATTACCTTAATTCTCCGAGTTTGAATCAAGGGGAAAACTCGGGAGAATTCGTGAGTAACTCGGGAAAGTGGGACAGGGGCTTAAAAAAGGTCGTGAAAGTGGGGCAGGCCCTTTAGTCCATGCAATCTCCCGGTTGCCAAACACTTTAACTCCTCTTCCCATTCTCACACTGACCTTCCTGTCCCAGGCCTCATCCATTGTCAGAGTGAGGCCCAATGCAAATTGGAGGAACAGCACCTCATATTTCCCCTGTGGCTGCTTGCAACCAAGTGGTATGAATATTGATTTCTCTAATTTCAAGTAGCCCGTGCATTCCCTCTCTTCTCTCCGCCCCTTCCCCACCCTAGTCGTCCTGCTAGTTCTACTGTTCGCATCTGCCACAGCCAACAATGGGCCATCGTGGGCTCCACCTTTCCTTAGTCATCAGTGCGGGCTCTGATATGTACTTGCATTTTCCTACCTCCGGTTCCCCCCCTCCCCTCGACTTTCAGTCTGAGGAAAGAGATGCTGCCTGACCCGCTGAGTTACTCCAGCACTTTGTGTCTATCTTGGTTAAAGTAGCAGGAAGGTAAGATTGTGCTAGTGTGCCTGAGCTTACATTTGCCAGACTAATTCGCCATCCAGCTGCCAGTCTCTGGCCTCCTGCACTGGTACAACAAGGCACAGTGCAAGCCCAACAAACGCATCCTCGTCTTTCATCTGCGGGTCATCTCAATTTTGAATTCTCTAACGTAACATAGTCCTCTTTCTTTCTGCTTGCATTAGGACTGCCCATTGGTGATTAACGTTTCTATATTCCTCTTTTCATTCACTGGTATATTCTAGCTTGCTGTACATTCCCAGTAGGTCAACTATACACCATTAGTTGACTTCACAACTTTAGCACCATATTCCCCAGAGCAAGGAGTTCAATGCCCCCTTTATGCTCACATTATTTTGTCTTATCAGAGACATTCCATTCATTCCACCCATCATTCTCCTCCATCCTCTCTGCTTCCTTGACCGACTTGTTTTCTCTCTTGAGCAACACAAGAGAGAACTGTAACTGCTGGAAAAACTCATGCAGCATTTGAGGGGGGAATGGACAGGTGACGCTTGGGGTTGGGACCATCTCCAGTCTGAATGGGCTTGGTATTCCCTCCCCAGATGCTACCTGAACCCACCGAGTTCCTCCAGGAATTTTGTGTTTTGATGAAGATTCCAGGAACAACAGTCTCTTATATTTCTCTTTGTTTTCTCTCTTTCTCAGTTCTAACGAAGGGTCTATGACCTGAAACCTTCACTCTGTTTCTCTTTCCTGTTGTCTGATTTCCAGCACATTCTATTTTTACACTATTTACCGTAACTCCTTCTACATATCCCCGCTGTTTTAACACCAAATCCATATTGGTAGCACATGCCTGTACTGATTCCACATTTATAATCATTGGGAATTTGCAGAATTTCATGCTCCCTCTCTGAATTCCTTGTCCAATACCCAATTGCATTCAGAACAAGGAAGGTGTCAGATTGATTGATTGGTTGAAGGATACATCATGGAAACAGGCCCTGCGACCCATCAATGATCACCCTCTCATAATAGTTCTATGTTTTACATTCACTCCCTATACATTAGAGGCAATTTACAGAGACTGATTAAACTACAAACCTGGAGGCCTTTGGGTTGTGGGAGGAAACCAGAGTGCCTGGAGGAACCTCCCACAATCACAGGGAGAACGTGCAAACTCCACACAGAAAGGTCAGGATTGAACCCGGATCTCTGGCGCTATGAGGCAGCAGCTCTACACAGGGCAGCAGCTCTGTGCCATAAACGGAAGCAACTTTGAAACCTCTGTTTTTGCTTGGAAATGCTGAACTTGCTGACACCACCACAGGAGACGTCTTGAGCTTTGCAGATAAATGCTGAAACTTTCCTTACAAACTCTAAGCCATTAGGTTTGAAAGAGAAGATCGTAAATATTGATGGAAAATATTGACCATGATCAAAAAATGTTTTTAAAAAAGCATTGGAGGAGGAGTGTGTGTCTTATCGGGAATTTTAACCATGTAAAGTTAGTCTTAAGGGCCTGTCCCACTTGCCGATTTTTTCGGTGACTGCTGGCGTCATATCAGGGTCGCCAAAAGATTTTGAACATTTCAAAATCCAGCGGTGACAAAAAAAATGTTGCGACAGTTGAGGAAACACCACGCGTCAATATGCCATCACGCCGCATCACGCCGCATCACACCGCATCACGTCGCATCACGCCCCATCACGCCGCATCACGTCGCATCACGCCCCATCACGCCCCATCACGCCGCATCACGCCGCATCACGCCGCATCACGCCGCATCACGCCCCATCACGCCCCATCACGCCGCATCACGCAGCATCACGCCGCATCACGCCGCATCACGCCCCATCACGCCGCATCACGCCGCATCACGCAGCATCACGCCGCATCACGCCCCATCACGCCGCATCACGCCGCATCACGCCGCATCACGCCGCATCACGCCCCATCACGCCGCATCACGCCGCAACTTTTTCGGTGACCTGTTGCCGGCAGTTGCCAAAAAAAAATCGCCAAGTGGGACAGGCCCTTTAGTGATCTGTGTGAATTCAGTATCTGCCATTCTCTTTCATTAACATCTGCCAAGATCAATCGGACTAAATGCCCCGATGCTGAACTGCAGACTGAGTAATAATGTTAAATATCCACAATAGGTATCGTACCATATTACCCATAACTAAATATAATCTAATGTACAGATAGCTACTAGTAAGGATCATTGACAGATCATGCAACTCTGCCTGGTGAATTCACCAGCAAAGTACCAACTGTACAGTACATATAGGCAAAAGCCATCTAGGTGCTACTGTGAATGCTCTCAAATATGCAATCACCTCAAGCTGTAGCAGTCGTCACTGAATGATCCAATGGATTCTCTCAGGTGTTTCTGCAAGAATCTCCTTCCATTAACAATGATCACTCTGTAACATAGAACGTAGAATGCAGCACAGGAACAGGCCCTTCAGCCCACAATGTCTGTGCCAAACATGATGCCATGATAAACTAATCTGATGTGTCTGCTTGATCCATATCCTTCCATTGCCTGCATATCCATGTGCCTATCTAAAAGCCCCTTCAGTGGCCAGGGTGGTGTGGGTCCCTGATTGTGCCGGCTGCCTTTTTGAGGCAGCGACTCCTGTAGATCCCTTCAATTGTGGGGAGTCAGTGCCCGTGATGGACTGAGCAGTGTTCATCACTTTTTGTAATATTCTTCAGAGATCTGTGGAATTATTTGCCACAGTAGGCTATGGAGGCCAAGTCAATGGATAATATTGAGGCAGAGATAGATAGATTTTTGATTAGTACGGGTGTCAGGGGTTATGGGAAGAACACAGGAGCATGGGGTTAGGAGGGAGAGATAGATCTGCCATGATTGAATGGTGGAGTAGACTCGATGGGCCGAATGGCCTTTCTGATCCTATCACTTATGACCTTATGACCTATATACCTTCAAGATCCAACAAATGGAAATAATTAATAAAAACAGAAACACTAGTTTGTTTCATTGTTCTCGGGACCAGGACACGAAGGACAATAGGTATTTCCCAAACCTATAAGCCAACAAAAATGCTCAAAGCAGAAGGGATCATGAATGAAACTAGATATCCTGCTGGTGAGACACAGCTCCGTTTATTTGCTTCACGGTCTGTTGATACATTAGCTGAGGTTTAACAACTATTTTATTGCCCCAGAATTTACAAAGAATTCCTATTACAAACCAGTCAGTCATGGAAGAATCAAATTGACTTTAGTCTTGCTAAATTTTCTTTCTAGATTAAAGGCAAAATCACAAAGGTAGAACTACACACAATCCAGTACATTGTGAATGCAATTTCACCAGCACTATCCTTTCGAACTTTGTTTCTTGTTCGGGATGTTGGACATTGTTCCTCTTGTTCAGTGATAGTCTTCATGTAAAATTTGAAGTGTCTTGCAATAGTTGACTTCTTTTGACACCTGCTGAGCAAAGCTGAACAGCTTGGTAATTGTACATTCATCTCAACGTAAAACATAAATAATTAATCTTCCCCTTTCAAGGTAAGGTAACAATGAAGCCAACACTGTTTTATTTTAGCTTTTCTTGGGTTCTTAGAATCAAATTGTTACTGGGATTAACCTTTTTTTTCTTTTCCTTTGAGAATCAAGATGCTCCCTGAACATTATATATGTAGAGTGCATGATTCATATGCTTCAGAAGCTAATCAATTTGAATACAGGAACATCTAAAATAGTTATTTGGAACAGTACATGCTAAACATGCTAAATCCTTTGAAGTAAAATAATCTGTAAGAAACTTGTCCATGGCAGCCAACATTAGTGAGATTATATATCATGTAAATGTTATAAAATAGTTCAAGGTCGCAGTGGGGACTAAGATACGATACCGAAAAAAAATCGCATCTCCGTCAAGGTAAGAGATTGGAAAAAAGTTTTCCCCAACCCACGCCCCCCACATAAAACAAACCAAGGAACACTAAAACATACCTTTAACACATACTAAAAATAACAAAAAGATGAGAGGACAGACGTTGGTGAGGCAGCCACGGCTGGTGGCACCACCCGGCATGATGATAGCATGCAGTAGCAATCAAAAGAAAACAGTGCAAGATGTTGTGGAATTCAGTTATTAACACAGAATAAAGAGAGGAGTAAATTTAGGTCAATGTTCGGAAGTGACAAGTTGTAGTTTGATAAATTCAATTGGCAAGGGAACTCGGACAAATAGTCAGCATTCAATTATTCACAATCAAAGCAGTGTGTTAAAGGCTGTGTGCACTATATTGATATGTGGACTAAGCTGATCATGGAGTTAGGAAAACAGGACCATGACAATCAGAACAGGAGTGAGCTATTTGGCATTTAGAATCTCCACCATTCTTCAAGATGGTCGCTGATCTGCCTCATCTCCATTTCCTGCACCATCCCCACATGCCTTTATTCCTATAATATCTGCAGATCTCTGTTTGGAATGCTCCTTGATAAGGCTCCATAGCCCCCTGGGGTGGAGAATGCCAAAGAGATCTGCGTGAACATATCTCTCCTGATATCTCAGACCTGGAACGAGCTCCCTCATTCTGTGCTGGCGATTCCCCTTTTGATGGACACCTCGGTCAAGGTGAGGAGTTGCAGATCTGCAATCCTAACAGTTTCCCTTTCCACGGATGCTGCCTGACCTGCTGAGTATTTCAGCATTATCTGTTGTTGTTCCACCTTTCCAGCATTAGTAGTGGTGCAGGAGTAGAGTTGCTGTCTTACAGCGCCAGAGATCCGGGTTCGATCCCGACTACGGGTGTTGTCTGTATGGAGTTTGTACATTCTTCCCGAGACTGCGTAGGTTTTCCTCGAGATCTTCGGTTTCCTCCCACATTTCAAAGACGTACAAGTTTGTAGGTTATAATTATTGTGGTATAAATGTAAATTGTCCCTAGTATATGTAGAATTGTGTTAATATATAGGGATCGCTGGTCGGTGCAGACTCGGTGGGCGGAAGGGCCTGTTTCCGCGCTGTATCTCTAAACTAAAACTATTAGCAATGCTTCAAGGGAAATTTTAGTTTTTAATTTCAATCAGATCATTCCCTCTTCTGAATGCTCGAAATTACAGCCTTGCTTAATATAGCAGGGCTGTAATTTCTTAATATTCAAATCCTCTTAATATGGCAAACTTACCACCCCAAGAACCAGTCTGATGCATCTTTGTTGCTTTCTTGTTGTGGTATGTACTTCTCTTTTTTAGTATGGAGAGTTTAACACTACACAATACTCAAGGTTCAGTATTTCTAAGCCCTTATATAGTCGTAGTAAGTGTCCGAAAGTTATCCAAACCCAGCTCCACGAGAATATCATTACGAAGTTAATGATCAAAATGTAGATAAATAGTGACCAAAAGCAGGAATACACTTAAAAAAAACACCATGGAATTAAAAAATGCATGGGAACTGTAAAGGGATGATTTATGAACTGATGGCAAACATCACTCAGTTTAGTTTAGCATAGTTTATTATTGTCATGTGTCCCAAGGTTTGGTGAAAAGTTTATCTTTTGTTGCGTGTTATCCAGTCAATGTAAGATGATTACGGTTAAACCGGCCATAGTCCACAGGATGAAGGGTATATCATTTAGTGCAAGATAAAGTCAGAGTACATATCGTTCAAAGGTCTTCAATGAGGTAGATGGGAGGTCAGGGTTGCACTCTGACTGCTGAGAGGATGGTTCAGTTGCCTGATCATAACTGGGAAGAAATGGTCCCTGAATCTGGACGTGTGCGTTTTCAAACTTCTTACCTTTTCCTGATGGGTAAAGGGAGAAGAGGGAGTGACCGGGAAGACTGGTCCTTGATCCCACACACGCTAGGGACAATTTATACAAACCTGTGCGCCTTTGGAGTGTGGGAGGAAACCCAAACCCAAACCCTAACCCTAACCCCAGCCCTAACCATAACGTAACCCTAACCCTAACTCTACGTTGATAGGCTTGGTATTTATAAATTGTCCCTAGCGTGTGTGGGATAGTGTGCGGGGGATCGCTGGTCAGTGCGGACTCGGTGGGCCAAAGGGCACTGTATCTCTGAACTAAATATGACACAGGGGCCCCAGGAGTTGGACTCGAACCCTCAATGTTCTGCATGGGAACTAAACTGTTGGTCACAAGTTGTCCCAGAGGCAGATCGCTCTTCCAATGGTCTCTCCAAACCCCCAGAGGCAGCGGGCTTTTCAACTGGGTACAGGCAATGTTGTCAATGTACCAGTGCCACCCTCCTGCTCCGGCCACTGAGTAAATACCCACCTTTGAAGCAAGGCAAGGGGGTGGGGAGTGGAGAAGGAGGGATGGGGCGGGAGGGAGTAAGAGGGGGGAAGGCTGTTCAGTCTACACTCACTGTGAAAAGTTATAGAGATGGTGATCGGATCTGGAAGCGGACCAATACGGCTCAGACATCTTTTTATTTGCACAATTGATTTTATTGTCTTAATCTTAATATATTAATGTTTAAAATCCATGGATTATAGGAAGAATATTTTACAGCCCATCTGTGGTCCCTAACCCTAACCGGGCATCACCCACAGGACAGCATTCGTCAGCGTGTGACAGGGCGCACGACATGATGAGACACACAAATGTCGTCCCAAGATTTTGAACATTCCAAAATCCTTGGGTGACAGGGAGACACTGCGCATCACTGCATGCGTCACCACGCCTCACCACACGGCAATCTTTTTTTAGGCTCTTGCCTAAATGTGGCCCAAATGGGACAGGCCCTTTAGTGTTCTGCAGGGCTCTGATTGTGGTAACAATGTGATTGTGAACAGAATGATCTAAACACAGGTTAGCAGGAGGCTGACAAAGCAGCACAAGATATGAATACAAATAAGCAGCATGACAATGCCATGAGTTTAAGCTGTTTATGTTACTGAATAATAGATTGACTCACATCGAGTTACTCTAAATCGGCATCAGCCAAAAAGTTCAAACCTACTTTGTGCCTGCAATTGATTGCCCTTCGATAGTGGTGTGGAGGTGGGAAGATCTGTGTCACTGGACTTTTGGCAATGATATTAGGGATGTGTTTAGATTCTGCTTCTATGCACATTCCACGAAAACATTTAGAGTCATAGAGTTGTATAGTGATACAGAGTGGAAACAGGCCCTTCAGCTCAACTTGCCCACACCGGCCAACATGTCCCAGCTACACTAGTCCTATGGCGTTTGGCCCATATCCCTCCTAACCTGTCCTATCCATGTACCTGTCTAACTGTTGCTTAAATGTTGGGATAGTCCCAGCCATACAAAAGTTACCCCTCAGATTCTTATTAAATCTTTTCCCCTTCAACTTAAACCTATGTCCTCTGATCCTCAATTCACCAACTCTGGGCAAAAGACTCTGTGCATCTACCTGATCTATTCCTCCCATGATTTTATACACATTCATAAGATCACCCCTCATCCTCCTGCCCTCCAAGGAATAGAGTCCCGGCCTACTCAACCTCTCCCTGTAGCTCCTGGCAACATCCTCGTAAATCTTCTCTGTACCCTTTCCAGCTTGATAGCTTTTAGGCTGGTACTTAAGGAGCACCACATTATGGAAGGTGCTGTCCTTTGACTGAGACTAAACTGAAGTTCCATCTCCGCTCTCACAAGAATGTAGTAGATTCCAGACCCTGTGCTGTAACAGAGCAGTGGAGTTTTACTTAATATACAGGCAAATATTTATTCCACAGTTAATAACAACATCGCATGTCATATTACATTGTGGTCAGTAGGTACTGCCCATATGCAAGTTGACAGCTGTGGTTCCCATCCTGCAACATCTGGTGGCATGGTGGCGTATCGGTAGAGCTGCTACCTAATGCCCCTGTCCCACTTAGGAAACCTGAACGGAAACCTCTGGAGACTTTGCGCCCTACCCAAGGTTTCCGTGCGGTTCCTGGAGGTTGCAGGTGGTTGCCGGAGGTTGCAGGTAGTGGAAGCAAGTAGGGAGACTGACAAAAACCTCCGGGAACCTCCGGAAACCGCACGGAAACCTTGGGTGGGGCGCAAAGTCTCCAGAGGTTTCCGTTCAGGTTTCCTAAGTGGGACAGGGGCATTACAGTGCCAGAGACTAAGGTTCAACCCTGACTACGGGTGCTGTCTGTACAGAGTTTGTACGCTCTGTGTGAGTTTTCTCCGGGGAGCTCCAGTTTCCTCTCACTCTCCAAAGGCTAATTAGCTTGGATTAATTGTAAATTGTCCCTAGTGTGTGTTGGATAGTGTTAATGTGTGTGAATTGCTGGCCAGTGCGGACTTGGTGAGCTGAAGGTGTAGGAAACAACGGCAGATGCTGGTTTAAATCAAAGGTAGACACAAAATGCTGGAGGCAGGCAGCATCTCTGGAGAGAAGGAATGGGTGACGTTTCGGGTCGAGACCCTTCTTCAGTCTGAAGAGTGAGCTCGTGTTCAAGAAGGAACTGCAGATGCTGGAGAATCGAAGGTCTCTGAAGAAGGGTTTCGGCCCAAAATGTTGCCTATTTCCTTCACTCCATGGATGAGTTTCTCCAGTAATTTTGCCTACCTGAAGAGTGAGCTCACCTGGTGAGCTGAAGGGCCTGTTTCCGTGCTGTGTCTCTAAATTAAATTAACAGCATCACTACAAAGTACATAGTTGCAATGCTGTGGGAAGCCAGAGAACTATAGAAACGACAGGCTCTATGCTCCTCCAACAGAGTGCCACAATTGTTGGCAACATTGCAACCAAATCTTTCCCATTCTACCCCGCGAATGGCAGATGGAAATTTCACCAAAATAATTGGATGCAAACAACCTCACATCCAGAATTTGGGACAAATGTGTCACTCAAACACAGTGCTGACAGAAGCCTAATTAAACTGCAGATGCCTCAGCAAGTATTTTTATCCTGAATTAGTTTAATTTAGAGATACAGCGTGGGAACAGGCCCTTCGGCCCACTAAGTCTGTGCCGACCAGCGATCACCCATAAACTAGTTCTGTCCTTCACACTAAGGGCAATTTACAGAACCTACAAACCTGCACGTCAAGGAGAACGTGTTAGCTCCGTACAGGCAGCACCCGTAGTCAGGATTGAACCTGGGTCTCTGGCGCTGTAAGGCAGCAACTCTACAGTTGTTCTACCCTGCTGCCCTTTATTGAAATGCTTTTTTTAATTGAAGTCTGTGGATTTTTTATCAGCAAGATATTGGTTGGGACTTGTCCTGTAATTTTTAATGCAGGCTGGTGCCTTATTGCTGGTTCAGTGTACAAGTGTCTCCCCAGCCTTCTATTACAGTCTCATGGATTTCTTCACGGTTATGCATCTGTTCACTGCTGTGCTTCAGCCCCTCTTTATTCACTGACATCTTTGCTCCCATTTTCTGTCATCCTCTCTGCCACGGCCCTGGCCACCTATCACATCATCTGCCTGGTGTGCATTTCCAACCCATACCGTTTGGCTTTAAGACATGCCCCCTCTTTGTCTCTTAAGCCCCATTCCTTCGCTCTCGATCCTCGCTGCTTCTCAATAGCGTTACAATACGGACACTCTCACCGGCTCACAAGCTAAACAGTTTCTGCCACAGCCAGACACCGAACCGCTCTGCAAGCACAACGGCAATCAATTTGTCCTTGAAAATGACAAGTTGTGATTTACTGTGGAATGAGACGTAAATGAAGCATCTGAGAAGCGGTTAGTAGAAGTTGGTGGGGAAATAGCAAAGCAATCTCAACGTGCTCCACTTTTTTAAGGATCGCTGTGAAAGAGCCTATAAATGTCGTGTTGTACGAGGCGTGTGACGTAAATTGAAAGATAAATATCTTTCTAATTATTCCTTTTTTCCATCGTTGTTGCAAAGGCCTGATTACGTTGACAGCATAAGTACACAGGCACCTATGACTGCTGGATAGCGATCAGTAATCTTGCGCTCATATGGAACGGCAGATGCTGGATTACAAAATAAAGGCACTAAGTGTGAGTGTGTCAGCGGGTCAGGCAGCATCTCTTGCAGGACATGGTACTGACATTCTGGGTCGGTACTTTCTCCAGACTGATTGTAGTATGGGGGAGAACTGAGGCCACACGCAAACTGGAGGAACAGCACCTCATTCTCCACTGGGGCAGCTTACAACCCAACAGTATGAACATTGAATTCTGCTATTTTAGGAAACTAGCCAACAACTATCCCGCCTCCCCTCTTATCCCTCTCTTCCCAGTGCCCCACATGGATGCACACCCATTTCTCTCACCTTCCCGTCTGCTTCACCCTTCTCCCGTGCCTTTCATCTACATCCTTTCCTCTGGCTTCACATTTTACACCTCTTCTCTCCTTATCTCAGACTTTTGTCTTATTTTCATCTCTGCTCTTTCTCCACCCATCGGCCAGTCAAAACCCCCCTCACCTGTATCCACCTATCACTCACCTGGCTTTATCCTGCACCCCCCTCCACCTCTCTCCTCGCTTACAGCTCTAGCTGGACTACAATCAGTCTGACGAGGGGTCCTGACCTGAAACGTCACCTATCCATGTCCTCCCTGACCTGCTGACATACACCAGTAATTTCCTGGTGTGCAGGAAGGAACTGCAGATGCTGGTTTACACCGAAGATAGACACAAGGTGCTGGAGTAACTTAGCAGGCCAGGCAGCATCTCTGGAGAGAAGGAATGGGTGATGTTTCGGGACTGAAGTAGGAGGGTCTTGACCCAAACTGCCACTCATTCCTTCTCTCCAGCGATGCTGCCTGCTCTGCCGAATAATTTTTTGGTTTTAGTTTGTCTCTCCCCATCAACGGCTATGAATCGCTAAGTACCACCGCACTGTGCCAATCTGAAGAATAACTTTCCCTGACTTTCAGAATCAAAATCAGAATCAGAATCAGATTTTATTCACCAAGTATGTTTTGCAACATACGAGGAAATTCATTTTGTATCCTGTCATTCGGGATATTCCAGTCATCCAGCTGTAAAAGGGCAGGGATGTGCAAATGCTGTGCTCATGCCCCCAGTACATGAAAACCAACTACTTGTACAGAAGTACAGGGGAGGCACGGTGGCACAGCCTTAGAGCTACTGCCGTACAGCGCCAGAGACCCAGGTTCGATCCTAACTAGGGGTTGAGTCTGTATGGAGTTTGTACGTTCTCCCCGGGACCTGCGTGGGCTTTCTCCGAGATCTTCGGTTTCCTCCCACACTCCAAAGACGTACAGGTTTGTGGGTTAATTGGCTTGGTATAAATGTATAAACGTAAAATTGTCCCTAGAGTGTATAGGATAGTGGTAGTGTGCGGGGATCGCTGGTCGATGTGGACTCGGTGAGCCGAAGGGCCTGTTTCTGCGCTGTGATCTCTAAACAGCAGGGACGTGCGGTCAGGGGAGGCAGAGCCTCACCTGTTATACCCCCAATGAAAATAGCTGTTAAGAAAAGTAAAGAAAAATAATAATAAAATAAAACAAATATAAAGATCTTTCCACTGATCTGCGTTATAAATGCCATTTCTAAATGAATCTAATCATTTTTTATAGTCAAAATCGCCAAATTTGCGCAGCTCCGCTGCAAATACAGGAAGCTGAGCCTCCCCTCTGATCGCGCAACCCCTCAGAAACGGCATGGGGCACGGGCAATAAGCGTGTGCCTGTTACTATCTCTATGTATGTCACCAATGTAATGTTTGTAGATCCCTTCATGACATGTCCTCACCTTCCATAGTCCAGGTAGCTTATTTCACATATAAAGATATTAAATTTAGGCTCGCTGGTCTCTTCATAAAACTGCAATGAAAAAGCACCAGGGGAGGCAGCGATGGCGTCAAGTTGGGAAAAGCGGAAGTACAACGGGATCTAGGGGTCCTTGTTCATCAGTCTATGAATGGTACAGCAGGCAGTGAAGAAAGCGAATGGCATGTTGGCCTTTATAACAAGATAAATCGAATATAGGAGCAAAGAGGTCCTTCTGCACTTGTACAGAGCCCTAGTGAGACCACACCTGGAGTATTGCATGCAGTTCTGGTCCCCTAATTTGAGGAAGGACATTCTTGCTTTTGAGGGAGTGCAGCGTAGGTTTACAAGGTTAATTCCCGGGATGGTGGGACTGTCATATGCTGAGAGAATGGAGCAGCTGGGCTTGAACACTCTGGAGTTTAGAAGGATGAGAGGAGATCTCATTGAAACATATAAGATCGTTAAGGCGTTTGGACACACTAGAGGCAGGAAACATGTTCCCGATGTTGGGGGAGTCCAGAACCAGGGTAAGAATAAGGAGTAAGCCATTTAGAACGGAAACGAGGAAACACTTTTTCCGTCAGAGGGTGGTGGAGGCAGGTTCTCTGGATGCTTTCAAGAGAGAGCTAGATAGGGGTCTTGAAGATAGCGGAGTCAGGGGATATGGGGAGAAGGCAGGAATGGGGTACTGATTGGGGATGATCAGCCATGATCACATTGAATGGCGGTGCTGGCTCGAAGGGCCAAATGGCCTCCTCCTGGACCTTTTGTCTATTGTCTATCGTCTCCTGGTGTGTTGGCCAACAATCTCACATCACCCGCGCTTATACAAGGGCTTATATAAGTCTGAAGAAGGGTCTCGACCTGAAACATCACCCAATCCATCACTCCAGAGATGCTGCCTGCCCCGCCGAGTTACTCCAGCATCTTTGCCCATCGTCGGTTTTAACCAGCATCTGCACTTCCTTCCTGGACATATATTTTAATCTTATTCATTTCAGGATGCTAGAATTGGTCCAAATATGTAATTGTATTTTGGAAAGCATTCAATGCATCTTGAAGTGTTTCTGAGTGTCACAATGAAATGCTGCTTCAAACCCATCTTTGTTTAGTGGTGATGTTGAAGATGACTCAATTGTAGATGCGACAGTGTACTGCGGACTCCTCCACACTGGATCTTCCATACTATGCCCTGGCAACGCTGCAGCAAATGTTAGTGCCAGGCCGATTTGTATTTCCACCAATTATTGTTTTCAAACTCGAATCGCACGCGGCTCAACCCACTTACTGCTGAACATAATGTTTCAGCTGTTAATTATGAAAGCTGTCAATTTTCAGGCTTGCACTGTTTGGGTATGCACCACGTACTCACACACGCTTTCCAAGGATGCTCTAACTGTGAGATAATCATTAACATTTCCTATCCAGTTCTCCTACTTGAGTGTTCATTAGCAGAGATTGGAAACAGCTGGAAAGGAGAGTGGGCTGGATGAGGGGAGTTGAAAAGGACTTTTTTTAGTCTCAAATGCAGCTGGCCTGTAATTTGCAAACACCAATTAGCAATTTTATCTGCCTAAAATTGACAATTTTGCATGTTTGAGTCAGGCTGGGAAATAGAAACAAGTGAACGTGCTTCAGTCAGAAGATAGACATAAAATGCCATTTTGTGCCACAAGTGGTATATGGACACACTGATCTGTTTTGTAGTAAATGCCTACTATGTTCTGTGTGCTAAGCAAAGCAAGAATGTCATTGTCCTATCAGGGACACATGACAATAAACTCACTTGAACTTGAACTTGAAATGCTGGAGTAACTCAGCGGGACAGGCAGCATCTCTCGAGACTCAAGGGAGAGGAAGGGTAAAGTGTGAAACCGAGAGATCAAGGTGACAAAGCTCAAGGAAAATGTAGAATAGATCATTGTTAGCTTGTGGAAGGTGACAACGAGGCATACAAAGACAACATTTAATCAGGGGGACAGTCAGACTGGTCGGAGAACTAGGATGGGGGAGGGATGGAGAGAGAGGGAAAGCAAGGGTTACTTAGTTAGAGAGTCAATATTCATACCACTGGGTTATAAGCAGCCCGAGTGAAATATAAGGTGCTGTAGTATGATTTAAGCAGACCAGGTTTATTCTCTAGAGCAAGAGTTCCCAAGCTGGGGTAAATTTCACCTACCTAGGGGGTAAATTTGTTGATTCTGGATTTGTACATATTTTTTCTCATTGACTGACTGCGTTTGGTTCTGGTATATCTGTTCATTATTAGTTGTTCAGAAATAAGTGAAATAACATTGTTATGTGCTATTAAAGTTGCCAGAGGTAAACGGGAGGGAAAAGGTTGGGGAACCCTGCTCTAGAGTATAGTATGAGAGTTGATCAAGTCATGTGAAGCATCTCATCCATGCCAACCATAAAGCTCCAGCTAAGCTAGTCCTACTTGCCCACGTTTGGACCATATCCCTCTTAACCTTCCCTATCCAAGTACCTGTCCACATCTTGTTTTTATATCTGCTCAACCACTTCCTCTGGCAGCTCATTCCATAAACACATCATCTCTGTGTGAAAAACTTGCCCCTCGTGTTCAGGTTAAATACTTCCCCTCTCACAGACCAATACATTCTAGTTCTTGATTCCTCCAACTTGGGGAAAAGGCTCTTTGCATTCACCCTGCTCCTCGTGATTCTATACATCTCTATAGGATCACCACTGGGTCTCCAGGGAATAAACACCTAGCCCTTAGTCGGGTCCTAGCTAGTTGAAACATGTAAAATTATTGGAAGGCTTTAAAGGGAAGATGGGTTAGGTAGTCCCCTGTGCAATCCATCCCTCAATGTAATTGAATGGGTTCAGCAGTACAAGGAAGCCAAGCACATTGTGAATAGACTAAACTCACCCAAATGGACAATCATCGCCCCTCTCCCTGAGCAATCAGCTGATTCGGGTTTAAAAGCTGAGTACATTGCTCTATTTCAATGTGATCAGCTAAATTCATAAGATCATAAGTGATAGGAGCAGAATTAGGCCATTCGGCCCATCAAGTCTACTGGCTGATCTATCTCTTCCTCCTAACCCCATTCTCCTGCCTTCTCCCCATAACTTCTGACACTTGTACAAGTAGGTCGAACAGCTCTGAAGAAGGGTCCCGACCCAAAATGTCAGTCCATTTCCTCCACAGTTGCTGTCTGCCTGCCTGCTGCATGCCTCCAACATAGAAACATAGAAACATAGAAAATAGGTGCGGGAGTAGGCCATTCGGCCCTTCGAGCCTGCACCGCCATTCAATATGATCATGGCTGATCATCCAACTCAGTATCCTGTACCTGCCTTATCTCCATACCCCCTGATCCCTTTAGCCCCAAGGGCCACATCTAACTCCCTCTTAAATATAGCCAATGAATTGGCCTCAACTACCTTCTGTGGCAGAGAATTCCAGAGATTCACAACTCTCTGTGTGAAAAATGTTTTCCTCATCTCGGTCCTAAAAGATTTCCCCCTTATCCTTAAACTGTGACCCCTTATTCTGGAACAACAGATGATGTGTGCTGAAGTCGCAGAGTGGTGCAGGTGGTAGAGCTGCTGCATCACAGCGCCAAGGACCCGGTTTGATCCCAACATCGGGAGCTGTCTGTGTGGAGTTTGTACTTGTGTGGGAAGGAACTGCAGATGCTGCTTTATGTCAACGATAGACACTGGAACAACTCAGTGGGACAGGCAGCATCTCTGGAGAAAAAGAATGGGTGACGTTTTGGGTTGGAATCCTTCCTACCCAAAATGTCATATTCCTATTCTCCAGAGATGCTAGCTGACCAACTGAGTTATTCCAGCGTGTGATATATATACTTTTGGAGTTTGTACTTTCTCCCTGTGACCACCTGAGTTCCGATTTTCTTCCACATTCCAAGGAAGGACATTCAGGTTTGTAGATTAATTGGCCTCTGTAAAGTGCCTCCAGTGTGTAGCAAGTGGGATAATATAGAATTGGCATGAACAGGTGATCGATTGTCAGTGTGGACGTGGAGGGCCAAAGCTCCAGTTTCCATGCTGCTTCTCTTAAAACAGTAACCTCTTTCAGTCCTCTCCAGTGTTAACAGTAACATACTGATTGTGCAGTTTGACTCTTTGCATCGTCCCGGTGTGCTTTCTAGGCTTGGCAAAATATTCGCAGAAATGCTTAAGTGTTTCGGACAGATATTACTTGGAGCTAGTGATAATTTGGTAGCTTGTTAAAATAAGACAAGGAAAGTAATTGGTGTATTGTGAGTGCAAAGCATGAGGTGTTCAGATCAAGTGGTATTGATTTAACAGGAGTAAATAAATGCAGTTGTTGGCTGTATCTGGTGGCTAACATTATTGCCAGTGGGTGCTTTCTGTATAACAGAATATTGGGGCTACTGTTGACTCTTGTTCCCGATATATTTGCTTAAAGTAATTATTTCCTTTTTGTTATATTGGAACACTTGCTATCCATCATTTAGTCAGTGATTCCAGTCTATGGCCCTTGGTCTTCTTGCCAGCATCAATCACCCTGTTCTCCCCTGTCTTTCACTTTATCTATTCCCCTCCCTCCATCTCCTCCTGCTGTAAGCAGCGGCAATGTGTGCCGCATCCGAACCTCTCATCTTTTGCCTTCAGTAACAAAAGTTCAAGGGAAAGAAACCATGTGGAGAAGTGAGTTTGTCAAGACTCTCGAGGGGCCGAATGGCCTCCTCCTGCACCTATTTTCTATGTTTCTATGATTACAAATGCTGCCTGACCTGCTGAACTACTCCAGCAATCAAACAAAGACACAGAATGCTCAGTGTCCCAGGCAGCATCTCTGCAGAGAAGGAATATATGATGTTTCAGGTCGAGACCCTTCTGCAGACAGAAATGTCACCTTCTTGACCCAAAACATCACCTATTCCTTTTCTCCGGAGATGCTGCCTGACCCGCCACATTACTCCAGCATTCTGTGTCCATCTTCGGTGTATTTTAACCAGCGTCTACAGTTCCTTCCGACACGAGTTCCTCCAGCAGTTTGTTCATATTGCTCCATTTGTTAATGGGTATCTGTCAGACATTGGGTTTACATTAACTAACATTATGTTACTCCACAAGTAACCTGCTCTTTATTTTATGTGGCAGTGTTAAATACAAACACTACAAAATATGAAAGGTATGAATTTGCTGTGATGATTTCAGGAATAAAGTCAGATGTTCTAATGCTGTCAGCGCAAGACTTGATCCCGTGCATTCCCATAGAACATGTCCCCTGGCTGGGGCTGAGATTCATAGCTTTCAGATTAATTAAGCATTGCAAGACACTGCTTCATTTTGAGATCTGTCCCAGCTGACTTATCAGGCGCTGCCTTGCATTTTCTATTGCTTCATCATCCTTTTTATTAAAGTAATACATTTGGGTCACGTCTGCTGCAAAGGACTGGCCTAATTGGCATCCATCATCACACTATTATACTCTCTCTGTACAAAGCTGATGCATTGTCTCACAATCTAATGCCCTTTTAAATAAGCCTATTTAACAAATAAAAATATTATTGCAGTTGGAAAATGATTCTCTTCAATCCTGAACGAGGAATCCTCAGGGGGCCAATATTTTAACATTCGCAAATGGTTGGCGGTAGCTTCTGATGAACAATCCAGTGCTTTCCCTCAGAACTGTTCCTCATTTACTGCCTCCCTCCTCTTTTGAGATTGTTGATTAATCCAAGGCTCCATGCCTGCCAGGAAGTTTGAACTCCGTGGTAGTCCTGTGGATAGAGGCAAAAAGCTGGAGTAACTCAGCGGGACAAGCAGCATCTCGGGAGAAAAGGAAGAGGTGACGTTTCGGGTCAGGTCCCTTCTTCAACTGAGAGTCAGGGGAAAGAGAAACGAGAGATATCGATGGTAACTAGACTAAGTGGGACCCAGGTTCACACGGGAGGGCTGGTCCCCCAACGCAATATTCCACCTCTCCACTAATTCCAATAATGGCGGTCAGTTGGTGGTGTGGGGGGGGGGGGGGGGGGGGGTTCTGGAGCACTAGCATGGATGTTGTGGGTCAAGTCAAGTACACTGAGTGCAGGGCCAACAATCCATTTAATGTAACGTCTATCCATTTCAAGTCAAGTCAAGCACAGGGCAGGCAGGGCCAGCAAACAATACAATCCATTTGCTTTCATTTCAAGTGAGCTCAAGCAAAGCAAAGGCAAAGCTACAGCAAAAGCACAGGGCAGGCCAAACAACTCATTTCATTTCATTTCCATTTCCATTCCAATTTCAAGCACAGGGCAGGCCAAACAACTAATTTCATTTCATTAAGGGCTAACAAATCATTTATTGCAAGCACATTACGGGTTAACAAACCATCATTCATTGCAAGCACATTGCTGGCTAACAAATCATTTATTGCAAGTACATTAAGGGTTAACAAATAATCATTCATTGCAAGCACATTACTGGCTATAAAAATCATTTATTGCAAGCACATTAAGGGTTAACAAATCATCATTCATTGCAAGCACATTACTGGCTAACAAATCATTTATTGCAAGCACATTAAGGGTAAACAAATCATCATTCAATGCATTCACATTGCTGGCTAACAAATCATTTATTGCAAGCATACTAAGGGTTAACAAATCATCATTCATTGCAAGCACATTGCTGGTTAACAAATCATTTATTACAAGCACATAAAGGGTTAACCACATAAAGCACATTACCACATAAAGAACATAACCCCATAAAGCCCATAAAGCACATAAAGGGTGGACTCACACACATTTCAGTAAACTCACAGTTCAGTAGACTCACAGCAGAATCACAGTTGTGGCCTCTCCCTCGCGATTTTCCAGAGTAACTGACTCATGTACAGGCATCCGGGGTTTTATAGGCCTGCCCCCCTCCCCCCCCCTCCCAGAAGGGGCGTTACCTTCATCATTGGTGATTGACAGGCGAGAGGACCAATTAGCTGATCTCAAGATTTTTTAAACATTCATAACTTTTTTAATTTTCATCGATTGGAAAAATCCTCAGGGCTGCCTCAGCGGAGGACGACTGTGAGTAAGATGGCCAAAAAATCATAGCGATATATGGTAGCGTTTTTTCTAAAACCAATATACAGCGCAGACAGGAAGTGGTCAAGTTGAGACTTTTAGTTATATAGATATATAGAGAGATATAGAACAAATGAATGGGCGATATACAAAAAAGTAATGATGATAAAGGAAACAGGCCATTGTTATCTGTGGGCTTGGTGAGAACGAGCACAGACTTGTACCTTGACAATGCTGAAGTCAGAAATGGAACTCTACTGCTGTTCTTTCTGCGGAGAGGAGGAGGGGTAAGGCGGGGAACACTTTTGCTTTTCTATCTGTGGTAGCAGTGGGCGGTGGTTATGTTACCTTCATCCCAGTTATTCTCCTTCCACACACCCTCACTTCCACTACCTCTATTCCTCCTTTGTTCATCTTTTCCTCTCCACATGGTTCCATTTTTCAGTATTAGTTTCAAAATACAGCATGGAGACATTCCCGCCACTGTGTCCAATCCAACCATTGATTACTTACCCATCCACTCATTACATACCATTGGCAATTTACAGAGGCCAATTAACCAACCTGCATCGCTGTGATGTGCAGGGAAACCAGAGCACCTGGAGGAAACCCACACAGGTGGGAGAACACAGGAAATAGAGAAAACCTCCGCATAACATCACCTAGGGCCAGGATCCAACCTGGTTCTCTGGTGCTGTGAGGCAGCAGCTCTACCAGCATCTGGTTCTACCTGTAACCTACCATTCTAAATGCTCAGCCACCTCACCTCCTTCTCTTGTGGCAAACTTTGCTCTTCCCTCTCAGTCCGGATGCAGGATCCCTTGAACCGAGACGTTAACTTCAGCCTTTTGCTTCCACGGATGTTTGACTCATTGTCTTCTTCAGTTCTGCTTTTCTGTACCTCTGGAGTATTTTGTGTAGCTTATATAGGCATCGTAACGTGCAGTTCTTTTGCACCTGAACCCAAACCTTCAATCATTCCACAAGGCATTTGAAGATTATGACTGGCAATGATAACTCCTGACTTTAATCTCAACCTTAAGTACTTTGAGCATTGTACTAAATGATTGAAATCTCTTTAAAGGGGGTGATCGGGTTTTTGGATGGCTGGCCTTATGACCATGTTTGGACCTTTCCTTCCACATCCTCAGCATCATTCAAAGTGTTTCGTTACTTTAGTGACTTCTGTTGCGCTACAGCAGATAAAGTGGTGAATAACCTGGGATATGTATGAACCAGGAAGGTATGTTATGCAGGTGATGTGGATCGTCAAGCTAATTCTAACTCTTCAAAAGTTACAAAGCACTGGAGTAACTTTGCGGGTCAGGCAGCGCCTCTGAAGAACATGAATGGACGACATTTCAGATTTAATTTTCTTGTCCATACATATCGCACAAACATAGCACCGTCAGCAGCTCTACCATTGTCCAACACAACCTTATTGCATTTATTTGCATGAGTACATTCCACTGCAGTTTATGATATATGCATTATTACATGATTTTGTATCCCAGCCCCCACATATATTGATCTGACCCACTTCCTTTCATTACACCGCTCATTAGTGTCTTACAGAATGTACTGATTCAATGCCTGCAACTACATATTTGACTGGACTGTGCAAGAATTTTGATCTTGGTTCACCACCTCCTGCACAAGGGCAGCCAGAGCTGGACAGTGAACTCTACCTGTGCCAGTAATGTCCATATTCATGAATGTTATAAACGTTATTCTCTGTGGAAGGAACATGTGTATGTTTTAGTCGTATCGGGAAAAGGTGGTATTGGAGATTTGGAGAAACTGGTCGGTCTTTTAAGCCAAATGATCATCTTAGTTTAGTTTAGCTCAGAGAAACAGCCCTTTGGCCCACCGAGTCCATAAGTTGATAAATTAATTCGACATAGCAGCAGAACTAGACCATTCGGCCCATCGAATCTACTCCGCCATTCAATCATGGATGATATATCTTTCCCTCTCGACTCCATTCTCCTGCCTTCGCCCTTTGACACCCACTCTATTCAGGCCTTTCATTATTTGGTCAGTTTCAATGAGATCTCCCCCTCGTCCTTCTAATTCCCAGCGAGTACAGGTCCAGTGCCATCCAACGCCCATCATACTGTATATTAACATCCATAAAATGTATTCAAGAAAGAGTTAGATTTAGCTCTTTATGTTAATGGAATTAAGAGATATGAGGAGAAAGCAGGAACTGGGTGCTGATTTTGGATGATCAGCCATGATCATGGCTGGCTCGAAGGGCTGAATGGCCTACTCCTGCACATATTTTCTATGTTTATATGTTTCTAACCCAATCATCCCTGAGATCATTCTCATAAGCCTCCTCTGGACCATCTCCAATGCCAGCACATCCTTCCATAGTTATGGGGCCCAAAACTGCTTTCGATACTCCAAATGCAGTCTTCCCGATGGCCTATAAAGTCCATGGCAACCATTGAATATCTATTCATACTAGTTTTATGTTATCCCACTTTCCCATCCACCAACTACACATGAGGAGCAATTTTACAGAAGGCTAATTCACCTACAAACCCACACATCCTTGGGATGTGAGAGGAAATTGGAGCACCGAGAGAAAACCAATGCAGTCATGGGCAGAATGTGCAAACTCCACATAGGCAGCATCCGAGGTCGGGTTGAAGTCGGGCCTCTTGTGCTGCGAGGCAGCAGCTCTACCTGCTGCGCCACCGTGCCAACCATCTCATCACACACTTTTAACTAATATAGTCAAAAATAACATGCATTCATCATTTTTTATTATGTTTTTTTTACATAGAAATCAGAGTCAACTTGAAACCAGCATTTTCATCGATGTTAAATTCATCTCAAAATGCACATTGTCTGAATCAATATATTTTCTTTATATCCCCTTAATCTTTTTATTTGCACGATCATCTCGTTTCCTGTTTCAATGTCTTCAATTTTGAGACATGGCCGTGTTGCGGTGTAGATAATTATCATGCTGGTGCTCTTCATTAGTGTGAAGTTTTTCATTAGAACCCGGGCCTGGGCCGGCTGTCCATCTGTTGATTGGCTCAGATGCAGTGAATGCGATGTTTTTATTATATGGCACTCTGCACCAGTCTGTGGTTTGGTTACATTCATTCATGGGAATTGGGCATGCTTGTTTGTTCGACCACATGAAGGAAATGGACATTTTATGACTCAAGCATGCGTGATTATACTCTTGCTTGAGAGCTGAGGAATGTACACAACACTGACACTTCCGACAGTGGCAAGCACCTTGGAAAAAGTGTTTTGATTGTCACTCGGTGTCTATCCAAGATCCAAGAGCAAGCTGTGAGATAGCCAGGTAGTAAAATATAAGCAGAGGGAAGGAAGCAAGGTGGGGACAGATTTCCCTTGTCATCAAGCATCTTGAACAGAGATGCAAACTCATCTCTATTCAAACATGGATGGTGTCATTGTAAAATATAATCCTGCTTTAATTTCATTTTCATGCATAAACACTTCTCAGCATGGGCTGAACAATCGCGGAGCCTCTAGAGTGTGGTATTTAGGAAAATTACTGCAGACTTTGCAAAGAATAAGAGAGACATTTTATTCCGTGTTGGTGCAAGCCAGTTCTTAACAGTTAGGAACTGGCACACATATTGCCAAAATGATTGAGGTGTTTATATTTGTACTTGAGTTTTATGCTTCGGGTATTTGTATAATAGTTTGCAGATACAGTACATGTATTTTGGAAGTGTTTGTAGAAATCACCAAGTTCGAGTTCAAGTTCGTGTTTATTGTCACTTAACCAATTAAGGTACGGTGAAATTTGAGTTACCATACAGCCATATGAAGTGAAAAGCAACGATGCACACAGCCACATAAAATAAAATTTACCATAAACATCCACCACAGTGGAATCAACATTCCGCACTGTGATGGAAGACAATAAAGTTCACTCATCTTCCTCCTTTGCTCACCTGTGGTGGTCAGGGTCTTTGAACCCTCCGCAGTTCGCCACTACCAACGGTCCGATGTCCAAGCCCTCGCGTCGAGATGATGGAAACTCCGGCGTCGGGATGGATCGGAACACTCCGTGGAGTTCCTGAGTCATGGAGTTCCTGAGTCGGCCACTTCCTACCGGAGAACGTGGCTTCACGGTGTCAAAGTCTACAGGCCCCGCGGACGGAGCACTTTCGCTGGTGATCATCAGCAAAGGATCGCCCGCTCCGCAATTGTAAATTTCTCGCCACGCCCGTGGCTTCAAGCTCCGGGAAAGGCCGCACCACTCCACGTTGTAGGCCCCAGGGGGGGACGGTTATGCGACACGAAAAAAATCGCATCTCCGTCGAAGTAAGTGATTGAAAACAGTTTCCCCCGATTCCCACCCCCACATAAAACAGATCAAGAAACACTGAATCATACTGTTAAAACACACTTAAAATAGTAAAAACAGAGAGGGGACCGACAGACTGTTGGCGAGGCAGCCACTGTGGTGGTGACATAGTAATATTGAACGCTGTGACTGCTGAGGAGCTGTGGATAAGAAAGGGGAAGAATCAGAAGTCCAGGGATCATTGCAGGGCGGCACAGTGGTGCAGCCGTTAGAGCCGCTGCCTTACAGTGCCAAAGACCTCGGGTGCTGTTTATGTGGGGTTCGCATGTTCTCCCTGTGACCACATGGTTTAATTAGTCTCTGTAAATTGTCCATAGTGGGATAGCATCCAACTAGTGTGAACGGATGATCCATTGTGGTTGTGGACACGGTGGGCCGAAGGTCCTGTTTCCTTGCTGTAACTCTCAACTAAACATCGTAGGGGCCCCAAACATGAAACTTCCTGTCAATAATCGGCTGGCTACTCATCAGTTTGTATGCTGCCAAGCCACGTCATAACCTTCAGCAATGGTACTGAATGCCAGAGGTGACATGAGTGCCCCCAACTTGGCCTCAAGGCAGCCGATACGGTTTCTTTAAACCTATTGATGAATTTTCTTCTACAATAACATCATGCTCTAGAGATAGAAGCTGCCTCCTATTGGCTTGTTGTTGTGGTTTAAATGAATTGAAATGGCTTCAGCTGCTCAATTATCTCCCTTCCAAAAGAATATCATTGAGACCATTAGCATTTGCTGTTATTGGGCAAACAATGGACAATGATGAGTCAGAGTACAGGAAGGACATTGATCATCTGACTGAAGGGTGGCAGAAAAACAATGTTGTTATGAATATTAGCAAGACAAAGGAGCTGATTGTTTACCTCAGGAAGTGAAAACCATTGATCTATGAACCTATCTTTATCAACCTGTCATAACCCCAACCACAACCCTAACCAGCAACAAAATGTTATAGACTTTGTTGAACCAATCTTTCTATTTACCCGTATTTCCCGGCAATGAACACGCACCAGCGTCAAAGACGTACCGCCAATATAAGTTGCTAAATTTTGAAAAAATTATGTCAGACAGGATCAAGGGTTTGGCTTCGCCCAGAGGTCGGCAACATTTCCTGCGTGCCCTGGGACTGGCTGCAGTTCCCAGATCCCTCGCGTCAGGTCGCCTGCGAGCCCCGGGACTGGCAGTAGCGCAGGGGTTGCCTGCCCCGGGACTGTCTGTAGTGCCCAGGTCCCCTTCAAGCCCAGGGACTAGTGGAGAGAGAGAGAGAGAGAGAGAGACGGAGGCTGTGCTTTTTTCTCAGTTCTGCAGTTGAGAAAGTTTGAAGCAGCCTTTCAAGGATTTTGTCGATGGAGAAGGATCAGAGGCAGAGGGGCTTCACAGTTTGACTTATCGTTGGACTGCTGAAACTTTCCTTTGCTTAAGGATTCCTCCACCAGTGTGGAATTCCTGACTTTTCTCTGCATCGCCGCGGGTGTGGATGTCGTTGGCGGACTGCCAAGAGTGCCTGGAGATCGAGGGTAGGAAAGATTTCGGTGTCTTTGTTGTTTTAGCACCGTTTCTCTGCCCTAAAGTCATTTTGCACAGTCCGGCTGCCGCATGTTAATGGGTTAAAAAGAAGGCATGGGCCTGGCGAGGAAGAGCAAGGGCGTGGGTCCATAGCTAGGGGGATGCCTACTTCCAGACCTTCTACCACTGATGTGGTTGGTGGTCACGAACTAGTGTCGTCCGGATTGGAGGTTGGGCCTCCATTTCAGGGATCTTCAGCGGGTATTACAAGACCAGGTGCTGGGGTTGACTCCTCTGGAGGTGTGTCATCTGGGCGGGCGGATGTCCCTTCGTCTCAGGGGCCCTCCGAGGGAGTTATCTCATCGGGTGTTGAGGTTAGCTCCCCTGGGTGTGTGTCCTCTTGGTCGGAGGAGGTCCCCTCGTTTCAGAGGCCTTCTGAGGGTGTTGGCACGCCAGATGATGGGGTTGGCTCCCCTGGCAGTGTGCCTTCTGAAAGGGGGGGATGAGCAGAGTCAGCCCGAAGAGGGAGGTTCGGGGGCATCATTGTTCCAGTCTGTGCTCCACATCAGAGCCAGTGGAGGTGCTGGGGGGTGTGCTGCCTCACCGGCTGAGTTAGCAGGGGAGAGTACAAAAACAAGTGGAGATCCTCTGGGTGTTGCGCGTGGAGGGGGTGCTCTAGGTGCTGTGGAGGTCGGGGCTGTTTCGGGTGGCGATCTTCTTTCGGATTCCGGGGGTGCCAGTGTACCACGGGCCCTGTTTTTTCTTCCCCAGGCCCAGACTTAGGTAGAGATGGTAGAGTGCAGGAGCCCAGCCGTTCAGTGGGCTGCGTGTTGCGGTCAGGGGTATCAGGACCCTCCCCCGGCATTGATCCTGCAGTGTGCCCCTGCTGTGGTGAAGAATTGAATTGAATTGAATTGAATTGAATTGAATACCTTTATTGTCATTCAGACCTTACAGTCTGAACGAAATTTCGTGCCTGCAGTCATACATACAATCATACAATAATAAACAACAATAAACACAAATTAACACCACCACAGTGTATCCTCCAAGCACCTCCTCACTGTGGTGGAGGCAAAAATCTTAGGGCTGCAGTCTCTTCCCTCCTCTTCTCCCTCTGCGCTGAGGCGATTCCCCACCGGGCGATGGCACAACAGTCCCGCGGCTCACCGAACCCTGCAAACGGGCCGGTTCAAACACCGCGGCCCGGGGGTGGTCGAAGCTGCCGCCCTCCAGTCCAGCACACGCAGCCGCTGGCCCGCGGCTCAACCCCGGACTCAGGTCACCGCCTCAGAACGCCGTCCCAGCCACCGGAGCACCGTTCCAGCCCCGAGCCGGATCGCCCTCACGTGAGTACCGTTCTCCCTCGGGCTGGGCCACTCCGACGGGAGTGCCGTTCTCCCTCGGGCTGGGCCACTCCGACGGGAGTGCCGTTCCACCCTCGGGCTGGGCCACTCCGACGGGAGTGCCGTTCTCCCTCGGGCTGGGCCACTCCGACGGGAGTGCTGCTCCTCCCTCGGGCTGGGCCACTCCGACAGGCCACAGACCCTCACGGGAAAGTCTCTCAGCCCCTCGCCAGGCCGCTCTCACGAGAGCGCAGTTCCAGCCCCGGGCTGGGCCACCCTCACGGGAGCTCAGGGCAAGTCCTGTCAGCTGCCTCCAGAGTCCCGAGGTCGCCAGCTCCACCATTAGGCCTCAGTGTAGACGGAGGCAGAGAAGGGGGATACGACAAAAAGGTCGTATTCCCCCGAAGGGAGAGACAGCAAGCCCCGTTTCACCCCCCACCCACATAAACACGACCTAAAAACCAAAAACTTAACTAGACAAAACGAAAAAATACAACACAAAAAAGTAAAAGACAAACGGACTGCAGGCGAGCCGCAGCCGTTCCCGGCGCCGCCACTTCACACAGAGGCTGAGAGGTTTGATTGACTCCTTTGAGTTGGTTGATGCATGGCGGAACCTCCACCCTGATTCCAATGCTTTTGCGCGGAGGTCTGAGGGGGGTGGTTCCCGGATTGTTCGCATGTATATTTTGCTCGCACCGGTAGACTAAAGAATAGTTTCTACCCATGTGCGATAAAAGAGCTAAATTCCAACAGAGAATGCTGGGGAAGCAAAATGTAATTCTAAGAAATGCCGCCAAATTCTTTTAAATTCTTTTAAATTCTTTTAAAACACCTATTTATTTTTTACTAATAAGTGTACATATGTGTCAATGGTTGTCGTGTTTGTATTGTTTTTAACCGGAGGAGATGTAATGGAATTTCGTTGCACAGTATTGTGCAATGACAATAAACGTATTCATTCATTCATTCATTCATATTTCTAGAGCGTATGTTTCCCGTGTCTCAGGTCCGGCTAGAGTCGGTTGTCTGCCCCTCTTTCGGGCCTACGTCTGTGCGCGTGTGTCCCTAGTGAGGGTACACGTGGTGTCCATGGGGACTTTGGAGGCCTTCCATGGGCGCTGTTGTACTATAATGATTATTTGTTATATTGTAATTTCTGATTATGTTTTGATGTGTTGTATCATATGATTGTGTCGAATAAAGACTTTGAAAAAAAAAGAGAGAGAGAGAGAGAGAGAGAGAGAGAACAGCCAGCCTTCCGCCCAGTAGCTACCCGCCAACCACCACCTCCACCGGTTGCGCCTGTGCTGAAGCACACTGTGGCAGGCTGGCGGGCCGGCTGAAGGCGCTGAGGTGGTGGCCAGTTCCGCTGTGCGGTCCCGGTGGCTCTTGCAGCCACCCGTGCGACTTCCCTCCCTGGCCACAGTGTGGTGGCTCCACGCCCGGAGCACCGTGGCAGCGGTGAGTGAGTGAGTGAGTTGGTGGCATGATCCCCGATCCCCTCCTTCTCAACGCTGCCCCCCCCCCCAGCAGTGCTGTCCTTTTACAGCCGCTTCCCATCAGCTGCCAGCAATGAGGGATACTTGGCTATCCCCAAGGACAGCAACGTTGTTCTTGATGTTGCTGTACTGAGGAATAGCCATGTCTATCTTTCTTGGCAGCAACCTAACCTTCAGCCTCCAAGACGCAGGTAAATTTTCGTGCCTTATTTTTGGGTAAAAAATAGCGTCTTCATTGCTGGGAAATACGGCATATATGTGTGCAACGGCAGAGTTACTATCTTACAGCGCCAGAGACCCGGGTTCAACGATGACTACGGGTGCTGTCTGTACGGAGTTTGTACGTATGATCTGAGTGAGTTTTCTCCAGGTGCTCCAGTTTCCTCCCACACTCCAAAGACGTACAGGTTTGTCGGTTAAGTTGGTTTGGTGAAAACTGTAAAATTGTCCCTCGTGTGTAGAATGGTGTTAATGTACGGGGTGATTGCTGGCTGCCGTGGACTCGGTGGGCCGAAGGGCTTGTTTCTGCATTGTATTTCTAAATCTAAAATAATGTCTACAGTCGATACGTCAGTATGGTCTGGTTATCTAGTATTACTAATACGTTATTGTTCAAACTATTGTAGAAATAGCTGAGGCATGAAACTCAAGTACATATACCACAAACATCTGATGGTGGAGAGAGTCAACAGCTTCAAGTTCCTGTGTGTACATATCTCTAAAGATCTATCCTGGGCCTACCACAGTAGTGGCAATCACAAAGAAACATCATCAACACCTCCATTTCCTTAGGAGATTTGGCAAATTACTTTATCAAGCTTCTACCAATGTATGTTGGACGGCATGCTGACTAGTTGCATCACAGCTTGCTTCGGTAACTCAAATATCCAAGAAAGTGCTAACTTTGGGCCAACCATTGAATGGATCTACAGGAATGGTGGGTCGGCCCGGTGCCAGAGATCCGCATTCAATCCTGACTATGGGTTCTTCTCTGTATGGAGTTTGTTCGTTCTCCCCTTGACCTGCGTGGGTTTTCTCTGAGATCTTCAGTTTACTCCCACACTCCAAAGACGTACAGGTTTGTAGGTTAATTGGCTTTGGTACAAATGTAAATTGTCCCTAGTGTATGTAGGATAGTGCTAGTGCATACTGTCGTTGTGTCCTTGGGCAAGACACTTCACCCACCTTTGCCCATGTGTGAATGTGTGTGAATGTGTGTGAGTGATTGGTGGTGGTCGGAGGGGCCGTAGGCGCAGATTGGCAGCCACGCTTCCGTCAGTCTGCCCCAGGGCAGCTGTGGCTACAGAAGTAGCTTACCACCACCGAGTGTGACTGAGGAGTGAATGAATAATGCGATGTAAAGCGCCTTGAGTATTAGAAAGGCGCTATATAAATCCCATCCATTATTATTATTATTAGTGTGTGGGGATCGCTGGTCGCCGGGGACTCAGTGGGCTGAACGGCCTGTTACCACGCAATATCTCTCAACTAAACTAAAGGAAGCGATGCCTCAAGAATACAACTAATTATCTGAAAGCCCCACATCACTCTTACCTTGCTGCGACCATCAGAAAGCAGGCACAGGAGTCTGAGAAAGGGTCTGAAAACCCTCCAGGTTTAAAATTAGCTTTTCTCCATCAACCATCAGGCTCCTGAACCACACTTCACCTCCAGAATGGCTATTGGCATTCCAAGATCAGTTACCACAGACAAGTACTATGATCACTTAGGAGACTGCTGATGCTGGATTTTAGAACAAAAAGCAGTCTGCTGGAGGGACTTGGTGAGTCAGGCGACATTTATGGAGACCGAGGGAAGGTCGACGTTGCAGGTTGAGTCTCTACACCAGGAGTCATACAGATTGTTGCAGGGGTTCGACCCAAAACATTGAATATCCCTCTCCCTCCACAAATGCTACCTGACCCTTTATACACCACGACTGCTCAATTGGTTGTTTTTATTGGTTTGCGGAAGTCTGCACTTGTCATTTGATTTAACTTGGATCCAGTTTGAGGAAAGTAAAAACTCATCAACAGTAACGGCTGATTCTATGTTGCGAGCTCAGATAGAGTACTTGGTGTTGACATCAGGTTTTATATTGAGCGCAGTTGACTTTGATTGAAAGATACAGCATGGAAACTGGCTCTTCAGCACAGTGAGTCAGCACCAACCATTGATCACCAGTTCACAACAGTTTTAAGTTGCATCCACTCCCGACACACTAGGGGGCAATTTACAGCCTCTGCTTAACTTACAGATCCATCATCTTTAGGATGTGGGAAGAAACTGGAGCCCACCCAATCACAGGGAGAATCTGCAAACTCCACATAGACAACACTCATTCTGTTTGTAGTTTGTAGTTTGTTTGGTTGTTTGTTTGTTTGTCTTTTTGCACAAAGTCCGCGAGCATTGCCACTTTTCATTTCACTGCACATCTCGTATTTGTATGTGACGAATAAACTTGACTTGACTTGACTTGACCTGACTTGACTTGACTTGACTTGACTTGAGGTTGGAGATAGATCAGTCATGATTGAATGGTGGAGTAGACTTGATGGGCCGAATGGCCTAATTCTGCTCCTATCACTTTTTACCTTATGGATAGACAAAGCAACACTATCAAAATGTTCTCATGTTGCACAGGAGCATGTCGTTCAGCATGGGGGTAGTCTCCATGTGGGAGATTGCACACTGAGTGTACAGCTTGCAGACTCTGACTGCTCGCTGGTCTTCAGAAAGTTTTCCCTGTGGCTTTCAGCCAAGCGAGGGTCCACATACCCAGAGATTGCTCCTGTTACCCTGATGACTGACTCTGTGAGAGGAAGGTGATTCACCACGCCTGTCAACTCCCAATTAGCTGCAGCTGCCAGCAACTCGGTGTCGCTATAGAGATGAAATGTGTGCGGGAAGGTGATGTACTTGTCATTGTGTGGGGCGGCAGTGTGTAAGCACTGTCAGATATCAGTTAGAAGTTGAGCCAAGTCTGAGGGTTAAGCCAAGCAAGTCATGAGTAGATTTTGTTCCAGTGAGTGTTGTGGGCATGGGACATTGAGTGTGATAATGGGTGATGGTGCATTCAGGCTTGTCCGACTTCAATTTCAGTCGGCATGCCAGAGGAAGGTTGGCATGTCCCCAACAACTCTCACCAATTTCTACAGATGCGCCGTAGAGGCATTTGATCAGGATGTATCACTGCTTGGTTTGGGAACAGCTCCATCCAAAATATTGCAGTGAATTGTGGATGCAGCCCAGGCCATCACACAAACCAACCTCCCCACTATTGATCCCACGCTGCTTCGGCAAGGCCAGCAGCATCATCAAGGACCAGTTGCACCCCGGCCACTCCCTCTTCTCTTCTCCCCCATCAGGCTAAAGCTATAGAAGTGTGAAAACGCACACCTCCAGATTCAGGGACAGTTTCTTCCCAGCTGTTATCAGGCAACTGAACCATCCTACCACGACCAGAAGGCAGTCCTGAACTACTATCTACCTCTTTGGAGACCCTCAAACTGTCTTTGATCGGACTTTACTGGCTATCTTGGACTAAATGTTATTCCCATTATCATGCATCTGTACATTGTGAATGGCTCGATTGTAATCACAATCACAATCAAAATAATACTTTATTAGCCAAGTAATGTTTTGCAACATACGAGGAATTTCATTAGCCAAATCCGTCATACAATAAAAAGCAACGGAACACACAAAATACATTTTAACATAAACATCCACCACAGTGACTCTTCCACATTCCTCACTGTGATGGAAGGCAAAAAACGTTCAATCTCTTCCCTTCTATGCTCTCCCACGGCATTGAGCCTTCTGTTGATGGGACGATCTTGATTCTCGTAGCCGGCGGCGTTTGAGCCCTCCACATCAGGGCGATCAGCTACTGCATCGGGGGGATGTCAGCTCCCTCGCGCCGGCGATCGGAACCCGCATCGGGGCTGGTTGAGCCTCTGCGTTCATTGGAGCTCCCGACTAACCTCTCCCGAGACTGCGAGCTCCGCAGGTCGTGGTTGAAGTGATCCCAGGCGAGGGATCGACTCCGATGTTAAGTCCACGCCCCGTGGTGGGGCTCAAAGTCAGTCCGAGGAGGCCTCCAGCTCCATCGATGGTAGGCCGCAGAGCACCCGGAGATGCGACCCGGAAAACAATCACTGTACCTTGGTTGAGGTGACAATAAACTAATCTAAACTAAACTTGATGGACATCCATTTGAATGGAATGGACTCATTAAGAAGGGTAGACTGGGATTAGCTATGCCAGCCACTCACAAGTTGGTGTCCCTGCTGAGCCAATAAGCCAATGCACAATGCTGTGCACATCAGTAAACATGGAAAAGAGCAAGCTGTGTAGAAATAGCACGATGTCTACATCAAAGCAAGCGGTGGCAATTAATTAGCCGTTATTATGCTCAGGCCCATTTTTCAAATGCTAAGTGTCCCAGCCCGCCTCATCTCTGAAACAAATTACCTAAATGGCAAAAAAATAAAGTGTGTCTGAATAGCTTCAAAAAGGCTTTCATTCAAAAATATTCAGCTGCTGATGTCTTTGAATGAAACTAATACATCATGTTAAAGGCACTAAGTTAATCCTTTTATTTAAAGTGTAGAGAAGGCTACACTTTGAGTCGGATTGTGAGGAAGATTGTGATACAGATAGAGCTCTAGGGGCTAGCGGAATCAAGGGATATGGGGAGAAGGCTGGCACAGGTTACTGATTGTGGATGATCAGCCATGATCACAATTGGCCTCCTCCTGCACCTATTTTCTATGTTTCTATGGATAATAGGACTCCCATTTAACCCGCGTGGCGAGACATGCACTTCCTCTTTCGCACTGATGAATTTAATGGAAAGTTAATAATAATAAATTTTATATTTAATGGGCGCCTTTCATACAAAATCTCAAGGACACCTTACATAATTCGGAAAATAAAAACATATAATCGGAGTAAAACAAGTAATTAAAGACATCACAATGACACAAATTAAAAACAGAATTCAATCCAAAAACAGAAAATCTCAAATCCTGAGAATACAGCTTGAAAACTTGCTATTTGCTCTTTGTCAAGACACAGAGTAGTGGGGAAACCCAACGGGTCAGGTGGCATCTGTGGAGGGAATGCCAATATGAAGGCGGCATTCAACATCAAGACCCTTTGTCCTTGTTTCCCATCCTGTACTTGGGATCAATCACATGAACCTACGCTGCACTGCGTCAATCACATGGCTGTAGGGAAGAAGCTATTCCTGAATCTGGACATTACAGTTTTCAGGCTCTGATATCTTCTTGGTGATGACAGGTGAGTGTGTGGCCAGGGTGGTGCAGGTCTCTCAGGGTGGTGTGGGACTCCTGTAGATCTCTTCGATGATGGGGAGCTCAGTACTGGGATGTCAGGACTGTCTTATGAAGAAAGACTGGATAGACTTGGTTTATACTCTCTAGAATTTAGGAGATTGAGAGGGGATCTTATAGAAATTTACAAAATTCTTAAGGGGTTGGACAGGCTAGATGCAGGAAGATTGCTCCCGATGTTGGGGAAGTCCAGGACAAGGGGTCACAGCTTAAGGATAAGGGGGAAATCCTTTAAAACCGAGATGAGAAGAACTTTTTTCACACAGAGAGTGGTGAATCTCTGGAACTCTCTGCCACAGAGGGTAGTCGAGGCCAGTTCATTGGCTATATTTAAGAGGGAGTTAGATGTGGCCCTTGTGGCTAAGGGGATCAGAGGGTATGGAGAGAAGGCAGGTACGGGATACTGAGTTGGATGATCAGCCATGATCATATTGAATGGCGGTGCAGGCTCGAAGGGCCGAATGGCCTACTCCTGCACCTAATTTCTATGTCTATGTCTATGTACCCATGATGGACTGGGCAGAACAAATAGATAGAACTTCCAAATAAATTCTGGGTGCTTTCTTAATTCTGGGGTTAATTACAAACATTTCATGAGGTTGCACATTCAAAGGGTGGCTATAGGGGCAAGCTCCAAGAAGCTACTGGAAGTTTCAAGAGCTAGAGGCTCCAACTGGTTGCAAGTACAGGATGGGAAACAAGGACAAAGGGTCTTGATGTTGAATGCCGCCTTCATATTGGCATTCCCTCCACAGATGCCACCTGACCCGTTGGGCTTCCCCACTACTCTGTGTCTTGAGCAAATAGAGCAAATAGCAAGTTTTCAAGCTGTATTCTCAGGATTTGAGATGCACCCACTCTAACTTTCCATTAAATTCATCAGTGCGAAATAGGAAATGCATGTCTCGACACTTGGGTTAAATGGGAGTCCTATTATCCATAGAAACATAGAAAATAGGTGCAGGAGGAGGCCAATTGTGATCATGGCTGATCATCCACAATCAGTAACCTGTGCCAGCCTTCTCCCCATATCCCTTGATTCCGCTAGACCCTAGAGCTCTATCTGTATCACAATCTTCCTCATCCTTCAAACTCCAGTGAATACAAGCCTAGTCTTTTCAATCTTTTCAATTGACTGATGTCTATTACAAACCCACTGACTCCCACAACTATCTCGACTACACTTCTTCCCACTCTGCTTCCTGCAAAGACTCTATTCCCTACTCCCAATTCCTCCGTCTACGCCGCATCTGCGCCCAAGATGTGGTGTTCCTGAACAGGACCTCCGAGATATTCTTTAAGGAACGGGGGTTCCCTTTTTCCATCATAAATGAGGCACTCACAGGTGTCTCCTCGGTACCCCACAGCTCCGCCTTGCTCCCCCAGGTCGCAACAGAGACAGAGTTCCCCTGGCATCGCATACAACACATAATCCTCCAACATTTTCGCCACTTCCAACGGAATCCCAACACTAGTCACCTTCCCATCTCCACCCCTTTCCGCCTTCCACAGAGACCGTTCCCTCCGCAACTCCCTGGTTAACTCATCCCTTCCCCACCCAAACCAACCCATCCCCAGGTGCCTTCCCCAGCAACCGCAGAAGATACAACACCTGTCGCTATACCTTCTCCCTCGACTCTGTCCAGGGACCACGACAGTCCTTTCAGGTTAGGCAGAGGTTCACCTGCACCTCCTCCAACCTCATCTAAGTATACCCGTTCAAGATACATCGGCGAGACCAAATGTAGACTGGTCGATCGTTTCACTGAACAATTTGCTCAGTCCGCCTGGACCTACCTGATCTCCCAGTAGCTGGACACTTTAATTCCCCTTCCCATTCCCACACTGACCTTTCTGTCCTCGGTCTCCTCCATTGTCAGAGTGAGTCTAAACACAAATTGGAGGAACCGCATCTCATATTTCACTTGGGCAGCTTACAGCCCAGTGGTATGCATGTTGATCTCTCTAACTTCCAGTAGCCCCTGCATTCCCTCTCTCTCCATCCCTCCCCCACCCAAGTAACACCAGCTTCTCATTCTCACCCAGCAAACAGCTAACAATGCCCTGTTTCCTTTATCATCATTACTTTTTTGCATCTTTCATATGTATCTCTCTACACCTCTCGACAGTCTACATGATCGTCTATATCTCTCGTTCCTTTCCCCTGACTCTCAGTCTGAAGAAGGGTCTCGAGCCAAAACATCAGCCATTCATTTTCTCCAGAGGTCTCACTGAGTTACTCCAGCATTTTGTGTATTTATACACACACACACATGCATACACACGTATAAATCACACACACATATATATAACTTACCATCAAGGGCATGCAGTCTCGGGAGAGCCTAGTCGGGTAGCTACAACGTCGCAGAAGGTTCGACCAGCCCCGACGCGAGGTTCGATCGCCGGTGCGGGGGAGCTTACATCCCCCCCGATGCGGGAGCTTGATCGCCTCGACGCTGAGGGCCCGAACGCAACTGGCTACGGGAGTCAAGACCGTTCTGTCAACGAAGGGCTCGAGGTCCCCGACCGAGGACGCGCAAAAGGAAGGCGTTGAACTTTATTTCACCTTCCATCACAGTGAGGAATGTGTGGGAGTCACTGTGGTGGATGTTCATGTTAAAATGTGTTTTTGAGTTTGTTGCTTTTAATTGTATGACTGACCTGGCCAGTGAAATTCCTCGTATGTTGCAAAACATACTTGGCAAATAAAATCTGATTCTGATTCTGATTCTGATATATTTGTGTGTGTAGATGCACACTGAACTACTTTTTGTTTGTTACATTGTTTACAGTGTACTATGTTTACACATTGTGTTGTGCTGCTGCAAAGTTTTGTTTGGGACATTTGACAATAAAACACTCTTGACTCTTTGTTGGCACTGGTTATTTGAAGGAAGGTGTTGTCAGAGTTTATTAAAGGGAACTTGGAACCTTCCATTTGTAAATGGCTGTGATATTTTTTGCAACAAATATCGGAGCAGGTAAGCATGACTGTTTGGCTTCTGAGGAAGTCAAAATAATAAACACTATTAATCAGCGAACCCTTGGCAACAGCCGCTGGCAAATGCAATGAGGCACTGGTCCAGACCAAGGAACTGGAGAATGGCCAGAACATTTCAGTCTTTGTAATGTGTTATAGGTTTTAATTCCAGCTGCAGTTTCTTTAAAGCTGGATTCAGTTAAGGAAAATGCAATGACGCCGAAAGACTTAAAATGCGTTTTCTTCCCTATCTTTGGGCTTTACAAGTTGTCTTCCAAAGTATTTTATGGCAATTTGCATTCTTCCTGCTTTCTATTTCCTGGCGATGTTGTAACTCTTGGCACTTTGTCAGTAATGCCACATGCAACCTGCTAGTCAATTATAAATGGCTTTGAGTCTAGCAAGTATCTGCCACACTCTCGATGTCACACCCTAGATGTCACCACACACTTTAAAGTGCCAAAATTAAATTTAAATAGAAAGATGTTGTGGGTCTGGAAATTCTTCAGCGCAGAGCAAGGCGCAGTATCAAGCTGCCATGGCAAGCCCTTTGTGTGTTGGTCGATCGCAGCAGAATGCTATGGAGCATGAGGATCATAGTGCTTTTCTCTGGACTTTAGGCCTTTTCGCCATCGAGTCTGCGCCGACCAGTGATCACCCTATGCACTTGCACTAACCCACACACACCTGGGACAATTTACAATTTACAGAAGCCAATTAACATACAAACCTGTTCATCTTTAGAGTGTGGGAGGAAACCAGGGCACCCGGAGAAACCCCATGCAGTCACAGGGATAGCGTGCAAACTGCGTACAGATAGCACCCGTAGAAAGATCCCGGAGAAAACCCACGCAGGTCTGGGGGAGAATGGATAAACTCCATACAGACAAACACCTGTGGTCAGGATTGAACCCAGTCTTTGGCACTGTAAGGCAGCAACTCTAATGCTGTGCCACCTGTTTCCTCAAAAATAAGCTATAGTCATCAAACTATATACAGTACAAACGCAACACAGTACATGGTTGTCTTTACATTCGTTGTGCCATCAAAATGACACATACACTGTGTCATCAAACCAATGCAGTCTAATTACAAAGTACCAATGTCACCCATGTCGCCTCTTTCAGCAATACATCTTTCAAATGTGTAGGAAATGAACTGCAGATGCTGGTTTAAACCGAAGATAGACACAAAAAGCTGGAGTAACTTAAAGCAGGAGTAACTCGGAGACAGCATCTCTGGAGAAAAGGAATTGGTGATGTTTCAGGTTGAGACCCTTCTTGTCTGTTCTTCACTTCTGTCAATTGTTTGCCAGACTGTAACAGAGGTTCCAGCTGTCTCTGTGCCCAGTGTCAAGGGGACATTGGATTGTAACCCTTCCCTACAAAGTGTTTACAATAGAACAATAGTGAAAGGCATTTCAACTGCTTACTTCACTAATCAGATTGGACCATAAGAGTGATGTTTTATGGCGAGTTGCAATGTGGACCAGGTACAAAAAGTGCCATTTGGAGGTGGCGTGACACCTGATACCACTGACTGGAAGCAGCTTAGGTCTTCTTTCAGCTTGCTGCGTAACACTTCATATTTGTGGCGTTCATCAGCGGTGTTCAATGGCCAATCATGCATAACAGAATCTTGTAAAGAATTATCCGCAGGGTCATTCAGCACAACCTGCCCACGCCGACCAACATGCCCCATCTACACTAGTCCCACCCTGACCAACATGCCCCATCTACACTAGTCCCACCCCGACCAACATGCCCCATCTACACTAGTCCCACCCCGACCAGCATGCCCCATCTACACTAGTCCCACCCCGACCAACATGCCCCATCTACACTAGTCCCACCCCGACCAACATGCCCCATCTACACTAGTCCCACCCCGACCAACATGCCCCATCTACACTAGTCCCACCCCGACCAACATGTCCCATCTACACTAGTCCCACCCCGACCAACATGTCCCATCTACACTAGTCCCACCCCGACCAACATGCCCCATCTACACTAGTCCCACCCCGACCAACATGCCCCATCTACACTAGTCCCACCCCGACCAACATGCCCCATCTACACTAGTCCCACCCCGACCAACATGCCCCATCTACACTAGTCCCACCCCGACCAACATGCCCCATCTACACTAGTCCCACCCTGACCAACATGCCCCATCTACACTAGTCCCACCCCGACCAACATGCCCCATCTACACTAGTCCCACCCTGACCAACATGCCCCATCTACACTAGTCCCACCCCGACCAACATGCCCCATCTACACTAGTCCCACCCCGACCAACATGACCCATCTACACTAGTCCCACGCCGACCAGCATGCCCCGTCTACACTAGTCCCACCCCGACCAATATGCCCCATCTACACTAGTCCCACGCTGACCAACATGCCCCATCTACACTAGTCCCACCTGCCCACGCCGACCAACATGCCCCATCTACACTAGACCCACCTGCCTTCCCTTGGCCCATATCCCTCTAAATCTGTCCGATCCATGGATCTATCGGATTGTTTCTTAAACGTTGCGATATTACCTGCCTCACCTACTTCCTCCAGCAACTGGTTCCTTACACCCTTTATGTAAAAAGATTGCCTCTCGAGTTTCAATTAAATCGTTCCCCCCCTCACCTTAAACCTATATCCTCAGGTTCTCAATTCCTCATCTCTGGGTAAAAGAGTGCATTTACCCTATCTATTCCTCTCATGGTCTTATATATGACATCTATAATGTCACCTCTCATCCTCCTGCGCTCCAAGGAATAATGTCCAAGCCTGCGCAACCTCTCCTTATCGCTCAGGCCCTCAAATCCTGGCTACTTGTGACACTTCTTTGTACCAATACTCCTAGATCCCTCTGCTCTACAACACCTCCCAAAGCCTGCCATTCACTGTGTAGGTCCAACCCATGTTAGACTTCCCAAAATGTAACACCTCTTTTCTCTGTATTAAATTCCATCAACCATTTCTCAGCCCACCTGGCCAATGGATCAAGATCCTGCTGCAATTGACTGCCATTTTCACTATCTACAATACCACCCACTTTGGTGTCATCTGCAAACTTATTAATCGTGCCTTGCATGTTTTCATGCAAATCATTGATGTAGATGACAAACAGTAATGGGCCCAGCACTGAATCCTGAGGTACACCACTAGTCACTGGCCTCCGGTACATAAAACAACCTTCCAGCATCACACTCTGCTTTCTTCCACAAAGCCAATTCTCTAACCAGTCGGCTAGTTCTCTTTGGATCCCAGGCGATCTAACCTTCTAGAGCAGCCCAACATGTTGAATACCAAACATATAACCATATAACCATATAACAATTACAGCACGGAAATAGGCCATCTCGGCTCTTCTAGTCCATGCCGAACACTTATTCTCCCCTAGTCCCATCTACCTGCACTCAGACCATAACCCTCCATTCCTTTCCCGTCCATATACCTATCCAATTTATTTTTAAATGATAAAATCGAACCTGCCTCCACCACTTCCACTGGAAGCTCATTCCACACAGCTACCACTCTCTGAGTAAAGAAGTTCCCCCTCATGTTACCCCTAAACTTCTGTCCCTTAATTCTCAAGTCATGTCCTCTTGTTTGAATCTTCCCTACTCTCAATGGGAAAAGCTTATCCACGTCAACTCTGTCTATCCCTCTCATCATTTTAAAGACCTCTATCAAGTCCCCCCTTAACCTTCTGCGCTCCAAAGAATAAAGACCTAACTTGTTCAACCTTTCTCTGTAACTTAGTTGCTGAAACCCAGGCAACATTCTAGTAAATCTCCTCTGTACTCTCTCTATTTTGTTGACATCCTTCCTATAATTAGGCGACCAAAATTGTACACCATACTCCATGTGTTGTGCTTCGGCCAAAGTCACTGTGCATGTTCAGCCACACCTGTGCACCAATTTCACAGAGGGCCCAGACGCAATTCCGTCCAAATATCAGTTTTGCAACTAAACCAGATTACGTAGCAGTATTCTATTTGAATTTCTTTAATTTTATAACTTGAAACTAATGGGCATCGGCAGACTGACCCATCAAAGAGCAGTTGACCCCAGGTACATTTTTAGTCTCACCTTACCCATTGTCTGTGGCTGCAAAGAGGTAGGTCTACAATAGATATTAGCTGAGAAAGAGTTAAGTCACAAAGAATATACAAGCAATGCCACAAGACATGTGCTCCTGGATTTTAGAAACCCATCAGTAATAGGCATCAATTAGAACATATAGTCAACATATAGGAAACAAAGCATAAGAATAGGGTGGCACGATGGCGTAGCGGCAGAGCTACTGCCTTACGGTGCCAGAGACCAGGGTTCGATCCTGACTAAGGGTGCTTGTCTGTACGGAGTTTGTACGTTCTCCCCATGACTGCGTGGGCTTTCTCAGAGATCTTCGCTTTCCTCCCACAATCCAAAGATGTACAGGTTTGTAGGTTATTAGCCTGGTGTAAATGTAAAATTGTCCCTAGAGTGTGTAGGGTGGTGTTAACATGCAGGGATTGCTGGTCGGTGTGGAGTCGGTGGGCCAAAGGGCCTGTTTCCATGCTGTTTCTCTAAACTAAACCAAACTAAACTAAACCAAACTAAACTAAACTAAACTAAAAGAGTTTTACCCTGAATGCCGTTATGGACTCCATCCTTCCTGAGGTCATCTGCTGCCAGCCCTGTCTTGTTCTTGCCTTCTTTATCTTTCAATCACGAGCAGGGTTGCAACCCAGAACGTCACCTATTCCTTTTCTCCAAAGATGTTGCCTGACCTGCTGTTACTCCAGCATTTTGTGTCTATCTTCAGTATTAACTAGCATCTGCGGTTCATCCTTCACATGAGAAAACTGTAGCAGGAGTAGGCCACTCAGCCCCTTAATCCTACCCCATCATGCAGTATGATCATGAATGACCTGGCCCAAACTTCATCTTAGGTAGACAAAATTGCTGGAGAAACTCAGCATCTATGGAGCGAAGGAAATAGGCAACGTTTCGGGCCGAAACCCTTCTTCAGACTGATGCAGGGTGGGGGACGGGAAGAAGAAAGGAAGAGGAGGAGCCAGAGGGCTGAGGGAGAGCTGAGAAGGGGAGGAGACAGCAAGGGCTACCGGAAATTGGAGAAGTCAATGTTCAGGCCACTGGGATGCAGACTTCCCAAGCTGAATATGAGGTGCTGCTCCTCCAGTTTCCGGTGGTGCTCACTCTGGCCATGGAGGAGACCCAGGACAGAGAGGTCGGATTTGGAATGGGAGGGGGGGTTGAAGTCACAGGGAGATCAGGTTGGTTAATGCGGACCGAGCGGGGGTGTTCGGCGAAACGATCGGCAAGCCTACACTTGGTCTCACCGATGTAGATCAGCTGACATCTAGAGCAGCGGATGCAATAGATGAGGTTGGAGGAGGTGCAGGTGAACCTCTGTCGCACCTGGAACGACTGCTTGGGTCCTTGAATGGAGTCGAGGGGGGAGGTAAAGCGACAAGTGTAGCATCTCCTGCTGTTGCAAGGGAAAGTGCCCGGGGAGGGGGTGGTGCGGGTGGGAAGGTAAGAATTGACCAGGGAGTTACGGAAGGAGCGGTCTTTGCGGAAAGCAGACAGGGGGGGAGATGGGAAGATGTGGCGAGTGGTGGGGTCACGTTGGAGGTGGCGGAAATGACGGAGGACTATTTGTTGTATGTGACGGGTAGTGGGGTGGAAGGTGAGGACTAGAGGGACTCCGCCCTTGTTGCGAGTGGGAGGGGATGGGGAGAGAGGGCAGTGTTACGGGGTATTGAAGAGACCCTGGTGAGAGCCTCATATATAGTGGGGGAGGGGAACCTCCGTTCCCTGAAAAATGTGGAAATTTCCGATGCCCTGGTGTGGAACACCTCATCCTGGGAGCAGACGCGGCATAGACGGAGGAACTGGGAGTAGGGAATGGAGTCCTTACAGGAAGCAGGGTGGGAAGAAGTGGAGTCTAGATAGCCATGGGAGTCAGTGGGTTTATAGTGAATGTCGCTCAAAAGTCTATCACCTGCGATGGAGATAGTGAGGTCAAGAAACGGTAGGGAAGTGTCGGAAATGGTCCAGGTGTATTTGACTGCCGGATGGAAGTTGGTGGTGAAGTTGATGAAGTTGTAGATAGATAGATAGATCCTTTATTGTCATTGTGTGTGGGTGCAGGAGGTAGCACCAATGCAATCGTCGATGTAACGGAGGTAGAGGTCGTGGATGGGGCCCTGGTACGTCTCGAAGAAGGATTGTTCGACGTACCCTACAAAGAGGCAGGCGTAGCTGGGGCCCATGCACGTGCCCATAGCTGCGCCTTGTGTTTGGAGGAAATGGGAGGAGTCAAATGAAAAGTTATTGAGGGTAAGGACCAGCTCCGCTTGGCGGAGGAGAGTATCAGTGGATGGGTATTGGTTGGTTCTCCGGTCGAGGAAGAACCGGAGGGCTTTGAGACCATCCTGGTGGGGGATGGAGGTGTAGAGTGACTGGATGTCTATGGTGAAGATGAGGGGTTGGGGGCCTAGAGAATGGCATGCCGGGAGGTAACAGAGAGTGTCTGAGGTGTCTGGAACATAGGTCGGGAGGGATTTAACCAGGAGGGATAGGATGGAGTCGAGGTACGTGGAAATAAGTTCGGTGGGGCACGAACAGGCAGAGACTTCATCTTAGTTCTCTACAGCACTCAATTCCCTAATCTTGCAAAGATTTCTCTAAATAGAACATAAGCAATGAGAACTAACAACTTGACGAATATCCAAAATCTGATAGCATTCAGTGGAGAGAGAATATTGAAGGAATTAGATACGTTTGCAAACTGATGACATCTAATATGGGCTATTCATCAAACTCTGTTGAATGCTTAGATCTTAATTCTGTTCACAGTGTGTGAGCAATACATTATTTATTCATCTTCTGTGGTGAAGCAACATGTTATTTTCCAGGAAATGATTAAAGTGACTTATTCCTGTCTCCGGGGAGAACTCTTTACAACTTTCCAAATGTTTTTCACTGAAAATACACACTGGTCACCTCATTCGCTCAGAACTGTGTTATCACCTGATTCACTGTGAACAAAGCCACAGGAGCATAGTTTATATCTGATAAATAATTAAGTGAAGCGGGCTGAGAAAATGTGTGAGCTCTCAGCACATTTGTACGTGCATGTGGTCCAGGGGTAATGAGATGGATCAGCCCACATCACATCATGGATCAGGCAAGTCAGACACAAATCGGAGAGAAACAACACAAAAACCTACCAATTTATTAAATTAATTCAAATTAGTGGCTTGAAAAGTTGCTGCATATTTTTTGACACTTACCAAATGGTTGGTGTTGTTACAGTAGCCTGTATTTGGGCTTTGGCACTTACACTCTAAGTATTAGGAATGGCTGTTTGTGAATCTTAGATAGCCAGTCTCCGCTGCCACATTGATTTTAGATTAAAAAGGCTTTCTTCAGCCGGCTAATATGGATGCCACATAGCTCAGATTGCACGTAAGCTGTTAAAAGCATTTTAGACTACCCATGCTCTGTCTCTCTTTACACTGAGCACCAAGAACATTCTGTATTGTCACAGCTTGTACCACAACGATTAGCCCAATGTTACCCTTATAAATGAAATCGCAATTTATCTTCTGACCAGCAAGTGTGGGAGGTGTTTCCCTGGGTGATTCCAATGATTTAAATTCTTTTTTTTTTAGTGTTTGTGATCATCATGATTCCAACATGCTTCTCTTCAGTTGCTGTGGATTGTGATGTGTCATCGCCTTAGATTAAAAGAGAAATGGATTACCTGTTGAACACCCGCTGGCCTGCACACACTGTTGACATGGAGGGGGGGACAGTTGTGAAGACTGCCAGGTACCAGGGTTGTGTGGAGAGTTGGCTTTTGTGAACAGAAGGAGGTAGGGACGAGTAGGCAATTGCTGATGCCATTAATGATTTGATGGCAGCATCTTCAAACACCACACTCCAGCTAATACACTCACATCATCATTGACATCATCCAACATGCAGTACTTGTTAAAGGGACCAGCAACCATTTCCAAGTTAGTTGTTGGTTGAATTAATCTGTGCAAATGAGTGATGCTTTCTGGAGTTGTTTGAGGTTCACAGTATTGTAAAGACTTGAAGTACCGGGGTACTCAATGTTCTGGGGTACAGGAGCTTCAGGAGAGACAGGGGTGAGGGAAAAAGAGGAGGGGGAGTTGCATTGTTGGTTAAGGAGGATGTCACGGCTGTGATCAGAGGTGACATTATGGACGGTTCATCTAGTGAGGCTATATGGGTGGAGCTGAGGAACAAGAAAGGGATGACCACCTTGTTGGGGGTGTACTACAGACCCCCAACTAGTCAACAGGAATTAGAAGATCAAATGTGCCGGGAGATTGCAGACAGCTGCAGGTCAATTAAGGTTGTTGTAGTAGGGGATTTTAACTTTCCCAATATAGACTGGGAAAATCACAGCATGAAGGGTTTAGATGGGGTACAATTCCTCAAAGGTGTTCAGGAGAGTTTTCTTAAACAGTATGTAGAGGCCCCCACACTAGAGAGGGCAATGCTGGATCTAGTATTGGGAAATTGGGAAGGGCAAGTTAATGACGTGTGTGTGGAGGAACCTTATGAGACCAGTGGCCACAGTTCGATAAGGTTTAAGATAATTATGGACAGGGACGGAGAGGGTCCCCGTGTTAAAATGCTCAACTGTGGTAAGGCCAACTTTGAAGGTATGGGAGAAGGTCTCGCTCAAGTTGACTGGAGCAGGTTATTGGAGGGGAAAGGAACATCGGCCAAGTGGGATGTTTTTAAAAGTGTACTGAAGAAAGCTCAGGATGTGTACGTCCCCGTTAGAGTGAAGGGCAAAGCAGGCAAACGTAAGGAAGCTTGGCTGACGAGGGAAGTCGAGATGTTAGTCAAAAACAAGAAGGATGCATGGGCCAACAGGTAAAGGCAGCTGGGATCAAGTGCATCCCTGGAGGAGTTTCGGGAACTAAGGAGTAAGCTAAAAAAGAGATCAGAAGAGCAAAAAGGGGCCGGGAGATAGCTCTGCGGGTAGCATAAAAGACAACCCCAAAAGATTTAATAAATACATAGGGGGGTAAAGGGTAACAAGAGAGAGAGTGGGACCTCTCAGGAATCAAAGCGGCCACCTCTGTGTGGAGCCACAGGAGATGGGCAAGGTCCTCAATGAGTATTTCTCCTCTGTATTTAGTGAGGAGAAAGACAGTAGGACGGAGGAAATTAGAGCAGTCACTGGAAGTGTCATGAGAGCAGTCAGTGAAACTAGAGAGGAAATTGCGGGAGCCGTGGTTGAAATATATGAGTTGTCCTGAAATACAGAACAGGTGCTGGAAGACTGGAGGGTGGCAAATGTTGTGCCTCTTTTCAAGAAGAGCTGCAGGGACAATGCTGGGAACTATAGGCCGGTGAGCTTAAGTTGGTAAGTTACTGGAGAGTATTCTGAGGGATAGGTTATACAGGCATTTGGTTGGGCAAGGGCTGATTAGGGATAGTCAGCATGGTTTTGTACGTGGAAGGTCGTGTCTCACAAATCTGATTGATGTTTTTGAAGACGGAAGCAAAAAGGTTGATGAGGGCGGAGCTGGAGATGTTGTGTACATGGACTTCAGTAAGGCGTTCAACAAGGTGCCGCATGGTAGGCTGCTCTGGAAGGTTAGATCGCACGGGATCCAAGGAGAGATGGTGGAAGGTTGCTTCTCAGAATGGAGGCCTGTGACTAGTGGTGTGCCTCAGGGCTCGTTGCTGGGCCCGTTACTGTTTGTCATCTACATCAATGATTTGGATGAGAACATACAGGGCAAGTTCAGCAAACTTGTTGATGAATAGATTAGATTCAACTTTATTGTCATTGCACAAATACGAGTACAGGAACAATGACATGCAGTTTAGCATCCAATCGGAGTGCAAAGTAGTAAAAATACTGGTTAAAACAATATGTACAATGTGGATGAATTGAACTAGTACATAGGCAAATAAATATATACAGATAAAAGGGTATAAAAGATAGCTAGCATCGGGCCTGTGAGTTCAGCAGGGTTATGGTATTTTGGAAGAAGCTGTTCCTCAGCCTGCTGGTGCGAGACCTAAGGCTCCTGTACCGCCTCCCTGATGGGAGGAGGGCAAATAGTCCATGGTTGGGGTGTGAGGGGTCCTTAATGATTTTCCCGGCCCGTCTCAGACACCGTGTGCGGTGGAGGGCATCCATGGCAGGGAGCGGGGCACCGATGATGTGCTGAGCGGTTTTCACCACCCGTTGCAGTGCCTTCCTGTCAACTGTGGTGCAGCTGCTGTACCATACCGTGAAGCAGGTGGTCAGGATGCTTTCGATGGTACAGCGGTAGAGGTTGGACAGGATCTGGGGGGACAGGTGAGCTTTCTTGAGCCTCCTCAGAAAGTAGAGGCGCTGCTGCGCCTTTTAAATCAGTTTGGTGGTATTGAGGGACCAGGACAGATCCTCAGAGATGTGTACCCTGAGGAATTTGTAGTTGGAGACGCGCTCCACCTCAGTCCCGTTTACGTGGATGGGGGTGTGTCTGCCACCTCTGGTCTTCTTGAAGTCTACGATAATTTCCTTCGTCTTCTTTGAGTTGAGGACGAGGTTATTGTTGTTACACCAGGCTGCCAGGTGTTGGACCTCCTCCCTGTAGGCTGATTCGTTATTGTCCCTGATCAGTCCTACCACCGTGGTGTCATCGGCAAATTTTATGATGGCTTTGGAGCCATACATGGAGCAGTCATGGGTGAAGAGGGAGCAGAGGAGAGGGCTGAGCACACAGCCCTGTGGCACGCCAGTGTTCAGTGTCAGAGTGGAGGAGGTGAGGTTGTTGATTCTAACAGACTGGGGTCTGGTGGTGAGGAAATCCAGTGTCCAGTTGCAGAGGGAAGTGGTGATGCCAAGTCCGCTGAGTTTGGTGATCAGACTGGCGGGGGTGACAGTATTAAATGTGGAGTTGAAGTCGATGAACAACAACCTGATGTAGGAGTTGTTATTGTCCAGGTGGGTCAGGGCAGAGTGAAGGGCCGCAGATATGGCATCCTCTGTTGACCTGTTGGGCCGATAGGCAAACTGATGGGGGTCCAGTGTGGGAGGGAGGCTGGCTTTGAGGTGAGCCAGGATCAGTCTCTCAAAGCACTTCGCGATGACGGGGGTGAGTGCCACTGGGCGAAAGTCATTGAGACTCCCTGAAGCTGACTGTTTGGGCACTGGCACAATGGTTGATGTCTTGAGGCAAGTAGGGACGACACCCTGGGCCAGTGACAGATTGAACAGATACAAAAGTTAGTGGTTTTGCAGATAGTGAAGGTGGTTGTGAATCGATCTGGATCAATTGGCCAGGTGGGCGGAGGAATGGTTGATGGAATTTAATACAGAGAAATGTGAGGTGTTGCATTTTGGGATGTCAAACAAGGGCAGGACCAACACAGTAAATGGTAGGCCTCTGGGTAGTGTTATGGAGTTGAGGGATCTAGGAGTACAAGTGCATGGTTCCTTGAAGGTCGAGTCATAGGTAGATAACATGGTCAAAAAGGCTTTTGAAACTTTGGCCTTCATCAGTCAGAGTATTGAGTATAGAAGTTGGGAGGTCATGTTGCAGTTGTATAAGACGTTAGTGAGATCGCAGTTAGAATATTGTGTTCAGTTCTGGGCAGCATGTTATTGGAAAGATATTGTCAAGCTTAAAATTGTTCGGAAAAGATTTACGAGGATGTTGCCAGGACTAGAGGGTGCAAGCTATAGGGAGAGGTTGTGCAGGCTGGGACTCTATTCCGTGGAGAGCAGGGGGATGAGGGGTGATCTTATAGAGGTGTACACAATCATGAGAGGAATAGATCGGTTAGACACACAGAGTCTCTTGCCCAGAGTAGGGGAATCGAGGACCATCGAACATAGTTTTAAGGTGAAGGGGAAAAGATTTAATAGGAATGCAAGGGGTAACTTTTTCACACAGAGGGTGGTGGGTGTATGGAACAAGCTGCCAGAGAAGGTAGTTGAGGCTGGGACTATCCCATCGTTTAAGAATCAGTTGGGCAGGTACATGGATAGGACAGGTTTGGAGGGTTATAGACCAAGCGCAGGCAAGTGGGACTCGGGTAGCTGGGACATTGTTGGCGAGTTGGGCTGAAGGGCCTGTTTCTACACTGTATCACTCTATGACTCTACCCCTACAGAGAACAGTTGCAATTGCCTGAAATTGTAAGCACCCCCTTGAAATACAACATGACTGGATGAATGAGCAGATAATATGTAGACCTGGTTTGTCTGTTAAAACATGGAGTAGGTGGGAAAAATAGGAAATGAGAGAAAGACTCAGCAGGTCAGGCAGCATTTGTGTAGAGGGAAACTCTGTTAAGAACAGCACCTCATATTCCACCTGAGTAGTCTACACGACAACACAATGAACAATAAATTCTCCAGTTTCATGCAACCCACTTCCTCCATCATTCCATTTCTCTTTCATTCTGATCTACCCAGGTCCTTCTTTTCAAAGCCACACACAACTGGTTTCCTAACCCATTCCGCCAACCCCATCTTCCCCTCACCCACATATTCCTCCCACCCAGTCTCCTGTCCCACTCTGGATCTGTCCACCCTCCCTCCCTCCCTCCACTCTGCAACCCTTTGTTGATTTCACATATCACCGCCATCCTATCTTGCCATCTCTCACCTTCCCTCCGCCACGTAACCGTTCCCTCAATGTCATCAAGATAAAGGAGATAGTGATGGACTTCAGGAAGCAAACCGGTGCACATACCCCAGTTTGCATTGACGGCGTCAAAGTAGAGATGGGTGAAACATCCAAAATCACAGGAGTCAATATCACCAACAACTTCTCCTGGACCACCTATATTGAAGCAACGACCAAGAAAGCACATTATCCCACTACTTCCTCAGATGGCTTTGGAGGTTCGGCAAGTCCCCTACAACTCTCACCAACTTCCACAGATGCACCATAGAAAGCATTTTATCAGGATGCAACACTGCTTGGTTTGGGAATAGCTCCATGAAAGACCGCAAGAAAGTGCAGCGAATTGTGGATGCAGCCCAGACCGCCACACAAACCAACCTCCCTTCCATTGACTACATTTATACCTCACGCTGCCTCAACAAGGCCAGCAGCATAATCAAGGATAAGTCGCATCCTGACCACTCCCTCTTCTCCCCTCTCTCATCAGGCAAACGTTATGGAAGTGTGAAAACGTACACCTCCAGATTCAGGAACAGTTTCTTCCCCGCTGTTATCAGGCAACTGAATCATCCTACCACAACCAGAGAGCGGTCCTGAAATCTTTCTCATTGGTGACCCTCGGACTATCCTTGGCTTTGCTGGCTTTATCTTGCGCTAAACGTTATTCCCTTATCATGTATCTCTACACTGTAAATGGCTCGATTGTAATCATGTATTGTCTTTCTGCTGACTGGATAACACGCAACAAAAGCTTTTCACTAAACGAAACATGACAATAAACTAAACTGAACTGTAACTGAACTGATCTGCCAACCAAATCCTCCTCATCTGACTCCACCATTCACTTGCCAGTTCTTCTTCTCCCTGTCGCCATCATTCTTCACACTGGTTATTATTCCTCGACTCTCTCAATCCCGAAGAAGAGTCTGTTGCTACACCAGAACTGATGGTAGGTGCTACCATTCCACATCCACTGTGCACACAGGCATTGGAGGCTAGATAAATCTTTAGGAGACTAAATATTAAATTTATACAGCATGGATCCACTGCCACTGCCCCAGGCAAAGCCTTAAGCCCCTGTCCCACTTAGGAAACCTGAACGGAAACCTCTGGAGACTTTGCGCCCCACCCAAGGTTTCCGTGCGGTTCCCGGAGGTTGCAGGTGGTTGCCGGAGCTTGTAGGTAGTGAAAGCAGGTAGGGAGACTGATAAAAACCTCCGGGAACCGCACGGAAACCTTGGGTGGGGCGCAAAGTCTCCAGAGGTTTCCGTTCAGGTTTCCTAAGTGGGACAGGGGCATAAGCAATCCAAACGATATGCTCTTTGACTGCTTTCAGACTTTTCCACTGGCCCATTTTGTTTTGCTTGCCGTCTATCACCAGTTCCATTGAAATGATCTGAGTCTTCTGCAGCAGAACTCAGCGATTGAACGATTCAATTATATTTCATAGAACACATGTACCTAGGAGCAGTGAAATGCTTTCTTCTGCATGCAGCGTGGTAAAATCATCCACAGACCTCACCCAGGCAGTGCACAAGAGACGCCACGTTTCAGCCGCTCACAGTGTTACAAAAGTCCAACAAACAGTCCTATCTTCCCACCTCAAGGGTCAGGAGTGTTTTATTGTCATATATCCCGAACCAGAAGAATGAAATTCTCACATGCAGCAGCACCACCGATATGTAAACATAGTACTCTGCGCTTACAACAGTAGTTACCACAGCCTCCACATCACCCATCATCCAAATCAGCAGGTCAGCATGAAATAGGCACATTGTCTTAATCATACCATTAAATACATCCATGTTATCCCTCCCGCTCTTCCAGTATCCTGTACCACATCATCTTCCCACTAAATGTCTATATTCACATAAATCGATCATGAAAACCCATCTAATTTTTTAACACTCCACTGATCTGGGACAATGTAGCTTTTTAGTTGATAATTCAGCTGACATTTACTCAATCAATAGGCATCCAAATGCAGTAACCTGCTTCGTGCAGTGTGGTGCAATCTTCTGGGCTTGGATTGTGGGTGAGAGAGAATTGTTCCAATTCACGTTGAGAATTTACTTAGCATTAATTACATTCCTGTATTAGCTGCAGAGCTGAAACTTCACAGTCTCTTACTTTCACATGCTCTGATTTATTCATTGCAACTTTCCAGCAAACATCCATCTGAATGATCCACAAACCAGCATTCGTAAGCTTTTGCATAGTCAGTCCCAGCTGACAATCTCCCAACTTTAGTTCCCTTCAACTTTGTTCCTTGGGCAAAAAGGATAAAAACAGCTTGTTGAACTATACTTGTCAGATGACATTGGTAATTATGAAATCTGGGTGTCTACTGGAACCTCAGGATAATCCACAGTTCTTCAAGTCTCTTAACCAGTGGAGCTGTTGAAGCAAACAGTTTAAAAGGGTTTCAGATGCAGCCTCATGCTTGGAGTGAACTATTTAAGATTAGTCTTCCAGCCTGTAACGAATCGAAAAGGTATTTGTTTGGCAAAAAGACCTTTTCAATTCATCATTCTTCTCCACTTGCTAAATATCAGCTATAAACAAATGTAGACCCCAGACTTCCTGTAATGATGGTGAAGTTTTGCAGTGAAAGACTCGTTTGCTGGTTCTGATGAAGCATGCAACTCAATCTACCAAATGTTACACACGGCTTTGATTTTTAAACGATCAATTTCTGATCATAATTGTTCGTGTAGATGCGGTGTATGCAAATAGGTCTGGGGAATGTCATGCAGTGGTGCTCTAGTTTGTGTCGGTCGTGTCACAAAATGGAGGGTAAGAGCAGTCTTTGATGGGCAAACTGATGTACATTGGATTTATTACAGTAGAAGGTAGACACAAAATGCTGGAGTAAATCAGCGGGACAGGCAGCATCTCTGGAGAGAAGGAATGGGCGACGTTTCGGGTCGAGACCCTTCTTCATTGCACTTTCAAGCAAACATGAAGAATTGTCATGAACCGAAACGTCACCCATTCCTTCTCTCCAGTCCCGCTCAGTTACTCCAGCATTTTGTGTCTATCTTCGTGTAAATAAGCAATCTACACAATCTGAAGTTCAAGATCATCTTTAATCAGTACCCAATTATAACGGTACAGCAGGTCGTTAGTTGTTAGTTCATCGTTACCGCTTCCAAGACTGACCAGTGTAGGAAGTGGGTGTTAGTATGAATTATACAGTAAGGTGGGGTTAGTGATGCTATTCTACTATGATTGGTTCACATGCAATAACCAATCTACATCCTTCCCCATAAAGAGCGAATATAGTTAAACACACATGCAGCTAGAATTCAAACAGGCGGTCTACTAATACGGCCCAAACGTGTATGGACCAAGCCCTCTCCCCCTTCGCCAGAAAAGTTAGAGGGTGACCCCGGAAGTGAGAAAGCAGCAGGGGACACTCGTGGTGACAGACAGGGGGAGCATGCGGGAGAGGTAGTATTGTTGTTAGTCACAGCTGCCGGTCGTGGTGGAGTAAGGGATGCTGTTCTACTATGATTGGTTCACATGCAAAAACTTCGCTTTGAACCAGCATCTGCAGTTCCTTCCTATATATGATTTATTCTACAGTCAGCCAAGAATTTAATCTACAGAACAAACATGGGTCCAGGAAATGGACAAGGGTATTGAGGTGGAATTTCTCTCTCAGTCATGTGTCCTACGTAAGTGGCTATGTACTATCTGGTGAAACTGAACACCACAAGTGAAGTGAATCGCACAGCTACCGATATTACACATTTCACACATTCAGTTTTGTTTTAACATAGATAAAGAACTCATTGTTTCTGGAATTGATGTGGCACTTTAACACTGGAACAACTCCCTAGGTATTTTATACTACTCAAATGAAGTGGTAATCGAAGCAAGGGATTGGAAAGAGATTTATTTTGGAAGTGGGGATGAAGAGAGATGTAGGGAGTGAATTTTGTTGATTTATTGCCACTCAGGAATATGCTTACTCCAGAAAATGAAGAGGAACATCCCATGGAATCACAAAGTCACAAGTGGTCTATCCCCTCTTCCCCAAAATAGCCCTTCCAATTCCTTCTCCCTTTCTGGAACTTACCTGCAATACAGTCTCTTTTCCCAGTTGTCACTGCTAATTTATCGTTCAGTTAAAGGTTAACAACCCCCCCCCCCCCTCCCGGAGAACCTCTCTCACTTTTGTGTTAGCCTTTGATTAATGACTTTCGCTGACGCAATAAGCCCTCAGGCCACAGAAGGAACTGTCTGGTAATATTAGCATCATTTGAATTATCACTGACCTCCCACATGGTGTATTGACTTTGGGGTTAGGAGATCAACAGGAAGGCTGACAAATGGAACGTTCTTTCCACATTCATCATTTCAGAGCCATCTCGGAGCTCCAGAGCTGGGGATTGTGTCAATAAATAATGTTTTTGAGAATCCAGTGCGGATGATAAGTGTTAACACAGTATTATGCTACTGTATTACTGTATTATGCTGATGTACCCCACTGTGAAAATCCCATCTTAATCTCTTACAGCTTGTTCCGTTCATGGAACATCACTGAAAACAGTCCAGCTTTGTGGTATTGGTTTTAATGCTCACCTGACTGATGTCTGCAAATCTGATCCAATCCAAAACTCTGCTGGTGTACGCTCATCTCATCAAGTCCCATTCCTCCATTGCTCCTGTGCACAATCAAACATGCCAACTCATCATTCAGCAACGTCACAGGTTTAAACAGCCGTCTCTCTGAATCCTTCCACTACGACAAGTGTTTTATCAGAGTTGTAGAGTTATACAGCATGGAAACAGGACCCTCAGCCCAAATTGTCCATGTCCACTAAGATGACCAAAGAATGGGTGACGTTTCGGTTCAAGACCGTTCTTCAGACTCAGACTCAGACTGAAACATCACCCATTCCTTCTACCCAGAGATGCTGCCTGTCCCGCTGAGTTTCTCCAGCATTATCTTCAGTGTAAACCAGCATCTGCAGTTCCCTCCTCCACCAAGATGCCCCATTTACGCTAGTCCCACCTACCTGTGTTTGGCCCATATCACTCTAAACCTTTCCTATCCACTCACCTGTCCAAATAAAATTACCTGAGATATTGACACAAATTCACATCTGGTTGTTAGCTAACTCCTTACTTGCCTGTCTCATGATTAGTGATTGTTGTAACCAAAATCATCCAATTACTTTCATAAACATTATTGTCTTTCTCTACTGGTTAAATCACGACCTTCACCTGCCCTAATGCCACATTATTTGGGTCAGTGACATATTTAAAGAGAATGCTTTCTCTGAAGTGCCTTTGGTTGTTTTTCTAGGTTAGCCATACTTTACAAATGGCAATATTTTGCATTTAAATGTACATAAGACATCGTGACCATGGAAATGATATTGAGTGATATCGGGTGGCGTCGCGCACGGCAGCCTCGCCAGCAGTCTGTCCGTCCTTTCACCCTTTTTGTTACTTTTAGTCTGTCTAAAAGTATGTTTTTGGAGGTTTTGTCGTCTTTTTTATGTGGGGGTGGGGAGGGGGAAAGGGGGAAACCGTTTCCCAGTCACTTCCTGGTCGAGGATGCGTCTTTCTCCGAGTCGCATCTTTGCCCCCCCTCCCCCCTCCCCCCTCGCGGCCTACCAACTGGATTGGCGCGGCCTTTCCTGCCGGAGACTGGCCAGAGCTTCAGCAGCGGCGCAGCACTGCGGGACGATGCCTTACCGTTTGCTATTGTCTGTTACTATTGTAAAGCGACTTTGAGTCTTAGAAAAGCGCTATAAAAATAAAATTTATTATTATTATTATTACCGTGGAAGGCCGTGTTGGGCCTGGTGCTTTAACATCGTATAGCTGTGGTTTGCAGAGCTTCTAGCCACGGGAGGTGCTGACTCTAACATCGCTGAGTCCTGGGACCCCTTGCTGTGGGTCGCCAGTGTTGGAGCTCCGCCCAGCTCGGCCTGTGGACTTCGGGAGCCACGGTCCCCGGTAGGAAGCGGCCGATTCGGAAACTCCAAGCCGCCTCGAGTGTTCTTCCGTTCTGACGTCGGAGTTCCATTATCCCGGCGAGAGGGCCTGAACATCGGGCTGCCGTAGCGGCGACTGTAGAGGGATCAAAGGCCCCGAGCACGGGTGAACACGAGGAAGATGACTGAACTTTATTGCCTTCCCTCACAGTGGGAAACGTTGATTCCGCCATGTGGGGATGTTCATTCGTATAGCTGTATGGTAACTCAAATCTCACTGTACCAATTGGTGCATGTGACACTAAATGTAACTTGAACTTGAACTTTCCTTGTGATAATTAGTAAGGAACACCAACAAATGTGCAGAACTCAAACTGCTGGAGTAACTTAGCGGATGAGAAAGCGCCTCTGGATGACATAGTCAGGTGACGTTTTGGGTTGGGATCCATCTTAGACTGAAGAAGGATCGCGAATGGAAGGGTCTTGTTTAGGTGTACCCCAGGGTTGCTGCCTGACCCGATGAGTTCCTTCAGCACTTTGTGTTCTATAAGGCTCCATCATCTGCAGCTCCTTGGAAGGAAGCAGATTCAAGTCACGTTTGATGCTCCTGGCATTGGAGAGGCTGAATATTCAGGCATTTTTGCATGCCCTGGTGATTTTCACTAACCATATACAATATTCAGATAGCTCTTGCTTTCTCTCTCCATCCCCTTCCCCTTCCCAGTTCTACCCCCAGTCTTATTATCTCCGCCTACATTCTATCTTTGTCCCACCCCCTCCCCTGACATCAGTCTGAAAAAGGGTCTCGACCCGAAATGTCGCCCATTCCTTCTCTCCAGAGATGCTGCCTCACTCGCTGAGTTACTCCAGCATTTTGTGTCTACCTTTGATTTAAACCAGCATCTGTAGCTCTTTCTTACACATAAAGTATCATCATCATCATCTCATCATCATCAACATAAATTAAGTACATTGCCAGTCCTACTGAATTACAGCACATAAATCCACGTGCATGTATTCCATAGTAGAATTCATGCCTTCCAAAATAATCTTCCCATGTAAAACGTAAGGTGGTGAGGAAGGTTGGAGGTGTGGGTGAAGACCAGGTTTGTCCCAGGTAAACATTTAGCCACAGCAAAATAAATAAAAGAGATGCTGCCCACTATTTAAGGGACTGTACTAACTGGACTACCCAATCAGGCCTTACACTGCAAGCTGCACTTAATTAAGCCTTTAATTCCCTTGCCGTTTGAGTGGGAGTCAGATTCAGATTCAGACTCAGATTCAATTTTAATTGTCATTGTCAGTGTACAATACAGAGACAACGAAATGCATTTAGCATCTCCCTGGAAGAGCGACATAGCAAATGATTTGAATAAATAATAATAAGTGTCCGGGGGGGGGGGGGGGGTGATTGGCAGTCACCGAGGTACGTTGTTGAGTAGAGTGACAGCCGCCGGGAAGAAGCTGTTCCTGGACCTGCTGGTCCGGCAACGGAGAGACCTGTAGCGCCTCCCGGATGGTAGGAGGGTAAACAGTCCATGGTTGGGGTGAGAGCAGTCCTTGGCGATGCTGAGCGCCCTCCGCAGACAACGCTTGCTTTGGACAGACTCAATGGAGAGGAGCGAGGAACCGGTGATGCGTTGGGCAATTTTCACCACCCTCTGCAATGCCTTCCGGTCGGAGACAGAGCAGTTGCCATACCATACTGTGATGCAGTTGGTAAGGATGCTCTCGATGGTGCAGCGGTAGAAGTTCACCAGGATCTGAGGAGACAGATGGACCTTCTTCAGTCTCCTTAGGAAGAAGAGACGCTGGTGAGCCTTCTTGATCAGAGTTGAGGTATTGTGGGTCCAAGAGAGGTCATCGGAGATGTTGACTCCCAGGAACCTGAAGCTAGAAACATGTTCCACCTCCGTCCCGTTAATGTGGATGGGGGTGTGCGTGCCGCCTCTGGACTTCCTGAAGTCTACAATGAGCTCCTTGGTCTTCTTGGAGTTAAGGGCCAATTAATCTGCTAGGAAAAGTTCACTGGCCATCTTTCTTGAAATAGTGATCTAGGAGGAGAGGAAGGAGAATGGTTTTCTGATATCTCCCCTTTTGTAAATGCCAGTTTTCAAGCGTAGAACAGGGTGAATGGATTGGAAAAAAATATGACTTTGTCAAATCATTGCATACAGCACTGCTCATTTCCTGCTCAAAAATGAGGAGCCTCATTTGAAATAAAATGGGCTGACACCTTGGTTCAAGATTTAAAGGGATGGTTTATAAGTGCAGGAAATGTCAGATCAGTGACCAGTAAAGAGAATGAGGTTGAACGTTTTTAGAAGTTCTTGGAATAAGAGCAGGAAGATTTATTCGTTTAGACTTTGAGATAGACTTTCAAAAGAATAAATTGATTTTGGGAGAGGAAATCAATGACCTAAAAATTGTAGTTTGAAATAAGGGATGCTAATCGTTGCGTGGTCCATGTAGACATTATTGGATGTGGGAGAGTTGAACAGCTGAGTGGATGCGCCATTTCAGGCTCATTCAGGGCCTTGCGGAGTGTGGGGTTGGGAAGAGCCGGCTTTCCCTGCCACACAGTGCTATCAGTGGTGCAGAGACTTGGACTTCCAAAAACAGTTCAGTTTAGTTTATTGTCACGTGTACCGAGGTACGGTGAAAAGTTTTTGTTACATGTTATCCAGTCAGCAGAAAGACAATACATGATTACAATCAAGCTTTTTACAGTGTGTAGATAAGATAACAATGTTTAGTCCAAGGTAAAGCCAGCAAAGTCCGATCAAGGATAGTCCGAGGGACAACAATAAAGTAGATAGTACTGCTCTCTGGTTGTGGTAGGATGATTCAGTTGCCTGATAACGGCTGGGAAGAAACTGTCCCTGAATCTGGAGGTGTGCGTTTCCACACTTCTATACCTCTTGCCTTGTGGGAGGGGGGAGAAGATGGAGTGAGTGGGATGTGACTCGTCCTTGATTATGCTGCTGGCCTTGCCAAGGCAGCATGAGGTGTAAATGGAGTCAAAAGCAGCAAGCACATCATTTAAGACGTTCAATATATTAATAACGCCATTAATTCTGTTTTCTAGGCTTTCTTAGAAAAATTACATGACTAAACAAAAGACTTTGCACCTCTGTAGGTCACGAAGAATTCATCTTTATAGCTAGTAGATGCAATCACTTTTGATGCAATCTGATCTTTCTAACAAATATTTAAGAAAGAACTGCAGATGCTGGATAAATCGAAGGTAGACAAAAAAGCTGGAGAAAATCAGCGGGTGGGGCAGCATCTATTGAGCGAAGGAATAGGCGACGTTTCGGGTCGAGACCCTTCTTCAAACTGATGTCGGGGGGGGGGCAGGAAAATGAAAGGAAGGGGCGGAGACAGTGGGCTGTGGGAGAGCTGGGAAGGGGAGGGGAAGGAGGGAGAAAGCAAGGACTACCTGAAATTGGACAAGTCTATGTTCATACCACTGGGATGTAAATTACACAAGCGAAATATGAGGTGCTGCTCCTTCAATTTGTGGTGGGACTCACTCTGACCATGGAGGAGGCCCAGGACAGAAAGGTCGGATTTGTAATGGGAGGAAGAGTTGAACTGCTGAGCCCCCGGGAGATCAGGTTGGTTATTGTGAACCGAGCAGAGGTGTTGGGCGAAACGATTACCGAGCCTGCACTTGATCTCGCCGACGTAGAGCGGTTGACACCTGGAACAACGGATGCAATAGATGAGGGAGGAGGTGCAGGCGAACCTCTGCCTCACCTGGAAAGACTGCTTGGGTCCTTGGATAGAGTCGAGGGGGGAGGTAAAGCGACAAGTGTGGCATTTCCTGTAGTTGCAATGGTAAGTACCGGGGAGGGGATGGTCTGGGTGGGAAGGGACGAATTGACCAAGGAGTTACGGAGGCAACGGTCTCTGCGGAAAGCAGAAAAGGGTGGAGATGGGAAGATGTGGCCAGTGGTGGGATCCCGTTGTAGGTGGCGAAAATGTCGGAGGGTTATCTGTTGTATGTGACGGCTGGTAGGGTGGAAGGTGAGGACAAGGGGGACTCTATCCTTGTTACTAGTGGGGGTATGGATATTATACTTGTCTTCCTAGAAGAAGACACAAAAGATATCCTGAAAATGGAGGAGAATAACTTGCTTGGATAGAATGAGGAGTGGTACAAAGTTAGCATTGGTGAAAAGATAAGTTTGGGGAGATCAATGGGACTGATGGCATATATACTAATTTTGAAAGAGCTGCCTTTGGAAAAGGTTGTTGCATTTGTTGCTATTTCATAAAACTCCATAGATTACAGAACAGTTCCCACAGAATTGAAAAGTATCAAATGCGAGCCCTGCTATTTAAGAAATGTGACAAAAAAAACAGGCCAAAACACAACATTCTGGAGGAAATTAGCGGGTCAGGCAGCCTCCATGGAGGGAATAGACGTCACATTTTGTATTGGGTCCCTTCTTCAGGCTAGCGTTACACCAGTGGCAATAAAAATGTTATTATTAAGGAATAATATTTAGATATAATGCAGGCAATCTCGGGGTTTCATTCCCAAAAAATAGCCCAAGTTATAATTTTCAGTAACATCGAAGCCAGCATCATCTGCACATGCAGCAAGAAACATGTTGAAAAGTATTGTGCTTATTTATTTACTGTTTTTCACATAAATTCTGTAAAACAATTTTATTCCATATCGCAAATATTTGATTGGTGACTTGTCAATTTTGCAATGGCAAATTTCAATTAGAAGGATGGTTGTAATGCAGGGGATGCCTGTAATGGAATTGGACAGAGTTACCATGGACTTTTAATCTGAAACCATGTTTGACCATTTTGATGGTCTTTTGATTTTGTGTTTAGCAGCCTAGATAAGAGTGATAATAGACAATAGAAAATGGGTGCATCAGTAGGCCATTCGGCCCTTTGAGCCAGTACCGCCATTCACTGTGATCATGGCTGATCATCCACAATCAGTACCCCTTTCCTGCCTCCTCCCCATATCCCCTGACTCCACTATCTTTATGAGCTATATCCTACTCTCTCTTGAAAGCATCCAGAGAATTGGCCCGCACTGCCTTCTGAAGCAGAGAATTCCACAGATTCACAATTCTCTGGGTGAAAAAGTTTTTCCTCGTCTCTGTTCTAAATGGCCTACCCCTTATTCTTAAACTGTGGCCCCTGTTTCTGGACTCCCCCAACACCGGGAACATGTTTCTTGCCTCTAGCGTGTCCAAGCTAGCATGACGGTATATTAGAGTCTCGGAAGGCCTCAATAAAGTATCACACAAGAGGTAATTGAACAAAATCAGAGGACATGAGATTGGGGAAATTGATTGTCATTGATAGAGGTCACCAGAAGGAGTTGCTCTATTCATGTCTTGGGAGCTAGCAATGGGAGGGGAGGGAAGAAAGCTGGATGAGCAGAGAGACAGGACAAAGTTTGATAGGTAATAAGTGGAGACAGGTGAGTGTGTTTTTTTGATAGGCAGATGGTTGCAACAAAGGACTTGCATTGTCCCTCACTGTATACGTGTAGATGATAATAAATTCCATCTAACATCTACATCCACCAGTTGGAGTATCATTTTAATGATCATCTAATTAGAGTTGCTTCTGGCTGTGGGACACTCTTTCATTATGATGCTCGGCATTAGTCTTTTTTGCAAATCTAGTTTATGTGAGCTAGCCACTGTCTTTATCCAATATTCACACATAATTGAAGCAAATGAGGTGTCACCAGTGGAATGAGTGGTGCATTCTACAGAGCCACAGGTGACACCTAATTTGTTCTAATTAAGTGTGAACATTGGATGAATTGCAGGTGTTTACAAGTTCGGTTCACACTTGGAGAATTAGCATTTGAACAACTTCCTGGGGGGGTGCTGCAGATGTTAAAGTTCGGCACAATGGGAGACCATCCTTTCAGATCAAGAGTGAAGTAATGGTGAGAGTAAGATAAATCAAATTGATGAATATAAGAAGAGAGCAACAGTAGAGTTACTGCTTCACAGCGCCAGAGACCCGGGTTCGATCCTGACCACGGGTGCTGTCTTTACGGAGTTTGCACATTGTGACCTATGTGGGTTTTCTCCGAGATCTTCAGTTTCCTCCCACACTCCAAAGTTGTATAAATTTTTAGGCTAATTGGCTTGGTATAAATGTACATTGTCCCTAGTGTGTGTAGGATAGTGTTAATGTGCGCAGATCGCAGGTGGGCCGATGGGCCTGTTTCCGCGCTGTATCTCTAAACTAAACTAAGCTAAAGATCAGATGTACTTTGATGAAGTTGTAAAGAAATGGTTTAATCTGAAAAAGAGGAAGGTTTACCACAGATTACAATAATCTGGCACATGGAAAGAAAAGAAAATTGAGAGAGAACATGATTAAGTGGAGAAGATATTCCCAGTCACGGGAGAGTCTAGAACCTGAGGGTACAGCCTCACAAAGAATGTACCTTTGGAATGGAGATGAGAAGGAATTTCTAAAAACTGGAGGGGAGTGAATCTGTGGAATTCATTGCCAAACAAATTCCATTGTTGTTAAGAGAATCAGAGCTAATGATACAGGTAGAAAACTGATCAGAGAAAAGAAGCTAGTAAAACTGCTGGAGGAACTCAATGGGACTGCAGCGTTCGCAGCGGGAAATGGACTCTTCGGGCCGGGATTCTTCCTCAAGATGACCCTGGCGACAAGCTATATAATGTTAATGAGTGAACGGAAATAGAGGGTGAGGTCAAAGATGAAAGACTGCAGGAGTGTTGAGTGTAAAGCAGGAGGACACTTCCTGCAGGTCAGGCTAGGCACGTTCTCCACTCCAAGAGGGAAATAAAAGAACTACGGGAGAGAAAAATATTTTTTTTTTTCTTTTGTTATTTTTATTTTAGATTTCTGTCTGCATCCATATTTATGTTTTTCACCCCCAACAAATTTCCTGATGTGCCCAACCAAATCTCCAAACCACCGAATCAGATTTCAGGACCAGGTTTTTATTTTAGCTTTAGGTTAGAGATACGGCGTGGAGTCAGGCCCTTTGGCCCACTGAGTCCATGCTGACCATCAATCACCCCAGACACTAGATCTTTAGGGAAATTTTACAGAAGCCCATAAACCTACAAATCTGTGCGTCTTTGGAGTTTGGGAGGAAAGCGGAGCACCCAGTGAAAACCCACATGGTCACAGGGAGAAGGTGCAAACTCTGTACAGACAGCACCCATAGTCAAGATTGAACCCAGGTCTCCGGGGGTGTGAGGCAGCAACTCTACCGCTGTGCCACCATACTGGCTGTGTTTGATAAGGTTGATAAACTATAGCCACCTAGCACACAAAACATTGTTACAGCTTTAATATCTGGGCCAGTAGGTGGGTGAAGGGGCGGTCTGTTGTTGCAGATGGAAGTATATAATAGATTAGGCGAGAACATGCTGAACTTCTTCCTGCACCCGGATGTGTCAACGTGGTTGTTCAGGGCAGAAGAGGAATGTTCAATGTCCAATGTTGCTCATTCTCCACACCCCACAGTCCAGACATAGGGTCTGGACAGTAGTTGACCCTCAGAGCTGGACCATCTCTGCAATTCCCCCTGACCAGCAGCAGTACTAGAACAAGGTTCGACAGATGGCACAATGGGCTAAGAGTTCGGCTGGCAACCGGAAGGTAGCCGGTTCGAATCCCGCTTGGAGTGCACACTGTCGTTGTGTCCTTGGGCAAGACATTTCACCCACCTTCGCCTGTGTGTGAATGTGTGTGAGTGATTGGTGGTGGTCGGAGGGGCCGTAGGCGCAGATTGGCAGCCACGCTTCCGTCAGTCTGCCCCAGGGCAGCTGTGGCTACAGAAGTAGCTTACCACCACCGAGTGTGACTGAGGAGTGAATGAATAATGCGATGTAAAGCGCCTTGAGTATTAGAAAGGCGCTATATAAATCCCATCCATTATTATTATTATTAAGGTTTCCACAATGGTAAAAGCAGTAATTGGTCTTTATAGTTTTTTAAATGTCTCTGACATTCAAAGATAAAAACATTCATATTGGATGTAAATAGTTCTTAAAAATAATTATGTCAAAATACTTTTCAAGAACCTAACGTTTTAATCAACGAGATCTTGTAAAGCTCTAGAAGATTGGGTCCCACCAACAAATGTCTAAAGCCCCTGTTCCAAAATCTAAAGGGGCTGCTCTTTGCCATCTGGCTGCTTTTCTAACCCACCATCCTCATCTTTGGACACCCTGTGCGTAGGGGAGTGGGTTTGGGGCCGAGGATGTCCTGGTTGAGTTTCTTCCTTGGCCTGGCCAAGCTGGCCATCCGCGAGTCACGGCGCCAGGCGGAAGAGGGCTCTGCCCGAGCCGGCTGCCCGCCCCTTTTCCAGGGTTACGTCCGTGCCCGGGTGGTGTTAGAGAGTGGACTACACGCTGTCCACGGGCACCCTGGGGGATTTCCTGGACCGTTGGGCACCACGGGGGGTTGAATGCATCCTTGACAAGGATGGTAACATAGTTGTACAGTAGTTTATTTAGTAAATTTGTTTGTCTTGTATTATGGTGGTGGGCTCTGTTTTGTTTTATTGTATTGTAAATATTATTTTAAATAATTGAATACATTTTTTGATTGAAAAAAACCCAACAAATATCTAACAGTAGGCATTTGTGTTAATGTGCGGGGATCACTGGTCAGTGCGGACTCAGTGGGCCGAAGGGCCTGTTTCCACGCTGTGCCTCTAAACGTAACTCATCCAGAGCGAAAAGACAGATCTGCGACCACGACTTGCTTGCGTTACAGCAGCTGAACCTTAGTGGTCAGAGCCACGGGAATAATCCACCACCATCCAGCCTGTTGAAGCAGACAGACAATTAGACTCACTGAGCTGTGATAAGTCCACTTGCTTCCCCATGGAAATCTCTTTTCATATTTTGCATTATCCACAGTTTAGTTGCAAGAAGAATCTCCACGAACCCTTCATGGTCTGAGATATTGATCCCTTGTAGTGAGCTCACTAACCCCAGTCCTTAGCTATGTGAGGTCTTGGCAAAGACATGTGTTTACTGACCTGTCTTTCCACATTCACCCCAATAAAATGCATTTGCTTAATCGACTGATGTTAGAATGGGTATTTTCAAGACCAGATTTAAATCATGCAGAATCTAATTAAGGTTGGAAATGAGTTTACAAATTAATTCAACATTGAATTGATTTATTCATCTGTTTAGAGACATGCAAATTAAATAAGAAATATTTTAATTGACAAACGTTTACTTGTAAAATATTTATGAATGTAAAATTATTACATATTTAAGGAATAAATTGGGAAATAGTTTACCATTTAGTCCTTTCCTCTTGAAGTAGTTGCATCATAGCTAACTTGTTTTCAGTTTGGTATTTGATTAAACATTTGATTTGATTTTTTGGCACAGTGGTGTATCAGTAGACCTACTGCCTTACAGCACCAGATACGTGGGTTCGATCCTGACGACGGGTGCTGCCCGTAAGATCTTTGGTTTAATTCCACACTCCAAAAATTGTCCCTGGTGGTATGTTTAGGATAGTGTTAATGTGCAGGGATCACTGGTCGGAGGGGACTGGTTGGGCCGAAGGGCCTATTTCCACACTGTATCCCAAAACTAAACTAAACTAAAGTGGGGCTTTCAAAATGGTGTAACTGGGCTTAGTAAAGGGAGGAAATGGCTTCAAACATGGGATACAACAACATTGTTATTGTCATTGTCTAAACTGTACAACTCTGTGACTTTATGATGGAAGTGCACTTCTGCTCCATTTATGAAGGCCTTGGGATAACCATGAGCCTATTTAAGGTTAAATACAACTTACCCTTTCAAAGAGGGGATAGTTTGGTATCGTGATATTGTGGGGAAAGGAGAGGACGTTAGTTCCTAGTGTGCAAAATGTTGTGAATGGAATCGTATCCAGCCCCTACAGAGATTACATAAACTTAATTGGTCTTTTTCTAAGCAACTCTTTTAAGTGGTGATGCTCTTCAGTATGATAAAGTTATTGTAGAAATCTTTTTTTTTAAATGAGGTAAGTTAGATATTTGGAGGTATTGAAAGAGCAGGTAGATAGTTTGAGGGATTAGGGTATTGAGAGTCATGGGGAACTGGCACAGATAAGCGTTGAGATCCAGGGCAGCAATTATCACACTGATGAGCAGGGCAAGCTTTGGCCAACAAGTAGTCTACACCTGCATGTACTGTATTGCACTGTGGATTCTTGTACATCTCTTCTAGAAACGCAGTTACCACATTGCAAATATTTTTAAGCAGTGAGACTCACGCATTTGACAAAATTCTCACGCTCTCACGCTGATGACAGAAGTTCTCACGATCAAATTTTATATATATATATATATATATATATATATAAAATTTGATCACACTCCTCCACACTCACCAATGAGAATAGTTTTCTGTCGGCGGGTTCCCCATAAAGAACGAGCAAATGGTTTAAGCCCATCGCACACTATTTAAATTGGCAATGTAGACAAAACTGCTGGAGAAACTCAGCGGGTGAGGCAGCATCTATGTCTGAGTTTCACCCTTCTTCACACTCTAGCATTTCTCCAGCATTTTTGTCTACCGCTCTATAGGGTGATTTCACGAAAGGTCACTGGAGCGTAAATCCCCACTCACGTGACCGAAAATTTTAACTGGGGGACAAGCGTCACTTCCGGTACATGTTAGTGGATGGGAAAACACGCACTTTCACACCCGTTAAAAACATCGAAAACGGCCAGGTTTTGAGCTGCAATTTACGGAGCCAGTCGGGGTGACCGTGAGGAACAGCTACCTAAATTTACAGTCCAAAAAAAAGATAGAAACTAAGGTAAATACAAGAGCGAGCTGAAGGTGTAAAAAAGGCGGAAGTGCTAGCGGACATTTTTCTTGGAGATTTAAAGATCCAAAATATCGGGAAATATCGCGTTTGCTCGCTGCATTTAATCAAAAGTGGCATTATTGACTTTTTATCTTTATTCATTTGTTATATGAAAAGTATTAAAAGTTAGAAACCCGTCAGTAAAATTGCAAAATCGCCCATGGATCTCGGGTGGGTTTTAACATGCAAAATGAACACGCTTCTGAAGCTCCATTTACCATTTAAATAATCGTAAACTCTCAATGCGTTTGGAAATCAATTTAAATAATCGTAAACTTGCATCTCAGTAAAATTGATTTCCAAACGCATTGAGAGTTTACGATTATTTAAATGGTAAATGGAGCTTCAGAAGCGTGTTCATTTTGCATGTTAAAACCCACCCGAGATCCATGGGCGATTTTGCAATTTTACTGACGGGTTTCTAACTTTTAATACTTTTCATATAACAAATGAATAAAGATAAAAAGTCAATAATGCCACTTTTGATGAAATGCAGCGAGCAAACGCGATATTTCCCGATATTTTGGATCTTTAAATCTCCAAGAAAAAAGTCTGCTAGCACTTCCGCCTTTTTTACACCTTCAGCTCGCTCTTGTATTTACCTTAGTTTCTATCTTTTATTTGGACTGTAAATTTAGGTAGCTGTTCCTCACGGTCACCCCGACTGGCTCCGTAAATTGCAGCTCAAAACCTGGCCGTTTTCGATGTTTTTAACGGGTGTGAAAGTGCGTGTTTTCCCATCCACTAACATGTACCGGAAGTGACGCTTGTCCCCCCAGTTAAAAATTTCGGTCACGTGAGTGGGGATTTACGCTCCAGTGACCTTTCGTGAAATCACCCTATAGATGCTACCTCACCCGCATTCACATTCCCGTGCAGATGGTGTAATAGGTGGGACACGGCGGTGGTCCCAGCACCGACCCCCCCCGAGGCACCGCTCACACCTCCCACCCTCACCTCCGGCGGCTCTGTGTCCGGCGGCTGCTCTGTCCACACCGCATGGAGTTTTAACCCCGGCCCGGAGCCAGGAGCGGACCGGGTGAGTGGGGGCGTCGGTGCCGCCTCCGGAGCCGCGGGGATGAATCTCGGGCTATAGCTCTGCGCCGATGCCCGACCCTTGGGTCACTGTCCCTCACCTGTCCCGGACCCCCGGGTCACTGTCCCTCACCTCCCCTGGACCCCCGGGTCACTATCCCTCACCTCTCCCGGGTCCCAGCTGGACACAGAGCAACTGGGCTGACCCCGCATTCCCGGGGAAGGGGGGGAGAGAGGGAAATGCTCCCCGGACATCGCCATGTCTCCGCTCACTCCGGGTGTTGTAGCCGCTTCACTGACACACACTCTCACACACAACCTTACACACACTCTCACACACAGCCTAACACACGCTCTCACACACACACACTGGCACACACAGGGTTTAAAGGGATATGGGCCAAATGCGGATAAATGGGACTAGTTTAGATGGGGCATCTTGATCTGCATGGACAAGTTGGGATGAAGTGCCTGTTTCCATGCTGTAAGACTATGACACACTGTAGAAAGGGTGAAATTGCTCTGGAGAGGATCCAGGGGCGATTTATGAACATATTGGCAGGGCTGGAATTTTTTATTTCACTTGAAAGAAAGATTTGATCACTGGGATTTTATTCTCTGCAGCAACGGAGGTGAAGAAAACACTTAGTTGAGATGAATAATATTATGAGAATAGGACCTGTTTCGCTTAACAAAGAGTGTCGGAAGGAACTGCAGATAGAGGTTTAAACTGAAGATAGACACTAAAAGCTGGAATAACTCAGCAGGACAGGCAGCATCTCTGGAGAGAAAGAATAGGTGATGTTTCGGGTCGAGACCTTCAGACTGAAGAGGTTGAAAACCAGCCATAAAACACAATGACTGGAGATGTGTATTATCCAACTAAGGGCAGAAATCAGAATCATGTGTTCATCTTTATTGACTTGACACCATAATAAATATATTACAGAAAAAAAGAATTGAATGGGGTGGCACAGTGGCGCAGCGGTAGAGTTGCTGCCTTACAGCACCACAGACCCAGATTTGATCCTGACTACGGGTGCTGTCTGTACAGTATTTGTACATTCTCCTTATGGCCACATGGTTTTCGCTGGATAATCCGATTTCTCCCACATCCGAAAGAAGTGCAGGTTTGTAGGTTAATTGGCTTCTGTAAATTGTCCCTGGTGTGTAGGATACAACTGGTGTATGGTAGATTGCTGGTTGGTGTGGACTTGGTGGGCCGAAGGGCCTGTTTCCATATATATGTTTTACATATATATCTTAATTTCATTGAACCATATACGGTTGAATATGTGGCATTATTTTTGTCTTGTTTCTATCGTCAAATGGTAAAGTTCATTGATTTATTTGTGCAGAACAGTGATGGAAGTCTGACTCCTCTTGCCTTGTTTCTATGTTTTTGTTTCTCTATATATATGCATAACAGCATGAATTATAATCCGATTTCCATACATGAATATACTAAGGTCATTCAGGTTCTGCACCTGATGATCAGAGCCTGGCTCTACTGTGGAATGTAATGAGGAATGTAATTTAGCCTAACCTTATTCATACCTAATCCAATTTGAAGCATAAATGTTGCATTCAAGTGTAGGTTAAAAGACTCGCTACAGTATGTACCAAATTGCACAATTTCAAGCTGAAAAATGCAAATGTTCCCTACTGTGGGAGGGGGGGGGGGGGGGACACACACCCTCCCCCCCTCCCCCCCAGGTGGCTACGCTCCCTCGCAATTTCTCACTCTCAATTCTCACTCAATGTTGGCAGCCCTGTTATTCATACAATGTTTTGACTATTGAACTGAAGTTAGAAGTGGTGTTGCAGGAGGTGCCCTGCCATGTTTGTCTGTTACGACGTTGGGTAGAGGCATTCTTAACATTGCCCAGTTATGTGTGCTGTGAAGTAGAAGCTTCTGAATATCAGATGAGGATAGGATTAGTCTCAGCTGCAATGCATTTCAAAGATATGTGCTCAACTTGGGGATAGTGTTGTAGTTATCTTGTTCCCTATTAAAACAAGAGCTACAGTGTTCTGGCAACTTTGTGACTTGCCGTTTCACCATTGTGCTCTGCTTTGCCAGCCACTGTTGCCTGTGAAAGTGATTCATTTTGTTCCCTGCATTCCGTACTTGAAATTCCACCCACAATTTGTTATCCCGGTAATGACAACAAATTGGAAACAATCAAAAAAGTCTTCAAATGAAAATAATGGTTTCAAAAACATGAGGAAATTACTGCTACATTTCCCCTCAGTGTTCCTGATTTAATCATTGAGTTCCTGCTTTAGAAAACTGAATATCACAACTCTATGTGTTATTTCAGGAAGAGAAGAGGGTAAAACGATAAAACTATAGATATCAGTCAATATTATTTTGGGTACTTGGGCATCTATCATCAACAGTGGGTAATTGGGTCATTTGTCAGAGCAACAACAAATTCATTTATATGGCGAAGATAGACACAACATGCTTGAGTAACTCAATGGGTCAGACAGCATCTCTGGAGAAAAGGAATAACTGATGTTTTGGATCGAGCCCTCCTTCCGACTGAGAGTCAGGGGAAAGGGCACCGACAATATCTCATTTCCCTTCCCCCTGACTCTCAGTCTGAAGAAGGGTCTTGACCCATGATGTCACCTATTCCTTTCGTCCAGAAAAACTGCCTGACCCGCTGAGTTACTTCAGCTTTTTGTGTCTATCTTTGGTTTAAACTAGCATGTGCAATTCCTGCAGGTTCAGTTCAGGAATAGGAGGAATGGTGATGGAAACATAGAAAATAGAGGCAGGATGAGGCCATTCGGCCCTTCAAGCCAGCACCGCCATTCATTGTGATCATGGCTGATCGTCTCCAATCAATAACCCGTGCCTGCCTTCTCCCCATATCCCATGATTCCACTAGCCCCTAGAGCTTTATCTAACTCTCTCTTAAATCCATCCAGTGACTTGGCCTCCACTGCCCTCTGTGGCAGGGAATTCCATAAATTCACAACTCTCTGGGTGAAAAAGTTTTTTCTCACCTCAGTCTTAAATGGCCTCCCCTTTATTCTAAGACTGTGGCCCCTGGTTCTGAACTCACCCAACATTGGGAACATTTTTCCTGCATCTAGTTTGTCCAGTCCTTTTATAATTTTATATGTTTCTATAAGATCCCCATGGTTCGTGAGAAAATCAGGAGAGGAGGTGTTTGCAGACTGATTGAAGGGGATGTGGAGGATATTGGGGACTTGATTGATAAACTGGAACTCCGAGAGAAGGTGGGAGTTCCAATCAATCTAAAGATAGTGAGCGGGGTTTGGGAGCCAGTGCATGTGGAAGAGCAGAGGGTGAGAGTGTGTGAGGGTTGAGTGGGGATGGAGAGTGGAGAGGAGGTCATTGCTGACATGCATTTCACGGAGTCCCAACGCATTCTAGCTCTTTTACAAGCTGGCTATGCCAAGAGTGCCCATCACTGGTCACCGATTTCCCCCGCAGCTCTCTAAAAGAAACACTGCTGGGGAAAGTATGTCACCAGCTGCATGTCTGATATGGAAATTATAGAAACGGCACAAAGATGACTTTAGACCTGCAGTGCTGGGTCATATTTCCAAAATAATATGATTTAATCCAGAAATAGTTGCAATAACAATTTATTGAGTATAGCTTTGGCACCAAAATCCAACCAAACTCATCTCCAAACTCCTGGATCTAGCACTCAGTAACCCCCCCCCCCCCCCCCCACCCCCACCGCCGCAACTGGATCCTTGACTCTGACCCATGGACCACAACCAGTGAGGACAAACGACAACACATCCTTCACAAGAAACCTCAACACCAGTGCCCCGTAAGGCTGCATTCTTAACCCATTACTACACACGACTGTGCAGCCAATTTCTGATCTAACTCCATTTATGAGTTTGGAGATGACACCACTGTAGTGGACCGGAGCTCGATTAATGACAAGGATTACAGGAAGGAGACATAGAGCTTTATAACAAGGTGTCTGGACAACCACCTCTCCTTCAATGTCAGCAAGATGAAGGAGTATGTTGTTGACTTCAGGAAATTAGGTGGATCAGCATGTTCCAATCAACATCACTGGTGACAAAGTGGAGATGGTCGAGAACTTCGTTCCTAGGTGTGAATATCACCAACAATTTGCCCTAGATCAACCACATTGAAGCTCCAGCCAAACAAGTGCACCAATGCCTCTACTTCCTCAACAGACTAAAGGGCCTGTCCCACTTTCATCACCTAATTCATGACCTTTTTTACTCGTAGGCATTTTTCATCAGGCTAGACGGGCGTGCGCAGCGTCTCGATGCCGTACGTCACGCGCGGACTTCGCTCAAACTTCACGTCACTCACTCGACTTCCGCGCGGCCCCCGCTTCCGGTTTGGTCGCGCTTGCCGCATACAGGCGCATGCTCGTGGGACCGGCCCTGTACGGGGATCACTCGATCTCCGCGCGGCCCCCGCTACCGGTTTGGTCGCGCTCGCCGCATGCAGGCGCATGCTAGTGGGACCGGCCCTGTACGGGGATCACTCGATCTCCGCGCGGCCCCCACTTCCGGTTTGGTCGCGATCGCCGCATGCAGGTCGCATGCTCGTGGGACAGGCCCTTAAGGGTCTGATTTGTTCCCTGGAGAAAGAGATCCATTAAATGGACAAGAACATGCTGAATCTTTGGTATTTGCTTTCAATGGAAGAAAGGAGACGTGGGAATGACTAAGGTGGAGAATACGGCCAGGTGCACCACCAAGGCTGGATGCTTTCTGAGGGTTCAGCCTCAAGCAAGGTGCACCCTTAAGCAAGGTCTTCTCAGGTCATGCTCCAAGTCTTAGATCACAGACTCGTCAGGGTCTGAAGGGAATCATTCAACATGGATCTGAGGAGTTCAGAGAAATTCAAACCATGGAGGAATTGATATAACAACAAAGCACAAAGTGCTGGAATAACTCAGTGGGTTAGGCAACAGAGAGATACTGCCTGACCCGCTGAGTGGCTCTAACAGTGCATTTTTTTGTAAACCTGCATCTGCTATTTCTTGTTTATTCATTGCAAGTGGTACACAAATCAGTTGAATAATGTAATCTTTCCCTTTGTTTCAAGAAGAGATATATCAGGAAGGAAGACAATTATACAAAGCCAGGAATAGACCCCATATGTTCTTAGCCTTGTCTCTCATTATATATTCACCAGAAGATGCTGAGACTTAGAGTTAAGCCAACAGGGAAGATAGATAATGTTGACTATATTTTCATGCACCAAGAATGTTGAAAGCAGTTCTTTAAAATGATGCAAAGTTTCATTCGGAAAGATGCAGAGAAATTATTCTCCCTGGTGTTGGAGCCAATGATAAATGTATTTTCATTGATGAACCATAGTGATAAATTTGCAGCTGAGCTGCAGAAGAATGGATCTATTTCATACAATCGCTTGTATGCATCAAAGATGCTCTCCAAAAGTCATGTGCAGGAAAGAACTGCAAATGCTGGTTTACGCAAAACACAAAATGCTGGAGTAACTCAGCCGGACAGTCAACATCTATGGATACAAGAATAGGTGACGATTCGGGTCGAGACCCTTCTTCCGAAACGTCACCCACCCACCTAACACAAATGTCTCTGGAATGTAGTAAGAAACAGTCACAGGAAGAATGTACAAACTCCACAGAAAATAAAAAATCATTTTATCATTTTTTTATTTTTATTTTTATGATACTGCCTGTAAGGGAAATTCATTTTGTTGACTCTAACTGAGACAATGACAATAAATTTGAATACAATACAATACAAAAGATAGATACAAAAAGCTGGAGTAACTCAGCGGGACAGGCAACATCCTGCCATTCCGCCCTTGCTGCCCCTCCCCCCAGTCCCAACGGAGACAGAGTGGATAAGCTTTTACCATTGAGAGTAGGGAAGATTCAAACAAGAGGACATGATTTGAGAATTAAGGGACAGAAGTTTAGGGGTAACATGAGGGGGAACTTCTTTATTCAGAGAGTGGTAGCTGTGTGGAATGAGCTTCCAGTGGAAGTAGTGGAGGCAGGTTCGATTTTATCATTTAAAAATAAATTGGATAGGTATATGGACAGGAAAGGAATGTTTTATTAATATTTTACAGGAGAACTGATCAGAGAGTTAGCATGGGGAGGAATGTAGAGTGAGGGAAAGCAAAGGTTACTTGAAGTTAGGGAAATATTCATACCAGTGGGTCGTAAGCTGCCTAAGTGAAATATGAGGTGCTGTTCCTCCAATTTGTGTTGGCCCAGGACAGAAAGGTCAGTGTGGGAATGGGAGGGGGAGTTAAAGTGTTTAGCAACCGGAAGATCAAGTAGGCCTAGGTCAACTAAGCGGAGGTGCTCAACAAAATGATTGGCAAGCTTGCGCTTGGTCTCGCCGATATACAGGCGTCCACACCTGGAACAGCAGATACAGTAGATGAGGTTGGAGGAGGTGCAAGTGAATGTCTGCCTCACCTGAAAAGACGGTCAGGGTCCTTGGATGGAGTCCAGGGTGGAGGTATAGCGACAGGTGTTGCATCTTCTACAGTTGCAGGGAAAGTACCTGGGGAGGGGGGTGGTTTGGGTGGGAAGGGACGAGTTGACCAGGGAGTTGCGGAGGGAATGGTCTCTGTGGAAAGCGGAAAGGGGTGGAGATGGGAAGATGTGGCAAAAATGTCGGAGGATTATGTATTGCATGCAACGGCTGATGGGGTGAAAGGTGAGGACTAGGGGGACTCTGTCTCTTGTTGGGACTGGGGGGAGGGGCAGCAAGGGTGGAATGGCAGGATATCGAGGAGACCCTAGTGTGTGCCTCATCCGCGATAGAAGAGGGGAAACCCTGTTCTCTCATGAATGAGGATGTCTCCAATGTTGTGGTGTGGAACACCTCATCTTGGGCGCAGATGCGGCGTAGATGGAGGAATTGGGAGTAGAGGATAGAGTCTTTGAAGGAGGCAGGGCGGGTGAAGTGTAGCCTAGATAGCTGTGTTGTGAAAATAACTCCATATATGTAGCAGCAGAGGATAGGTTTGAACCAGGGTTATTGTTTCATTGTGTCAGCAACTCCATTAGCTGTCCGACTGTGCCAGCCCTGGCAGCAGAGATAAAACGATTCCTTATTAAAGAGATGGCGGATTTTCATAGTCCATTTAAAGGAGTAAACATGTTCTGAGTTTGATGTTTCATGCAAAGGCAAGTGCATATACGTTTCAATTCTTTGTGCCGGAAGGAAATGCAGATGTTGTTTAACACTGAAGATAGACACAAAATGCTGGAGTAACTCAGCGGGACAGGCAGCATCTCTGGAGAGCAGGAACGGGTGACGAACGATTTGGGTTGACCAACCCTTCTTTCACCATCAACCCTCTTCAGACAGAGATGCTGCTTAACCCGCTGAGTTACTCCAGCATTTTGTGTCTTGTTTCAATTCTCTACTGAACTGTCAGCCTTGACAATATTGCTCAGGACTGAGGCATCAATCCATGAATTTCTGGCTGAGAGTCAGGAGTGTCGCTGCTAAGCCAAGGCTTATCCTTGGGATGTGTTAGTTTGATTGTTTGAAGTTGGCTCACTTTCACATGAGTCAGTTGTTTATGATTTCAAGCTTCACACTGAAGCATTTGAGCTCCTAATCTTTTGAAGATTACCACTTTGCTGGACAATATGTATTTTGGATGAGAAGTCAAGGCAAGGTCCTGGTTGCCTCATCAAATGGATTGAAGACTAGAAGGGTCCTCAGATACTTTGACCAGTTCTGATGATAGCTTATCAACCTTTAATATTAATTCAGTTGTTCTCTCTTCTCACTTGCTGCCTAATCTGCTGGGTATTTTGCACATTATCTTTTGTTTCAGATTTCCAACAAATGCAATGTGCATCTCTCAGTTGCAGCATTTTTGTTCACACCATTGTGATGAATAAACCAACAATACTGCCATGAGCATCATTCAGTCGCTTATTCTTGGTCTTTAACTTGCTGACATTCTCTTTATTACCTCATCCCTATCCCTACTCTGTTACTTAAAACATGCTTTTTGCTTCTCTTAATCACGATGAAAAGCCATCAACCTTGCTTCCCTCTCCACAGATGGTGCCTGACCTGCTAAGTATTTTCACCATTTTTGGTTCTGATTCACTCCAGGGATCTGTTTTGCTCTCTGTGTTCCCCCAGTGTGGTAGTCAACATTCCTCGCTCACCAGTACTAGCTAAAGCCAGCCACTAGCAATCCATCAAACACACTAATTCATTGGCTCTGAAGTACTATCACCATGGTTGTGCCAGTAACTATTGTGATAGAACTTCACTTGGCAGTACCGCCCCAACCCTTGTCCTCCACCTCCATGTGGCTTCCTCTTTAGTAGTAACATTGTCTCAATTCCCGTGAACCCCTTGGATATGGAGAGGATGTTTCCACTAGTGGGAGAGTCCAGGACCAGAGGTCATAGCTTCAGAATTAAAGCACGTACACTTAGGAAATTAGATGAGGAGGAATTTCAAGTTCAAGTGAGTTTATTGTCATGTGTCCCTGTATAGGACAATGAAATTCTTGCTTTGCTTAAGCACACAGAAAATAGTAGGCATTTACTACAAAACAGATAAATGTGTCCATTTAATTTAATCAGAGGGTGGTGAATCTGTGGAATTATTTGTCACAGAAGGCAGTGGAGGCCAAGTCAATGGATATTTTTAAGGCAGAGATAGATAGATTTTTGATTAGTACGGGTGTCAGGGGTAACGGGGAAAAGGCAGGAGAATGGGGTTAGGGGGGAGAGATAGATCAGTCATGATTGAATGGTGGCATAGACTTGATGGGTCGAATGGCCTAATTCTGCTCCAATCACATGCCCTTGTGAATCAATGAGACAGTGCTATCATATACATCATTTTTTACACTTCTGAACGGGAGAAGACGATGATAATAAAACATTTAACATACATCAGTACAGCACATAAACTGGCCCTTCGTCACACAATGTTTATGCCAAACATGACACCTCGACCATCACATAACGACCTGCATATACCCCATATCCCTCTATTCCCTGCATATGCCTATCCGAAAAAAATGTAGATGCCACTAACGTAGCTACTTCCACCACCACCCCCGACTGCACTTTCCAGACACTCACCACCCACTGTGTAAAAAACATAGACCCACAGAAACATAAAAAATAGTTGCAGGAGTAGGCCATTCGGCCCTTCGAGCCAGCACCGC